>NC_141687.1:1026035265-1026045265 GCF_964263255.1 Lissotriton vulgaris
TGAAGAAAGCTGTGTTTTTAAACTGTGGCTTTGTCTGTAGTGATATAGAAATAGATTTTGTTACTTTGAGAAATTGTAATTGCATATTCGGTGTAGCATTCTGGCATGCAGTAACACAAGTTATTGTGCTACATGGAGCCCATTCCATGGTCTGTTATGTAAGCTGAAACAGATATGTTGTTTTTAAAAACGAATTTAGAAATCAATTACATTTCTGGATATGTACTGCTAGAGCTTCATAGGTTGTTTTGGGTCATATTTACAAGGCATTTGAGTGTCTGTTATGCTATTTTACGTTCTTCATGGTGCAAATTTCTTGTAAATACGCTGCCACTTGTGCTTTGCAAATTTAGATTTTGATTATGGGAGTTACATAGCCATGTTAATAATGTCCAAACAATGGTGGTAGGGCATTCAAGAAAACGCTTTCCTGTGTCTCTAGGACATTTTCAGTTCTTTCCTCTTGAAAACAGGTATACAATTGATTTAAATGCTGTGTTTAAAAACGAATTTTGAAATCAATTACATTTCTGGATATGTACTGTTAGAGCTTCATAGGTTGTTTGGGGCCATATTTAGAATGCATTTTAGTGTCTTTGATGTTATGTTTACCTTTTTAAATGGAAAGTGTTCTTCATGGGGCAAGTGTCTTGTAAATACGCTCCCACTTGCGCTTGGCAAATTTTGATTTTGATTATGGGAGTTACCTAGCCATGTTAATAGTGTCCCAAAAATGGTGCTAGGGCATTCCAGAAAACACTTTCATGTGTCTGAAGGACATTTTCAGTCATTTCTTCATGAATGCAGGTATACAATTAATTTATATGCTGTGTTTAAAAACGAATTTTGAAATCAATTACATTTCTGGATATGTACTGTTAGAGCTTCATAGGTTGTTTTGGGCCATATTTATAAGGCATTTGAGTGTCTTTGATGTTATGTTTTCCTTTTAAAATGGATAGGGTTCCTCATGGGGCCCTGAGCAGTTCATAGCCATGTTATTTAATGGGAAGTGGATAACATGGCTAAGAGCATTTGCTGGAAAATGCATGAATATCGCTGACTGTTCAGCGATATTCATGCATTGTGGCCGTTTTTTTTTGCATTTGCGAGCAGTTCTTAGCCATGTTATCCAATGGAAGGTGGATACCATGGCTAAGAGCATTTGCTGGAAAATGCTTGAATATCGCTGACTGTTCAGCGATATTCATGCATTGCGGCCGTTTTTTTTTTGCATTTGCGAGCAGTTCTTAGCCATGTTATCCAATGGAAGGTGGATAACATGGCTAAGAGCATTTGCTGGAAAATGCATGAATATCGCTGACTTTTCAGCGATATTCTTGCATTGTGGCCGTTTTTTTTTGCATTTGCGAGCAGTTCTTAGCCATGTTATTCAATGGAAGGTGGATAACATGGCTAAGAGCATTTGTTGGATAATGCATGAATATCGTTGACTTTTCAGCGATATTCATGCATTGCGGCCTTTTTTTATCGCATTTGCGATAAACCTTGCTAATAGCAAGGTTTATCTGGGCCTAAACAAACCTTTAGATAAGCTACATCTTATCGTCATCCTGAATTAATCATTAAAAATATTAGGGAGAGATTTATGATTGTTCTATGCCTGTTTTGTACCATTGAGTGTCATTTTTGTGATGCAGTGCTGGTGCAAAAGATTTGCTATGTTAAATAATTAGTAGGGCATTAAGTTTTAGATGACTGTTATTCATTTACTGTTTGGTAATAGTGGTTAATAACATTTTTTAATACATTTTTCCACAGATTCAACTGTAGATTCTTTCATAGTTTGGAAAATGCCTACAAAAAACAGAATGAGAAAGGCGAGAAAACGTCAAAGACAGCAGGATGATGTTTTATTGCAGCAGTCCTCTTCCCCAAATACTTGTCAAAACACCAAGAAAGGTCCGGGTAAGAGCACGAAATCATTCTTAAGAAATATTTGTCATAAAAAAAGTATTTTTACAAAAAATGTTTCAGTCCTCAAAAAGAAAAGCAATTTAAATGGAAAGGAGAGACCCATCAAAAATGTTGCTGGTAGAGGAAGAGATAACTCTGTGCATGATAGTAGAAGGAAACAACAGTTTAGGGACATTCAACATCGAATGTTCCGTAATAGGATAATAGTTAATTTATTGAAAAATATTTAAAAAAAAGGCCAACAGAAAGCGGCATTTTATAAGAAGAAGAAAAATGTAGAGAAAATTATTGATCATGCTTTTGAAATTAAGCGAAAGTTGTTTATTTTGGTAATCAATAGAATTAGGAAACTAAGCAAGGTAATTTCTGATTTCAAAACTAAAAGTAGATGGAAGAGAGTAGTAAATCGTACTAACTTTTGTGAAGTTTTTTCCGGAGAATGGATGCATAGTTCTAGTTGTGAGGCTTTTTTTAATGAGGAGAGTTATTTTCAGGATAATGATTTGGTGTTTGCAGTTGACACCAGTGGTCGAGCTTATGAAGTGAAGGATGGTTGTCCAGTTGAAAAAGAACAACTTGTGACAACAGAGACAGAAGAGGCGCTAAGTGATGAGGTTTTAGGAAGACGTCCTAAGGGTCCTGTGTACATTTGGAAGTGTAGTTCTATTTGCAGTGTGCGACAGGTTTCCATCAATTTGCTTTGTGATTTTATACGGACATTTAATAAGAAAAGTTTGAAGCAGAAAATGAAGTTGTTGCAAGATTTAGATCCTTGCAGAGTGAGACAAATGACAGGTTTGCGTGGTCATTCACTGGCTTGTCTTTCCAGGAGAGTATGCCAGAGTGTTTTTCATCATTTCAGGATGCTAGCAGTGCATCATAATAAAGTGAGAAAATTAGTGAGAATGTTGTATTATGCTAAGAGTCCAGCAATTATGCTTAAACAATTATGTGCTGCTCTTTTGCATGGTTCTGAAATAGATGTTAAGAATATTTGTGAAGAAATTGACTTTTGTTACTTTGGTAGTAGAGATGAGAATGTTCAAATTGACCCAGAAGTAGAGGGTTATGTTGAAGATAATATACAGGTTTCTAGTTCAGATAATTTTCAGAAGGAAATTGCCACGTTTCAGATGAAATCAAGTGAGAGGCCTAATTTCACTTGTGTATGTTGTCGACGCACTTATTATAAGAATCAGACTAAGTTAGTGGATTTATATGCAAAAACTGAAAGGGAAAATAATAGTGAATGGAAGGATTTTGCCACATACTTGATGGTAGAAAATTGTTTTGATTTGGGAGTGGATCAACGTGTGTGTACTTATTGTTGTAATAAATTAAATCAAAACCAGATGCCTGCTAGGGCAGTTCATAATAATCTGGAATTGGTTGAGATACCTTCAGAATTGAAGGATTTAAATACTTATGAATCTATTTTGATTCAAAGTATCCATCCCTTTCAGGCTATTGTAAGAATGGAGCCCAAGACAGGGAAGTTGCCTCCAGCAGATTTACAGAGAGGATTAAAGGGAAGAGTTGTTTATTTGCCTCTAGATTTGAACAAAAACATTAACACAATTGGAGTTGAGAAAGTGGAAGAGGAACCTCTGGTTATCTTGGTTAATGGGGTTCCGACAAAGAATAAGAAAATATGGCAAGATTTAGTGGATGTTAGGAAAGTGAAAAATGCAACTTTGTATTTGAAGAAAAATAATAAGTACTATAAGAATGTATATGTTGCAGAAGAGGAAGTAAGTGATGAAGAGGATAGCGTTTTGTGTGCTGGCCAAATTGAGAAAGTAGAGGTGTCTAATAGTGAAGAAATATATGAACATTATAGTGTTCATCCTTTGCATTCCAAGGAAGTCATGGGGAATGCTATTGAGTTGTTTCAAATGAAACAAGCCAAAGGGAGTCCCATTAGTGTTTGGGAGGAAAGTTTGGAAGCTCGGTGTTTCCCACAGCTATTTCCCACAGGTCAAGGAGGAAGATATGATGAGCGACCTCGTCCAATTCCTGCGTCTGAATACCGGACTTTACGATTGTATGCAGAAGATGCTAGGTTTCGTCAATGCATTCCCTATTTGTTTCATCTCCTGTTTGAAAGCGATCTGTCTGGACTGTCATATGCAGTGAACCACATCTTAAAAAGTGGTATACAGATGCGAAACATCTCGGCAAGTGACTTTATGCATAAAGTCAATGTCCAAGACAGTATTTTGGATTCTCACTTAATTAATCTCATGGCGTGTCAGCGTGGTACTAATGAGTACTGGTACCGTCGTCATGGTGATTTAAAATGTATGTTGAGGAACTTAGGAACTCCGACATGGTTCCTCACTCTGAGCTGTGCCGAGTATGGCTGGGAAGACTTACTTGAATTTCTACGAGAGGCAAATGGAAATATTGAAAACATTGAATTCAAGACACCTGGAGAACTGTGTTCTTTGGATCCAGTGAATGTATGCAGGTACTTCAATCATAGATTTGAAGCTATGATGTCTTTCATCACAAATAAAAAGAATCCACCTCTTGGAGAGGTGTTGGATTTCTTCTGGAGAAAGGAGTACCAAGCAAGAGGTGCCCCTCATATACATATGTTGTTGTGGATCAAGGATGCACCTAAATTTGGAACAGATTCGGATGACTTAGTGATGAGTTTCATAGAACAGTATTCTACGTGTGCTGTTCCAAACGCAACGGAGAAGAAAAGCCTAAGAGAACAAGTTCTACGTTTCCAAAGCCATCGTTGTGGAAAGTACTGTCGTCGTAAATTCAGAAACAAGGACAAGTTCTACACCAAATGTCGTTTCAACTTTCCACGACCGGTGATTTCTAAAGGAAGAGTGAACAGTTTGATGTCCTCGCTGCGACATAATGTGACGAGGAAATCACCCAAGAATACATACAATTTGAAAAGGAACGAAGAGTCCAAGTACATCAATGACTACAACCCAGTGATTTTGTCCATGTGGAATGCTAACATGGATATACAGTTTGTGGCTGACAACTGTATGGCTGTGGCTCGGTATGTGACATCTTACATCACCAAAAAAGAAAAGACAGAACTGAAGGATATGTGGGAGGACATTTCCCATGAAAAGAGCCTCAGCAAGAAGTTGTACAGTTTCAGTCTGAAGATGTTGTCGCATCGAGAAATCGGAGCTTACGAATGTTCTGACCGCTTATCTTCAGCAAGTCTCTATGCCAAATCCAGGAGTATCGTTTGGGCAAGTCTTGGTCTTGCTGCAACACGAAATCGAGTTCTAAAACCTGTCCGGGAAATTGAGTATTTGGCGGAAAAGGAGCCAAACAGTACCGACATTTTGAAGACCAACATGTTGGATACATATTATCCAAATCGAAGCAGTCACCTTGAGAATGTTTGTCTATATGAGGTTCTACAAAATTATATATTCAAGAGGAACATCAAAGAAGATATTGAGAAAGGAGTGTATGCTGTAATTGGAAGTGAGGGATGTCTGGTCAAGCAAAGAAAATGCCAATTAGTAAACCATCGAAAATTGAGTGGCGAATCTCCAGAAAAAAAGGAGTTTTTCTATTTAGCACTTTTGCAACTTTTCAAGCCTTGGCGTGCAGAAGAGGAACTGCTTGGAGATTTCCTCTGTTACGAAGACTCTTTCAATGTAGCCAAGGAGTCCATAGAATGTCCTGCTTTTCCTAAATATCAAGAAATGCTTACTTTGGAAATTGAGCAGGAAGCAACGATTGCAGCCGAGATTGCCAGAGACAGTTCTCAGGACAGTCAGAGTTCTGTTTCATTGAGTCAAGATCCACTTGGAGGACCTATTATCGAAAATGAAGCTGCCACTGCTATGAATGAAGTAGAAAGAGCCATGGCACATGCTCAGGAGGATTCAGTTAACTTAGAAGACTTGGAAAAACAACTCAACGTTGAGCAGAGGAAAATATATGATGAAGTTACCAAGGAAATTGAGCACGGATTAAGTCATGAGAAGAACGAGTGCTCATGTACATTGTTGAAGCCTGTCCGACTGTATGTGAGTGGAGAAGCGGGAACTGGCAAAAGTTTCCTCATTAAAGCAATTTCTTGTTATTTGCAGGAAAGGACTGAGTCATCGTTGTCTTGTGTTGTCACCGCTCCTACTGGACTGGCAGCACATAACATTAAAGGTATTACTTTGCATCGTCTACTGATGCTGCCGGTGGAGCATGACAACAAATTACAATACAACAAGTTATCTGGGGATGCTTGCTGTGAAGTTTCAAGAGTCTTGAGGAAAATGAAACTACTTATCATTGACGAAGTAAGCATGGTTTCCAATGTCATGCTTGCCTTTGTGCATTTGAGAATGCAAGAAGTACTTAAAACTGAATATGATGTGTTATTTGGTGGCAAACACATCATTGTTTTCGGAGATCTTCTGCAGCTGACACCAGTAAAAGGTCAACCTGTGTTCAAAATACTCACGCATGAAGATACCAGGAAGTGCCTAGGGAGCATTGGCAACGTCAATATATGGTTAAACTTCAATTATGCTGAACTGCATGAAAATATGCGTCAGGCAAAGGATGAAGATTACAAGAATATTCTACAAGATATTAGAATTGGAAAAGTGACCGAGCATGGGAAAGAAGCTTTAAATGCACGATTACTGACAAATTTATATCCCAAACAAGAGATTGTGCCTGAGAATATTTTTCAGAAAACTACTGAGAAGAAATCCGGGATATGTTTGATGCCAACTCTTGCAGAATGTGCCATTTTCAACAACAAAATGTTGAATTTAGAAAAGCAAGAGATTGTGAAACTTGAAGCTATCGACAAATTAGAGCATATGGGATCAACAATTATTTTATCAGACAATTTGAAATCAAAATTGGATTCATTAGAGAAGACTATATCCAAAACAGCGGGTTTTGAAAAGACTTTGAATGTGTGTTTAAATTGCCGAATCGTTTTGAGAAGGAATTTACATGTAGAAAGAGGTCTGGTAAATGGATCAATGGGTAATGTTGTTGATTTTGAGAAATACAGAAATAGAGATGGAATAGAATTTTTAAGAATTAAATTTGATGGCATTGAGGAAGTACAGCAAATTGGTCGTTGTTCTGCTAGGTTTTTGCTTGTTAAAGACTTATATGTTCGCCGTAAACAGTTTCCTGTTTGCTTGGCATATGCGGTGACAATCCATAAATCGCAAGGTTTAAGTGTAGACTGTGCATTGGTGAATATTGGCAGTTCTGTGTTCAAGGAGGGTATGGCATATGTGGCATTGTCACGAGTTAGAACTTTATCGGGATTGTACTTGATTGACTGTGATGTCACAAACATTTGTGCGGATCTAGATTGTGTTAAGGAATACAATAGGTTAAGAAGAGAGTATGCGCCACATTTGCCTCAATATCCTTTGTTTGAGAAACGTGTGGTAGGCCGGAAACGTAGAAATATCAGTAATAGTAGGGAGGTTGTTGCAAAAAGACTAAAAGTCAATGAACCGAAAATTGTTAGCAGAAAAAAGTGGATTCTGTTGAAGATGTTGTCGGTTTTCAATTTGAAAACAGTTCTGGTGTCAACTGCTATGCAAATGTAGTGGTTAATGTTCTCTTTTCACTAGAGAGTTTAAGAGAACAGATTCTGTTGAATTCAGAACAAATTTTATGCTGTTTGTTGAATTCTGTTTTCGAGAAATGTAGCAGTGATCGAACAAAAGTAGAAAGTGTGTCTGAAGTTCGTTATCTGTTAGATGAATGTTCAGGTCAAACAGACTTCTCTGAAAATAATCAGCAAGATTGTCAGGAGTTTTTAATGTATATGCTTGATGTATTGCAAGATGAGGGTTTAGATGTAGATCACCTGTTTGGGCTTTCTTATCAATGGCAGCATGACTGCGAGAACTGTTTGGTATCAAGTACTACTAGTGTAGACTCAGAAAGATTTATATATTTAACTTTGCCAGACAGTAAATCAGTGTCCTTTAATAAGCTAGTAAATGCAGCGGATCACAACATGGAGTGTAGCCAATGTAAATGTGATATGATGTCAACATTATTTATACGTAGATATGGCCAGTATGTCATTTTAATGATCCAACGATGTAGGCCTGATGGATCAAAATTGTCAACTTTAATAAAAAAATTTGTGGCTTCTCAGCTGTCAATATCAGGGAGGACTTTTGTAACTGTAGCAATTATCTATCACAATGGTCCATCAACAACATCAGGACATTATACAGCTTACTTAAAGTCTGGAAACGGCTAGTCATTCTGTAATGATTCCGCTGTAACTTTCAAAAAAAAATTGCCGTTTGACCTTAAAAATTCTTACCTGGTGTTTTTAAAACCAAAATTTTAAGTAGAGGGAATGTAAGTCTGCAATGCTGTCTAGATTAAAAATCCAACTATATAAACTTGCTGCAAGTAAGTCTGCTTCATAGTAAGCAGTATCAGTGTCATAGGAAAAGGAGAACATGAGTGACAAAGAAGAGTAAGTTATTAGTAGTCCAGGATTGTGAAAATAATCTCAAATGTTTTCTTTTTGAAAGTTGCAAAAATAGAAAATTTTGGGATTTGATTGGAAGAATAACAAGACTAGCGTATCGCGGCAACATGATTTGGCCTAGTGGAAACATGTGATAGAATGAGAGAAGTCTTTTTTTCTATGTAACATATTTTTCGTATCGATGGAGGTTTTCTTTCAGAAAGTGGCGGGCTGAAAATATTTATAGCACAACAGAGTGGACGCTGTACATAGGAGATCCTTCGACTTTATTGAAAGTAAGTTAATTTTAAGGAGTTTTGAAATCAGATTTCTTAGCTTGTATGGGTTTTTTAAACACAGTCATTTTGATTGTGTTTTTTTTTCCCCGCTGTTACATGATGAATACTTTCAAGTCACTGATTTAAGTGAAATTTGATACATTCTGAGAACAGCAAAAATAAACAATTTAACATGTATAATTAATGTTATGCTTTTTGTACTTATGATATACATTTAGAAATGTGAGGTAGATATGGAGAAGCTGAGTCTTCTGTAAGTGTCAATTTTAATGCTTACAGTGCTGTACTTCTGGGTACTGTTTTTTTTAAAAAAAAAAAGAAATAGGCCTCACCTCAAAGAAAGCTCTTGAAAGCACACATCTTATTTGCATCCTATAACAATCATTTAAAATGTTTGACACAATTTTATGATGGTTTTACATCTCTTTTGCGCTGTTATTGCATCACTATTGTGAGACATAAGCAATGCAAAAGAAGCATCATGTTTCAAAATAGGCCTCATTTGTGAGCAGTTCTTAGCCATGTTCTCTTGTAATTACTCCTTTTTTTAAAAAAAAAAAATTTGGGGTTAGCTCCCGGTTCGCGTACCGGAGAGCTATCCGGAAAGCGAACTAAAAAAAACCAGCTTGCCAGAGTGTTACACTTTCTAGCAATTTTTGTAAAAAGGGGAGGTAGTTCTGAAAAGAACTTTTTTTTTTTTTTTTTTTTTTTACTTTTTTGAACATTATTTCATTTTTTTGGATTTTTTGAACACTTTTTTGTTTTTTTTGTTGTTTTTTTAAAGGGAATGAACAGAAAGAGGTATTGAAAATGGCTCAACAGGAGCAAAAAAAAAAATTAAAAATTCTTGCGCTTGGCACACTGGTGTTTTTCAAAAGCAAGATTAATCAATTTCACGCTCATGTTAGCGCATGAAATTAGTGTTCCACAATACAAGCATGTGAGCTTTAGATGCACAAAATTTTTCTGTATGTTGGGCACTGTTTCATTCGCCTCGGCCACTGACAGAGACAGATCAGAAGATGTTGAAGGCACTGAAGTTGGGGGGTTTTGTTGCAGGTCACGCATCTCTCCACGACTGTAGTTCATTGGATGCCACCTCTGCATATGACGATGCATTGTGTGATTTCCAAAGCTGTACTTTTTGTTTGTTCCTCGGGATAATTTTTTTTTGCAGATAAGGCACTTAGCATATCGTGCATTGACTTTTTTTTCGTCAGAAGGAATGCTAAAAAATTGCCATATAAAGCTTTCTTTCCGATGAGATACCCGGGGTAACTCTTCAACAAATTGTGGTCCC
>NC_141687.1:1026050265-1026071265 GCF_964263255.1 Lissotriton vulgaris
TTCGTCTCGAGGAAGGCGGCCATCTGCTTGTTGACGGTCTTCTCGATGACTTTGGCTGGAAACGGGAGAAGCGAGATGGGGCGGTAGTTCTTGAGGTCGGTGGGGTCCGCTGTTGGTTTCTTGAGTAGAGCGCTGAGTTCGGCGTGTTTCCAGCTTTCGGGGAAGATGGCGGTGTCGAAGGATGTGTTGATGATGTCTCGCAGGTGGGGTGCGATGACAGCGTCGGCCTTGTTGAAGACGTGGTGAGGGCAGGGGTCGGTTGGTGATCCGGAGTGGATGGAGTTCATCGTGCGGATGGTGTCTTCTGTGCTGATCGGGGTCCAGGCGTGGAGGGTGGTGGTGGGGGGGGGTGGCAGGTCGGTCGTGGTGTGCGTTGGTTGGTTGTTGAAACTGCTGTGTATGTCCGTGATCTTGTTGTGGAAGTATGAGGCGAGGGAGTTGCAGAGGTCTTGCGATGGGGTGATGTCGTTGTTTCCTGCGCTGGGGTTGGAAAGCTCTTTCACGATGCTGAAGAGTTCCTTGCTGTTGTGTGCGTTGTTGTCCAACCGGTCCTTGAATGCTGTTCTCTTGGCGGCGCGGATCAGCTGGTGGTGTTTCCGGGTGGCCAGTTTGTAGGAGGTCCTGTTGTCCGGTGTCGGGTCCCTTTTCCAGACTTTCTCGAGGGCTCGGCAGTTCTTCTTGGAGCTCTTGAGTTCGTCGGTGAACCATGGGGCCTTCTTGCTGCCGGGTCTGCTGGGCGGGGTCCTCAGCGGGGCGAGTTCGTCCGCGCAGTTGCAGATCCACTTCGTGATGTTATCGGCGGCCTGGCTGGGGTTCGCTGAGCTGGCAGGAGGGTGTTGGCTCAGGGAGGTGGCGAGCTGGTCTGCTGTGATCTTGTTCCAGCTTCTGCGGGCGGTGTGTTGCTGGTGTTGGTGGGTCGTCGTTCTCTTGAAGGTGAAGTGGACGCAGCTGTGGTCCGTCCATTGAAGCTCTGTGGCGTGGCTGAAGTCGATGTCTGTGCTGGATGAGAAGATGGCGTCGAGTGTGTGTCCGGCGAGGTGGGTGGGGGTGGACACCAGTTGCTTGAGTCCCAGGTTGGCGAGGTTGTCGAGCAGGGTGCTGGTGTTGTGGTCGTTGTTGTTCTCCAGGTGGAAGTTCAGGTCCCCCAGGAGGATGTAGTCAGCGGAGGGGAGGGCATGCGGGCTGACGAAGTCGGCGATGTCCTCGCTGAATAGCGTGCGTGGTCCAGGGGGTCGGTAGATCAGGGTGCCTCTGAGGGTGGTGTTCGGGTTGGTGTGGATCTGGAAATGCAGGTGTTCGGCGCTGGTCAGGGTGTTGTCGGTGCTGGTCGTGAGACGGATGGTGTTCCTGTGGATGATGGCGATGCCTCCTCCCATCTGGTTGGCGTTTCGGTCCCTCCGGACGATCTTGTAGCCCTCCGGGATAGCGATGGCGATGTCGGGAGCTGAAGAGGCGTTCATCCAAGTCTCCGTGAGGAAGGCAACGTCAGGGGCTGTGGCGTCTAGGAGGTTCCAGAGTTCGATGGCGTGTCTGTGGACGGAGCGGGTGTTGAGCAGGATGCACTTGAGGTGGGTGCTGCTGGAGTTCGACTTAGCGGGTGCTGGTGCGAGGCAGGTCCGGATGCAGGAGAACTTGCAGGCGTGGCAGCTGTAAGGTCCGTGGGTGTGTCGTGGTGTGGCTTGATGGCATTCAGGGAGTCGGCCGGGGTTGAGAGCGATGAGGGTGGCGGCGGGGTACGTCAGGCGGGTCGGTCGGGGTCTTCGTGGGCCAGGGGTCCTGGCGCTGGGCGCGGTCCGGTCGCGGACGGGCGCAGACGGGCTTACCTTTGGCGCGCCTTCGGCGCACAATCGGCGCGCCCGCTGCGCGTGACCGCTGCGCGTTCGCACGGTCGCCATTTAAGGCGAAGTGCGCGGGTGGGCGGAGCAGCTGGGAGGCGGGAGCGGGGAGGGTACAGAAGAAAAAGGGGCGGGGCTAATGGCGGTGGCGGGAAGCGGGAGCGGGGAGGGAGAGCGGCGAGGTAGGCGGGCAAGGAGGAAGGAGGCAGGCACAAGGAACACGAAGAGAAAAACGTCACAGCAAAAGCAGGCAATAATACAGGAAAAAAAACGGGGAAAAAACAGTGGAAACACAAACTCGGGCACAGAAAGAAACAAGCACAAATTTTCGACCAACCCTCCGAATGCTCCGCAGGATTTTCAAATGGATCCCTCCCGACATGAGAAAAACCGTCACCCAGGCCCTCATCATCAGCAGACTCGACCACGGGAACGTCCTCTACTCAGGAACAACAACCAAGCTCCTGAAAGGGGAAAGGGAGGAGGCTTTAACTTAAATCTCAAACAAAGGAAAGCAATTGAATCCCTAGCAAATGATTCCTCAATCATAATACGCCCAGCAGATAAAGGTGGGAATGTGGTCATACAAGATCGGGAGGCATACATAAAAGAGGCCATGAGGGAATTAGATAATGAAACTTTCTACTGCAAAAGCAATGGTGGAGTTTACAGAAATAATATCTTAACCATGTGGTCCAATTTAGCCAAATGGCAGGAGGATGGCCTTCTGTCATGGGATGAGTATACTTTTCTTAAGAAAGACTATCCCAAATTACCAATAATCTATTTTCTCCCTAAGATCCACAAAAACCCACTAACACCACCAGGGAGACCCATAGTGTCATCCATAGGAAGTGTATATGAAAATGTGTCCAAATATGTCGAGTTCTTCCTTCAGGAACATGTAAGGAAACTCCGGTCCTCTGTGAAAGACACCCAAGACTTTTTGAAAAAAGTTAACAACATAAACTGGAAACCAGAATACATACTCATGACAATGGATGTTAACTCATTGTACACTATCATTGAACATAAACATGGCATTGATGCATGCATGCATTATCTAAAAAAATGGAACATAATGTACCTGGAGCATACTAGGATGCTAGGTGAAATGATACAAATATGCCTTGAAAACAATGTATTTATGTTTAATGGTGAACTGTACAAACAGACTACTGGTACTTGTATGGGCACGAGCTTCGCGCCGAGCTTCGCGAATTTGTTTCTAGGGAAATGGGAGGAGGAAATACTCAAGGACCCCCCAGTACAGGCAGGCATTCAAGAGAGTCAAGGTATGGCTCAGATATATAGATGACCTGTTTGTAGTATGGAGTGGAAGTGATGTAGAAGCGGATGAATTTGTGGAACAACTGAATACCAATGAATATAACATAAGATTGACCCATCAGAAAGACAGATGTAAGGTTGAATATCTAGATGTAGAGGTAAGGGCTGAGAATGATTGTTTGAAAACGAAATTGTTTAGGAAGGATACCGCAGGCAATAGTGTCCTCCATGCCCTCAGCAGCCACCCTGACACTCTAAAATGGAGCATCCCCTATGGGGAACTTCTAAGAGCAAGGAGAAATTGTTCTAATACAGAAGAGTATAAACAAGAAAGTGAGAACATGATACAGAGATTTAAGGAAAGGGGTTACCCCAAGTGGGTCCTAGATAGAGCCTTATCTAAAATGGAAAACATAACAAGGGAGAGTACCTTGATAACAAAGGAGAAGGAAGACCAAGGGAATGAGATCACCAGAGTAATTTTAACATACAATAGGGGGTCTCAAAAGGTAAGGAAAATAATTGCAAAAAATTGGAACATCTTAAAAAGTGATCCTATCATTGGCCCTGAATTGAGTACCAGACCAGCTATCACTTATAGAAAAAGTCGCAGACATAATCACGAAGGGAGATATCACGGACTACAAGGATAGGAACCAACATAACCTTGTAGGTTTTTTCCCATGCGGGCACTGTAAAGCCTGCAAGCATAGCCCAATGAGAAAAGACTTTGATATCCCTCATGGCAAGACCAATAGGAAGATAACTCAGTTTTTGACGTGTAGCTCAACACATGTGATATACGTACTTGAATGTCCGTGCAAGAAAAGATATGTTGGGAGCACGACAGTTATGGCCAAAAATAGAGTGATGCAACATTTAAGGGCAATAACTAAGCGGGATCCCCAATACCCAGTTGCAAGGCACTTTGCCCAACATCATAGATCCAATTGCAATCTGTTAACGTATTTTGCAATTGAACAAGTGAGGCAAAACCAAAGAGGGGGTAACAGAGAGATACAGTTAAGAAAGAAGGAATCAAAATGGATTCTAGAATTAGAAACACGACAGCCGAATGGACACAATGACCATGAAGAGCTAGCAGTTCACCTATATGACTCATAAGGGCGTAACTAGAAAGTATGAATACTGTATCTAGGAAATGTAAGAAAATCAAATTAATGTATGTTTATCATGATGAAGTGGTTCTGTTCTAAGAAAATCCAAGCTTGAAAATGTATATATGTTTTTAATGAGAATCGTAGCACAATTGTAATTCAACTTTTGTTTTACTCTAACAGGTAGAATCAAGATGCTCTTATTAGGGATCACGTGCACTTCACGAGCAATTGACCCTGTCACCCAGAGGATTCACGGGAAAATAGAGTAGAAGACTTCTTCACTTAGTAAAGTAAAAGATTTATTCACTTAAGTTCACGTTTTTTTCACTTCTTTTCACTTTATGTTTTTTAAAAAAGCTCTCCCCAGAGACATTGAACCCTGACTAATCCACTAGGCGAAAGAAGAAGGGAATAGAAAGAGCACTTGCACAATTAGCCACTGTGGCGAAAGAAATTTGAGATAAAGAAATAAATGTACTTAACTGCTACAATGAACAAAGTGGTTTTGTAAAGTGAGACATCAGGGGTAAAATGACAATGTATCACAGGTACACTCCAAGATGTCAGCCAAAATGAAATGTGCAGTCCAGTTTCTATGGTTAGCACAAATTGTGTATGTAACTGGTGGAAAGCTAATGGATTGTTGTGTGAGCAAGGGAGCAGAGGCTTCCGAAACGCGTAACAGTAATAAAGCAACACTGTGTACCACTTGAATTCTGAGCGTGCGTTTTAACTTGGATACTTTTGGAATATATATATATATATATATATATATATATATATATATATATATATATATATACACACATATATATATATATATATACACACACACATATATATATATATACACACACACATATATATATATATACACACACACATATATATATATATATACACACACATATATATATATATATATATATATATATATACACACACATATATATATATATATATATATACACACATATATATATATATATACACACATATATATATATATATACACACACATATATATATATATACACACACACATATATATATACACACACATATATATATATATATACACATACATATTACCTAGGTATATATAGTTAGGATTTTTTCCCTATGGGATTTTTGAAAATTCTATGTCTAATAACTTTGGCGTTTGTGGACGGAATTGGCTGAAATTTTCAGCAAAATGGCACATTTTGTTTCTGAGCAGCCCCTGAAAATTTGGGGGGTGTTCGTCAAGGGGGGGCCGAGAAAAAAGGGGGGTCCCAAAATGCGTTTTTAACATTGAGTTTTCCATAGGGCGGTTGGCCTCACTTTTAGCACGAACGGCTGAATGGATTTACACGAAACTTGGTAGAATTGTAGGGACTGTTAGCCCGATGTGCCTTTGCTAGGTCTCAATATATGTGCTTCAGTGGATTTTGAGAAATTAACGTTAAAAAAAAATATATATCTGTGACAGCGCTCCGGGTAGCGCTCCGGTTCGCGTACTTTTCGCGTAACGGAATTTTGCGAAGCGAAGCGGATTGGCTCTCCGGTGTCTGTCAACATTCTAAACAGTCCGGAGCGGCCGCCATCTTGTCTCTCGGTAGGATCAAGAGACAAGAGGAGGCCAAAATGAAGGGGGAAATGACCATAAGGGGGCATAGTAGATCCTCCCTGACCCCCTAGGTTTGAAGAGGAGGTTTTGAAAGGGCCCAGCGGGGCAAAAAAAAAAAAAAAATTTTTTTGCGTGGAAAGCTCCCGGTTCGCGCACCGGAAAGCGGTCCGGGGAGCGTACTATGAGGAAAAAAGAATGATTGACTTTTAACTTATTGTATGTTTATTGATTGTTCGTTTTTTTTTATTTATTTATTTTGGTTGTACTTCATGAATTAGATATAACAATGAATAACGTTTCAAACAATTTTTAATTATTAAATAAAAATTTATTGGTCAGAATTTTCATAGTTCAATAAAACTTCCAGCATTACTTCATCTGGAATCTCCTCAAACATGCATGTTTCTATGTCTTGTAAGCATTCAATAAATTGTTCATCAAAAGACTGATCCATAAAATCTTCATCTAAACATTCTTCATTTAAAATCTCTTCAGATGTAATGTCGAAGGAAACATTGATATTTTCGTGCTCCCCTTCCATTTCTTTGCTGTAAATTGCATAAAAAAATAATTATATTAGAAGAGTTAGGGCACTGTTGGGTTTAAGTTCAGACAGGTAGTTCTGTTTTTTTAACAGTGAAGTTAAAGTAAGTAAATTCATAATTATAGCAGAGAAGTGTAAGTCAATCAATAAATATAACAGAGGAGCCTATCTGTAGCTATAACTATAGCAGGGGGACAGTAAATAATTATCAAAAAACGTTTTTACAAATTAATTTAAAGTGCCCCTTATAAATTATCAATTTACTTTACAGGGAGGTGAAAATGTTCTTGAAATGTAGTTCAGGAAGTAGTAGTGGAAATGGCTGTGTTTCCCTCTCTTTCTTTATATATATTCAGGTACATAACCAATCAAATGTCAGGTAAAGAAAATTGAAAATGAAAGTAACATTTTCATTGGTTGTCAATTCCAACACTTCAGATGTGTTTTGTGAAGTAATTTACCTCAGGGTATTTAGAGAGGTCTACAGGCTAAATGGCTAAATGTAATTCCAAACAAATTTATGAAAATGGTAGGGATTGGTATGTAGTATGAGCTAATCTATATTTGGTGAAAGTGTTTCCAGTCGTTTTTCTATAAATTACTTTCCCACCTTTTTTATTGGACCGCTTCCCGGGAAGCGTCCCGGTTCGCGAACCAGCAGCGTTACGGGAGTCCACCATTTTGTGTTTCAGTCGAATTAAGATACAAGATGGAGGGAAAATAATGTTGAGAATGGGTAGAAGGGGGCACGGTAGACGTATCTTGACCCCCTAGGTTTTCTGAGGGTGGCTGAGAAGGCCCATATGTGCGAGAAATTTTTTTTTTTTTACAAATTTCGCGCGGTTAGCTTCTGGTTCGCGTACCGGGTAGCGCTCCGGGGAGCGTAGTTTGTTGAAAATTAGTGAAAAAAGTTAGAGTAAAATAATAATTGTGAGTGATCAGATGTAGGGTAGCTCTGAGAAGAGCTTTTGGGTTTATGGTACATTTAGGTACTTATAAGTAGGTACCAATGCACAGTCTTAAATTCAAAATGAAAATTCTGTTGCCCTCATCTGAGAAGTGAACTCCATCTCCTCTGTAGATATCTTGCATGCAGTAACGCAAGTTATTGTTGTACATGGAGCCCATTCCATGGTCTCTCATGTAAGCTGAAACAGATTTGTTTACATGCTTCCTCGACTTCTCAATTTGTGGACAAAATTGGTTCGACCACCTCCATTTCTGTCTTTGGCATATATTTGAATATACCAAGGCAGTTTGAGGAAAAAGTGCCATTAATTGCTCAAAGGTGTCCTTTAAAAGCATTTCCAGACCTACCCCAGTCAAAGTGCCCAAATCATTACCTCCACAGTGCACAATTAACAGGTCAGGTTTTGGCAAATGCATAAAGGTTTTCACCAATGGTATCAATTGGTGACATTTTAATCCTCTGTGGCCAAACCACTTAATTTCCACATCTTGTAAATTGAGGTTAGGTAAATTTCTGTTCTCAGCATACCTTTGAGCCCAGTAGATGTAACTATGTCCAACAATCCAGACAGTAAACATGGTGAGAGAAGTTTCTGCTGCAGTCAGATGAAGTGTGGTAATGAAATGGCAGATGAAACAGTAGGAGTTTGTAAAGAAAAAAAAACTGTGGAGTTTCAGTGCACATGATTCACTAGCAGTGATTGGTGGATTTCCATTTCTGAAAACAGAAAGTTAGGTTGCATGGATGTGTTCTTTGAAAGATGTAATTTGAATGGTCAAGGAAAAAACATTTAATGAAAGATTACACTGGATACGCAGGTGCACTGAGAGTTCAGAGTTCAATTGAAACATTGTTGTGTGAACTTGCAAACATCAAGGAGGTGGTTGCTATGCAAAAAAGGCAGAGAGGGCAGAGGGGGGAAGGGTTTTGATTTGAAAAAAGTGAGGGAAGAGTTTTGATTGGCTAACATGAGAGATATGTGTAATGAATATCTGCATTTCTGTGCTTTCTATAGCTGCAGCCTCTGGAGTGCATACTCTTTGTTCTGCTGAAGACAATTTGGTGTATTTCTGAGACTGTTTTGAAACTCATAAAGAATTTGCTAAGGTGAGAAAAGATTTATTTAATTTAGATAGACTATAGTATGCTTTAAGGACAAAATTATGAAGAAAGCTGTGTTTTTAAAATGTTGCTTTGTCTAAAGTGTTTTACAAATAGATTTTGTTTCTTTGAGAAATTGAAATTGAAAATAATGTGAAGTATTAGCACTGTCAGGGTGTTTTTGTACATAGGAGCTGTGCAGTGTTTTCAAATTATTACTTGAAAATCGTTTTTGAGGAAAAGGAATGCTTTTAAATTTTATCACAAGGAAAAAAATGGTGTCTGCTTCTTTATAAGGCATTTGAGTGTCTCTGATGTTATTTTTCCCATTTTAAGTGAAGAGCTTTCTCCGTGGGGCAAGTTCCTTGTAAATATGCTCCCACCTGTGCTTGGCAAATTTAGATTTTGATTCTCTGAGTTACATAGCCATGTTAAAAGTGTCCCAAAAAATGGTGCAAGGGCAATCAAAAACCCCTTTCATGTGTCTTAAGGACATTTTAAGTCATTTCCTCTTGAATGTAGGTATACAATTGATTTATATGTTGTGTTTAAAAACGTTTTTTGAAATCAATTACATTTCTGGATATGTACTGCTAGAGCTTCATAGGTTGTTTGGGGCATATTTATTAGGCATTTAAGTGTCTCTGATGTTATTTTTCCCATTTTAATTTAAGACCTTTCCCTGTGGTGCACGTTCCTTGTAAATATGCTCCCACCTGTGCTTGGTAAATTTCGATTTTGATTATTTGATTTACATAGCCATGTTAAAAGTGATCCAGAAATGGTGCAAAGGCTTTAAAAAAACACTTTCATGTGTCTTGGGGCATTTTAAGTCACTGAGGAAACAAAGGTGATGTGATTGTGCAATGAGGAAAAGAAACTGCACATTTTTCAATTACATCACCTGTGTTTCCTAAGTTTATGAATAACATCGTGCAGATGAAGTTTAGGTCTGTCCACGGACACAAAAGAGGTCTGGCCTTTGTTCAAGAGTCAAGTGGACATGATTTACTTCATTGGTAGGCCTTCACATGTTTCATCTCCTCTGTACTCTGGAGCGGCGGTGCAAAAGATTTGCTATGTGGCGACATATTTACAACTTGATGCATCTAGACAGATGTGTCATGCTGTTGTTTTTGAGGAAAAGGAATGCTTTTAAAATTTATCACAAGGAAAAAATGGTGTCTGTTTCTTTATAAGGCATTTGAGTATCTCTGATGTTATTTTTCCCATTTTAAATTAAGAGCTTTCGCCGTGGGGCTTCTTCCTTGTAAATATGCTCCCACCTGTGCTTGGCAAATTTACATTTTGATTCTCTGAGTTATATAGCCATGTTAAAAGTGTCCCAAAAAATGGTCCAAGGGCAATCAAAAACCCCTTTCATGTGTCTTAAGGACAT
The DNA here is from genome assembly GCF_964263255.1 of Lissotriton vulgaris. Lineage (NCBI taxonomy): Eukaryota > Metazoa > Chordata > Amphibia > Caudata > Salamandridae > Lissotriton > Lissotriton vulgaris. The sequence goes on from NC_141687.1 coordinate 1,026,060,135, forward strand.
TTTAAGTCATTTCCTCTTGAATGTAGGTATACAATTGATTTATATGTTGTGTTTAAAAACGTTTTTTTCAAATCAATTACATTTCTGGATATGTACTGCTAGAGCTTCATAGGTTGTTTGGGGCATATTTATAAGGCATTTAAGTGTCTCTGATGTTATTTTTCCCATTTTAATTTAAGACCTTTCCCTGTGGTCCACGTTCCTTGTAAATATGCTTCCATATGTGCTTGGCAAATTTAGATTTTGATTATTTGACTTACATAGCCATGTTAAAAGTGATCCAAAAATGGTACAAAGGCTTTAAAAAAACACTTTCATGTGTCTTAGGGCATTTTAAGTCACTTAGGAAACACAGGTGATGTGATTGTGCAATGAGGAAAAGAAACTCCACATTTTTCAATTACATCACCTGTGTTTCCTAAGTTTATGAATAACATTGTGCAGATGAAGTTTAGGTCTGTCCACGGACACAAAAGAGGTCTGGCCTTTGTTCAAGAGTGAAGTGGACATGACTTACTTCATTGGTAGGCCTTCACATGTATTATCTCCTCTGTACTCTGCAGCGGTGGTGCAAAAGATTTGGTATGTGGCGACATATTTTCAACTTGATGCATCTAGACAGATGTGTCATGCTGTAAAGTCCTGTCCCACATGAAACTTGTGTCAGGTTTCATATAGGTGTTTTGTTGCAGGGTGGGCATTCATTTGCATGAAAGCCCTGTAAAAGTAACACAGTGAAATTTAGAAGATTTCACTGAGTCAGCTTTATAGCATTCCTGAATCAAATCCTTATGGCTGTTTGAAATAGGCATAAGGAGTGAAGCACCATGCAATGTGTGGCTTCCTCCTGTGCATTGCAGTAGACATGTCGTGTTTACGACGTGACTTGTGCAATGTGTTGCTTTTGCGGCACCGATGCGTGACGCATCTGTGCTGTTTTTATTCAATGGTGTTCCACAATATAAATGTGCCACACCATGAGTAGCAGAGCAGTGGTGCACATTAACTGGTGCATTCCTGGGGATGTGTCAGTTAATATAAATCTGCCCCTATACATTTAAGTATGTGTAGGGGACACAGATTCGGTGAGGCTTATCCTAGGTTAAGAAGAGATGAGTCCTGTTTACTGAATACTTAGACATAGGCCTCACCTCTTCAGCATCGCTGGACATGGCTAAATATTAGCTGCAATATGATTCTCTTGTTAAACAATTTTACTATTCTAGCTTCTGAGATTTGTGTCTTAGTCTCCAACATCTCATTGTTGTTCTCTTTTTTTAAAGATAACGACAACATCAAGCATGAGTGATAATGAGCAATCAGTTGATCTCGATCTTATCGTTGAACTTGTCATTGAAACGTCAGTGGAAGTAGATCCTTTAGATCATTTAAATCCCGAGGATGATGAAGAATATGATGAGAATGCTGATTTGTCAGAATTGTATGATATAGGGTGGGAAGCAGATCTGCTTGAGCCTATGTAGTAAAAATGTAAACCATTTCATTTAAAATTAAACAATAGTTCAAAAATAGTATGTGTGTAGTGTCTTTATTAAAATAATCAAATATGCTCATAAAATTAGTTCACAATCACATATAAAACAACACAGGTAAAACAATTAGCAATTGCTACTATTTGTGATTTCTAAATTTGCCAATGCACTAAAAATTATTCTATGTTAAAATAACAAGCAGGGTGTTACGTTTTTGATGACGGTTATTGATTTACTGTTTGGTAATAGTGGTTAATAACATTTTTTATTATATTTTAGCACAGATTCAACTGCAGATTATTTCAAAATTTGAAAATGCCAACTAAGAATCGAATTAGAAAGGCTACAAGACGTCAAAGACAGCAGGTCCATCAATTACTGCAGCAGTCCTCTACAAAAAAAACTTGTCAAGTCACCAAGAAAGCACCGGGTAAGACCACGAAAACATTCATAAGAAAAATTTGTAGTAAAAAAAGTATTTCTACAGAAAATGTTTCAGTCCAGAAAAAGAGAAGCAATTTAAACGGAAAGGAAGGGCCAATCAAAAATGTTACTGCTAGAGCAAGAGATTTCTCTGTGCATGATAGCAGAAGGAAAGAACAGTTTAGGGACATTCGTAAACGAATGTTCCGCAACAGGATAATTGGCAATTTGTTAAAAAATATTAACAAAGGTCAACAGAAAGTGGTTTTTTATAAGAGAAAAAAAAAAGTTGAGAAAGTTATTGATCAAGCTTTTGAAATTAAACGAAAGTTATTTATTTTGATAGTCAACAGAATTAGGAAGGTAAACAAGGTAATTTATGATTTCAAAACTAATAGTAGATGGAAGAGAATTATTAATCGTAGTAATTTTTGTGATGTTTTCTCAGGAGACTGGATGCATAGTTCAAGTTCTGAGGCATTTTTTAATGAGGAGAGTTATTTCCAGGATAATGATTTGGTTCATGCAGTTGACACCAGTGGTCGAGCTTATGAAGTGAAAGATGGATATCCAGTTGAAAAAGAAAAACTTGTAACAACAGAGACAGAAGAGGTGTTAGGTAATGAGGTTTTAGGAAGACGTCCTAAGGGTCCTGTGTACACCTGGAAGTGTAGTAGTATTTGCAGTGTGCGACAGGATTCAATCGATTTCCTTTGTCATTTTGTACGGACATTTAATAAGAAAAGTTTGAAGCAGAAAATGAAGTTGTTGCAAGAATTAGATCCTTGCAGAGTAGGAGAAGTGACAGGTTTGCATGGTCATTCACTGGCTTGTCTTTCCAGGAGAGTATGACAGAGTGTTTTTCATCATTTTAGGATGCTAGCAGTGCAGCATAATAAAGTGAGGAAATTATTTAGAATGTTGTATTATGCTAAGAGTCCAGCAATTATGCTTAAACGATTATGTGCTGCTCTTTTCCATGGTTCTGAAATAGATGTGAAGAATATTTGTGAAGAAATTGAGTTTTGTTACTTTGGAAGTAAAGAGGAGAATGTTCAAATTGACCCAGAAGAAGAGGGTAATGTTGAAGATAATGTACAGGTTTCCAGTACAGATAATTTTCAGAAAGAAATTGCCACGTTTCAGGTGAAATCAAGTGAGAGGCCTAATTTCACTTGTGTGTGTTGTCGACGGACTTATTATAAGAATCAGACTAAGTTAGTGGATTTATATGCAAAAACTGAAAGGGAAAATAATAGTGAATGGAAGGATTTCGCAACATACTTGATGGTAGAAAATTGTTTTGATTTGGGATCGGATCAACGTGTGTGTACTTATTGTTGTAACAAATTAAACCAAAACCAGATGCCAGCTAGGGCGGTTCATAATAATCTGGAATTGGTAGAGATTCCTTCTGAATTGAAGGATTTAAATACTTATGAATCTATTTTGATTCAAAGTGTGCATCCTTTTCAAGCTATTGTAAGAATGGAGCCAAAGACAGGGATGTTGCCTCCATCAGATTTACAGAGAGGATTAAAGGGAAGAGTTGTTTATTTGCCTCTAGATTTGAACAAAAACATTAACACAATTGGAGTAGAGAAAGTGGAAGAGGAACCTCTAGTTATCATAGTTAATGGTGTTCCGACAAAGAGTAAGAAAATATGGCAAGATTTAGTGGATGTTAGGAAAGTCAAATATGCAACATCGTATTTAAAAAAATAAAATAAGTACTATAAGAATGTATATGTTGCCGAAGAGGAAGTAAGTGAGGAAGAGGATAGCGATTTGTGTCCTGGTCGAATTGAAAAAGTAGAAGCCTCTAAAAAGGAAGAAATTTATGAACATTATAGTGTTCATCCTTTGCATTCCAAGGAAGCTATGGGGAATGCTATTGAGTTGTTTCAAATGAAACAAGCCAAAGGGAGTCCCATTAGTGTTTGGGAGGAAAGTTTGGAAGCTCGGTGTTTCCCACAGCTATTTCCCACAGGTTGAGGAGGACAATATGATGATCGACCTGTTCAAATTCCTGCTTCAGAATACCGGACTTTACGATTGTATGCAGAAGATGCTAGGTTTCGACAATGCATTCCCTATTTGTTTCATCTCCTGTTTGAAAGCGATCTGTCAGGACTGTCATATGCAGTGAACCACATCTTGAAAAGTGGTATACAGATACGAAACATCTCGGCAAGGGACTTTATGGATAAAGTCAATGTCCAAGACAGTATTTTGGATTCTCACCTAATTAATCTCATGGCGTGTCAGCGTGGTACTAATGAGTACTGGTACCGCCGTCATGGTGATTTAAAATGTATGCTGAGGAACTTAGGAACTCCGACATGGTTCCTCACTCTCAGCTGTGCCGAGTATAGCTGGGAAGACTTACTTGAATTTCTACGAGAGGCAAATGGAAACATTGAAAATATTGAATTCAAGACACCCGGAGAACTGTGCTCTTTGGATCCAGTGAATGTATGCAGGTACTTCAATCATAGATTTGAAGCTATGATGTCTTTCATCATGAATAAGAAGAATCCACCTCTTGGAGAGGTGTTGGATTTTTTCTGGAGAAAGGAGTACCAAGCAAGAGGTGCTCCTCATATACATATGCTGCTATGGATCAAGGATGCACCTAAATTTGGAACAGATCTGGATGACTTAGTGATGAGTTTCATAGAACAGTATTCTACGTGTGCTGTTCCAAACGCAAAGGAGAAGAAAAGCCTAAGAGAACAAGTTCTACGTTTCCAAAGCCATCGTTGTGGAAAGTACTGTTGTCGTAAATTCAGAAACAAGGACAAGTTCTACACCAAATGTCGTTTCAACTTTCCACGACCGGTGATTTCCAAAGGAAGAGTAAACAGTTTGATGTCTTCACTGCGACATAATGTGACGAGGAAATCACCCCAAAACACATACAATTTGAAAAGAAACGAAGAGTCCAAGTACATCAACGACTACAACCCTGTGATTTTGTCCATGTGGAATGCTAACATGGATATACAGTTTGTGGCTGACAACTGTATGGCTGTGGCTCGGTATGTGACATCTTACATCACCAAAAAAGAAAAGACAGAATTGAAGGATATGTGGGAGGATATTTCCCATGAAAAGAGCCTCAGCAAGAAGTTGTACAGTTTCAGTTTGAAGATGTTGTCGCATCGGGAAATCGGAGCTTACGAATGTTCTGACAGCTTGTCATCAGCAAGTCTCTATGCCAAATCCAGGAGTATCGTTTGGGCGAGTCTTGGTCTTGCTGCAACGCGAAATCAAGTTCTAAAACCTGTCCGGGAAATTGAGTATTTGGCGGAAAAGGAGCCAAACAGTACCGACATTTTGAAGAGCAACATGTTGGATACATATTATCCAAATCGAAGCAGTCACCTCAAGAATGTTTGTCTATATGAGGTTCTACAAAATTACATGTTCAAGAGGAATATCAAAGAAGATATTGAGAAAGGAGTGTATGCTGTAATTGGAAGTGAGGGATGTCTGGTCAAGCAAAGAAAATGCCACTTGTTAAACCATCGAAAATTGAGTGGCGAATCTCCAGAAAAAAAAGAGTTTTTCTATTTAGCACTCTTGCAACTTTTCAAGCCTTGGCGTGCAGAAGAAGAACTGCTTGGAGATTTTCTTTGTTACGAAGACTCTTTCAATGCCGCCAAGGAAACCATAGAATGTTCTGCTTTTCCCAAATATCTAGAAAAGTTGACTTTGGAAATCGAGCAGGAAGCAACGATTGCAGCCGAGATTGCTAGAGACAGTTCTCAGGACAGTCAGAGTACTGTTTCATTGAGTCAGGATCCACTAGGAGAACCTGGTATCGAAAATGAAGCCGCCACTGCCATGAATGAAGTAGAAAGAGCCATGGCACATGCTCAGGAGGATGCGGTTAACTTAGAAGACTTGGAAAGACAACTCAACGTTGAGCAGAGGAAAATATATGACGAAGTTACCAAGGAAATTGAGCATGGATTAAATCATGAGAAGAAAGAGTGCTCATGTACGTCGTTGAAGCCTGTCCGATTGTACGTGAGTGGAGAAGCGGGAACTGGAAAAAGTTTCCTCATTAAAGCAATTTCTTGTTATCTGCAGAAAAGGACTGAGTCATCGCTGTCTTGTGTTGTCACCGCTCCAACTGGACTGGCAGCACATAACATTAAAGGTATTACTTTGCATCGTCTACTGATGTTGCCAGTGGAGCATGACAACAAATTACAATACCACAAGTTATCTGGAGATGCTTGTTGTGAAGTTTCAAGAGTCTTGAGGAAAATGAAACTTCTTATCATTGACGAAGTAAGCATGGTTTCAAATCTCATGCTTGCCTTTGTGCATTTGAGAATGCAAGAAGTTCTTAAAACAGAGTATGATGTGTTATTTGGTGGCAAACACATCATTGTTTTCGGAGATCTTCTGCAGCTAACACCAGTGAAAGGACAACCTGTGTTCAAAATACTCATGCATGAAGATACCAGAAAGTGCCTAGGGAGCATTGGCAATGTCAATATATGGTTAAACTTCAATTATGCTGAACTGCAGAAAATATGCGTCAGGCGAAGGATGAAGATTACAAGAATATTTTACAAGATGTTAGAATTGGAAAAGTGACCGAGTATGCGAAAGAAGCTTTACATGCACGATTACTGTCAAATTTATATCCAGAACAAGACATTGTGCCTGAGAATATTTTTAAGAAAATTACTGAGAAGAAATCTGGAATATGTTTGATGCCAACTCTTGCAGAATGTGCCATCTTCAACAACAAAATGTTGAATTTAGAAAAACAAGAGATTGTGAAACTTGAAGCTATTGACAAAATAGAGCATATGGGAGCAACAATTATTTTGTCTGAGAATTTGAAATCTAAATTGGATTCATTAGAGAAGACTATATCTAAAACTGCAGGTTTTGAAGAGACTTTGAATGTGTGCTTAAATTGCCGAATCATTTTGAGAAGGAATTTACATGTTGAAAGAGGTCTGGTAAATGGATCAATGGGTAATGTTGTTGATTTTGAAAAATACAGAAGTAGAGATGGTATTGAATTTTTAAAAATTAAATTTGATGGCATTGAGGAAGTACAGCTAATTGGTCGTTCTTCTGCTAGATTTTTGCTTGTAAAAGACTTATATGTGCGCCGTAAGCAGTTTCCTGTTTGCTTGGCATATGCGGTGACAATCCATAAATCACAAGGTTTAAGTGTAGATAGTGCTTTAGTGAATATTGGCAGTTCTGTGTTCAAGGAGGGTATGGCATATGTGGCATTGTCACGAGTTAGAACTTTATCGGGATTGTACTTGATTGACTGTGATGTCACAAACATTTGTGCAGATCTAGATTGTGTTAAGGAATACAATAGGTTAAGAAGAGAGTATGCGCCACATTTGCCTCAATATCCTTTATTTGAGAAACGTGTGGTAGGCCGGAAACGAAGAAATGTGACCAATAGTAGGGAGGTTATAGCAAAAAGACGAAAAGTTGATGAACCTGAAATTATAAGCAGAAAGAAAATGGATTCTGTTGAAGATGTTGTTGGTTTTAAATTTGAAAATAGTTCTGGTGTCAACTGCTATGCTAATGTAGTGGTTAATGTTCTCTTTTCACTAGAGACTTTCAAAGAACAGATTGTGATCAATTCGGAACAAAGTTTATGCTGTTTGTTGAATTCTGTGTTAGAGAAATGTAGTGCTGATAAAACGAGAGTAGAAAGTGTGTCTGAAATTCGTTTTCTGTTAGACGAATGTTCAGGTCAAACAGAATTCTCTGAAAATATTCAGCAGGATTGTCAGGAGTTTTTAATGTATATGCTTGATGTATTGCAAGATGAGGGTGTAGATGTAGATTATCTATTTGGCCTTTCTTATCAATGGCAGCATGACTGCGAGAATTGTAGGCTATCAAGTACTACTAGTGTAGATTCTGAAAGATTTATATATTTAACTTGGCCAGACTGTAAATCAGTGTCCTTTCATAAGCTAGTAAAAGCAGCTGATCACAACATGGAGTGTAGCCAATGTAAATCTGAAATGATGTCAACCTTATTTTTACGAAGATATGGCCTGTATGTCATTTTAATGTTCCGATGTAGGACTGATGGAACAAAATTGACAACTTTAATAAAAAAAATTGTTGCTTCGCAGTTGTCAATATCAGGAAAGACTTTTGTAACTGCAGCAATTATATTTCATGACGGTCCTACAACAACATCAGGACATTACACAACTTATTTAAAGTCCAGAAACGGCTGGTCATTCTGCAACGATTCTGCTTTAACTTTCAAAAAGAAATTGCCTTTTGACCTTAAAAATTCTTACCTGGTGTTTTTAAAACCAAAATTTTAGGTACAGAATCTCGGGATTTGTTCTGAGCAATTTCAAGAGGTTCATGGAGTAGAGGGAATGTAAGTCTGCAATGCTGTCTAGATAATTTATCCAAACTTTTGATCATAATGTCATTTTAAAAATTCAAAAATATAAACCTGATGCAAGTAACTCTGCTTCATAGTAAGCAGTATCAGTGTCATAGGAAATGTAGAACATGAGTGAGCAACAAGGGTAAGATATTAATAGTCCAGGATTGTGAAAGTAATCTTAAACGTTTTCTTTCTGAAAGTTGCGAATATAGAAAATGACGGGATTTGCTTACAAGAATTCCAAGAGTTGTAAATCGCTCTAACATGATTTGGCCATGTGGAAACATGTGGTAGAATGTGAGAAGTCTTTTATCGTATGTAACATATTTTTCAAAACGATGGAGGTTTTCTTTCAGAAAGTGGCGGGCTGAAAATATTAACAGCACAACAGAGTGTAAGCTGTTCATAGGACATCCTTCGACGTCATGGAAAGTAAGTTAATTTTAAGGAGTTTTGAATTCTGATATCTTATGTTGTATGGGTTTTTTAAACACAATCATTTTGATTGTGTTTTTTTTTCCCCGCTGTTACATGATGAATACCTTCAAGTCACTGATTTTAGTGAATTTGATACATTCTGAGAACAGCAAAAATAAACCATTTAACATGTATAATAAATGTTCTTCTTTTTGTACTTATGATATACATTTAGAAATGTGAGGTAGACATGGAGAAACTAAGGCTTCTGTAAGTGTCAAAGTTAATGCATACAGTGCTGCACTTCTGGGTACTGTTTTAATTTGAAACCTGAGTAGGCCTCACCTCAAACAAACCTCTGGAAAGAACACATCTTATTTGCATCCTGAAACAATCATTTAAAATGTTAGGGACAATTTTATGATGGCTTTACATCTCTTTTGCGCTGCCATTGCATCACTGTTGTGAGACATCAGCAGTGCAAAAGATGCACCATGTTCCAAAATAGGCCTCACTTCATCAGCATCAAGATACTGTGAGTTTAAAATATATATCTTTAGGACTGTGTAGGGGGCCTAGAGAAGCAGAGGCTTCTGTAAATGTCAAAGTTGTTGAAAAACTGTTTGTCCTTCAACCTTTTCCCTTGTCTTTTCTAATTTTTAAATTCATGTTTTAATATTTTTCAAATGTTTGTTCTCTCTTTCACAGATTGAAAGTATGAAAAAAAAGTGAATAAATTAACAAGAATAATAAGGTAAATGTTTTCTACTCTTTTCGTTACATTTCTATCACATTCACCTACTATAGGGCTTCAGACTATAGAGCTTTAAACAAAGTTTAACTAAATGTGGAAATTTGGAGCTGTGCCCGTGGCTTTTAGGTCAATGCGCAAGTGCATTGACCTAAAATGCGTGTGCACATTACCAAATCGCCGTCTGTTCCCTCAGCCGCACTCCTCCCACACCTTTGAAGTGAAGATTAGCTTCACTTCAAAGGCCCCAGCTGCTTTACACCCTCATTCTGCTCTCCCCGCTCCGTCCCCTCCCCTGTCCGCCGTATGCATTTCTCGTCCCCCCCCCCTCCCCACACTAACGCCACTCACACACGCAACCCCACTCACACACGCAACGCCACTCACACACGCAACACCACTCACACACGCAACGCCACTCACAGACGCAACGCCACTCACACACGCAACGCCACTCACACACGCAAATCATCCATGCAACACCACTAATCCACGCAACCGCACTCATCCACGCAACGCCAATCATCCATGCAATGCCAATCTTCCACGCAACGCCACTCATCCATTTGCAAAACCAAAAGGACAAACTCTTATATTGTGTGACCTATTGCATTTTCAATGCTTGATTCTTTCACTTCCTTATCTATTTTGTTTTCCACAATTATATCCTCTTCCATCTTTTCTTCGGTAAATAAATCTATTAAACAGCATCTCTGGTTTAGTCCCTATAGCTGTCTTTCTTTTAACATTACTCTGTTTACTTCCCTTGTACTTACTCCTTTATTTTTTTTTAAAAAAATTTGAGGTTAGCTCCCGGTTCGCGTACCAGCGAGCGAACCGGAAAGCGAACTAAAAAAAAAACAGCTTGCCAGAGTGTTACACTTTCTAGCAATTTTTGTATAAAGGGGAGGTAGTTCTGAAAAGAACTTTTTTTTTATGTTTTATATATTTTTTTTCTTTTTTGAGCATTATTTGTTTTTTTTGTATTTTTTGAACAATTTTATGGTTTTTTGGGGTTTTTTTTGAAAGGGAAAGAACAAAAAACAGGTATTGAAAAGGGCTCAACAGGAGCAAAAAAAAAAAATTACTTCTTGTGACGTTTAGGGCATTGGTGTTTTTCAAATGCTAAATTAACTAATTTAACACTCATATTTGCACATGAAAATAATGCGCCGCAATATAAGCATACCATTTTCATATGTACAAAATGTTGGGGAATATTTGGCACTGTATCTCGTTCTTCTGCAACCGACAGTGATATTTCTGATGATGACCTGGCCGCAGAAGTTGGAGGATTATCTTGTAGGTCACGCATCTCTGCCCGGCTATAATTCAGAGGATGCCACCTCTGCATATGACGATGCATAGTGTCGTTCCCATAACTATATTTTTTTTCAGTGCCTCTAGATAATTCATTCTTGCAAATTAGGCACGTCACAAAACGTGCATTCACTTTTTTCTTTCCTGCTGGAATAGAAAAAAACTGCCAAATAAAACTAGTTTTTTTTTAAGATACCCGGGGCAACTCTTTTAAAAATTGTGTTGCCTGATCTTCCTCTTCTTCTTCTTCTTCATCCTCTTCCTCCTCTGGGTTTCCCAGGAACTGTGGAGCTGGTCCTCTCTTGTGAG
>NC_141687.1:1026076465-1026081465 GCF_964263255.1 Lissotriton vulgaris
CCTTGCTGCGATTGGCCAAGGAACCACAGGTGACTAAAGCATTGGGGAAAGCGAAAACCCTTTGTGGATTCTCGCGGAGCAGACCCACATTAGTCAGTACTATCCCAAGTGGGCGGTGTCTGCCCCTATCACCACAATGCTCACCAAGTTCTTTTGCAGGGCGATGTAACAGTTTAGCGTGTCCCTCACTCCGCCGCTTGTTCTCCCAAATTATGCCTGAGTGTGTTGTTGCAGGTAACAGCACAACTCCCACGTAGTCGTAGTGCATCTGAAATGACCAGGCACAGTTGCGGGGAAGCGGCGTGTCCAACGTTACCACAGTGCTCTGTAGTTCACCTCGTTGCCACAAAAACACGCTGGACTCCTTGTGGAGTGGGCGTTCCAAAGGGGCGTTCGTGGCAGCACCCCTAACATCAGCACCGACCTCCTTGAAGTTTCAAAGAGAGGAACACCACGGGACTCCAGGAAAAACTGTTAGAAATCCTTTTAATTTCGGCATTGTAGCATGACGCGTTTCGTTTTATCAAAAAACTTTTTCAAATGCTGCCGGGATTCAACACAAATGGTTCTGCCCGCCCTCCTTTTAATGTTTGTTACCTTGCTGCGATTGGCCAAGGAACCACAGGTGACTAAAGCATTGGGGAAAGCGAAAACCCTTTGTGGATTCTCGCGGAGCAGACCCACATTAGTCAGTACTATCCCAAGTGGGCGGTGTCTGCCCCTATCACCACAATGCTCACCAAGTTCTTTTGCAGGGCGATGTAACAGTTTAGCGTGTCCCTCACTCCGCCGCTTGTTCTCCCAAATTATGCCGGAGTGTGTTGTTGCAGGTAACAGCACAACTCCCACGTAGTCGTAGTGCATCTGAAATGACCAGGCACAGTTGCGGGGAAGCGGCGTGTCCAACGTTACCACAGTGCTCTGTAGTTCACCTCGTTGCCACAAAAACACGCTGGACTCCTTGTGGAGTGGGCGTTCCAAAGGGGCGTTCGTGGCAGCACCCCTAACATCAGCACCGACCTCCTTGAAGTTTCAAAGAGAGGAACACCACGGGACTCCAGGAAAAACTGTTAGAAATCCTTTTAATTTCGGCATTGTAGCATGACGCGTTTCGTTTTATCAAAAAACTTTTTCAAATGCTGCCGGGATTCAACACAAATGGTTCTGCCCGCCCTCCTTTTAATGTTTGTTACCTTGCTGCGATTGGCCAAGGAACCACAGGTGACTAAAGCATTGGGGAAAGCGAAAACCCTTTGTGGATTCTCGCGGAGCAGACCCACATTAGTCAGTACTATCCCAAGTGGGCGGTGTCTGCCCCTATCACCACAATGCTCACCAAGTTCTTTTGCAGGGCGATGTAACAGTTTAGCGTGTCCCTCACTCCGCCGCTTGTTCTCCCAAATTATGCCTGAGTGTGTTGTTGCAGGTAACAGCACAACTCCCACGTAGTCGTAGTGCATCTGAAATGACCAGGCACAGTTGCGGGGAAGCGGCGTGTCCAACGTTACCACAGTGCTCTGTAGTTCACCTCGTTGCCACAAAAACACGCTGGACTCCTTGTGGAGTGGGCGTTCCAAAGGGGCGTTCGTGGCAGCACCCCTAACATCAGCACCGACCTCCTTGAAGTTTCAAAGAGAGGAACACCACGGGACTCCAGGAAAAACTGTTAGAAATCCTTTTAATTTCGGCATTGTAGCATGACGCGTTTCGTTTTATCAAAAAACTTTTTCAAATGCTGCCGGGATTCAACACAAATGGTTCTGCCCGCCCTCCTTTTAATGTTTGTTACCTTGCTGCGATTGGCCAAGGAACCACAGGTGACTAAAGCATTGGGGAAAGCGAAAACCCTTTGTGGATTCTCGCGGAGCAGACCCACATTAGTCAGTACTATCCCAAGTGGGCGGTGTCTGCCCCTATCACCACAATGCTCACCAAGTTCTTTTGCAGGGCGATGTAACAGTTTAGCGTGTCCCTCACTCCGCCGCTTGTTCTCCCAAATTATGCCTGAGTGTGTTGTTGCAGGTAACAGCACAACTCCCACGTAGTCGTAGTGCATCTGAAATGACCAGGCACAGTTGCGGGGAAGCGGCGTGTCCAACGTTACCACAGTGCTCTGTAGTTCACCTCGTTGCCACAAAAACACGCTGGACTCCTTGTGGAGTGGGCGTTCCAAAGGGGCGTTCGTGGCAGCACCCCTAACATCAGCACCGACCTCCTTGAAGTTTCAAAGAGAGAAACACCACGGGACTCCAGGAAAAACTGTTAGAAATCCTTTTAATTTCGGCATTGTAGCATGACGCGTTTCGTTTTATCAAAAAACTTTTTCAAATGCTGCCGGGATTCAACACAAATGGTTCTGCCCGCCCTCCTTTTAATGTTTGTTACCTTGCTGCGATTGGCCAAGGAACCACAGGTGACTAAAGCATTGGGGAAAGCGAAAACCCTTTGTGGATTCTCGCGGAGCAGACCCACATTAGTCAGTACTATCCCAAGTGGGCGGTGTCTGCCCCTATCACCACAATGCTCACCAAGTTCTTTTGCAGGGCGATGTAACAGTTTAGCGTGTCCCTCACTCCGCCACTTGTTCTCCCAAATTATGCCTGAGTGTGTTGTTGCAGGTAACAGCACAACTCCCACGTAGTCGTAGTGCATCTGAAATGACCAGGCACAGTTGCGGGGAAGCGGCGTGTCCAACGTTACCACAGTGCTCTGTAGTTCACCTCGTTGCCACAAAAACACGCTGGACTCCTTGTGGAGTGGGCGTTCCAAAGGGGCGTTCGTGGCAGCACCCCTAACATCAGCACCGACCTCCTTGAAGTTTCAAAGAGAGGAACACCACGGGACTCCAGGAAAAACTGTTAGAAATCCTTTTAATTTCGGCATTGTAGCATGACGCGTTTCGTTTTATCAAAAAACTTTTTCAAATGCTGCCGGGATTCAACACAAATGGTTCTGCCCGCCCTCCTTTTAATGTTTGTTACCTTGCTGCGATTGGCCAAGGAACCACAGGTGACTAAAGCATTGGGGAAAGCGAAAACCCTTTGTGGATTCTCGCGGAGCAGACCCACATTAGTCAGTACTATCCCAAGTGGGCGGTGTCTGCCCCTATCACCACAATGCTCACCAAGTTCTTTTGCAGGGCGATGTAACAGTTTAGCGTGTCCCTCACTCCGCCGCTTGTTCTCCCAAATTATGCCTGAGTGTGTTGTTGCAGGTAACAGCACAACTCCCACGTAGTCGTAGTGCATCTGAAATGACCAGGCACAGTTGCGGGGAAGCGGCGTGTCCAACGTTACCACAGTGCTCTGTAGTTCACCTCGTTGCCACAAAAACACGCTGGACTCCTTGTGGAGTGGGCGTTCCAAAGGGGCGTTCGTGGCAGCACCCCTAACATCAGCACCGACCTCCTTGAAGTTTCAAAGAGAGGAACACCACGGGACTCCAGGAAAAACTGTTAGAAATCCTTTTAATTTCGGCATTGTAGCATGACGCGTTTCGTTTTATCAAAAAACTTTTTCAAATGCTGCCGGGATTCAACACAAATGGTTCTGCCCGCCCTCCTTTTAATGTTTGTTACCTTGCTGCGATTGGCCAAGGAACCACAGGTGACTAAAGCATTGGGGAAAGCGAAAACCCTTTGTGGATTCTCGCGGAGCAGACCCACATTAGTCAGTACTATCCCAAGTGGGCGGTGTCTGCCCCTATCACCACAATGCTCACCAAGTTCTTTTGCAGGGCGATGTAACAGTTTAGCGTGTCCCTCACTCCGCCGCTTGTTCTCCCAAATTATGCCTGAGTGTGTTGTTGCAGGTAACAGCACAACTCCCACGTAGTCGTAGTGCATCTGAAATGACCAGGCACAGTTGCGGGGAAGCGGCGTGTCCAACGTTACCACAGTGCTCTGTAGTTCACCTCGTTGCCACAAAAACACGCTGGACTCCTTGTGGAGTGGGCGTTCCAAAGGGGCGTTCGTGGCAGCACCCCTAACATCAGCACCGACCTCCTTGAAGTTTCAAAGAGAGGAACACCACGGGACTCCAGGAAAAACTGTTAGAAATCCTTTTAATTTCGGCATTGTAGCATGACGCGTTTCGTTTTATATATATATACACATATATATATATATACACATATATACATATATATATATATACACATATATACATATATACACATATATACATATATATATATATACACATATATACATATATATATATACACACATATATACATATATATATATACACATATATACATATATATATATACACATATATATATATACATATATATATACATGCAAGCTCCAGGATGTGTCCATCAGTTTGGGTTTGCACTCGACCAACAGCAACAGAGAGTTGGACTCTCTTTAAGGTACAGGCGGTTGCCGCTTGAATCACTCCGTGCAGGTGTGCCTGACGCGTTTCGAAAGCTCCTCAGCTTTCTCTTCAGAGGCTTTCACGGAGATTCGCGCTCCCTATCAACAATGCACGCCCTCCAATAGGATGATGATGCTGGCTGAGCATTGTGGGAGCGCGAATCTCCGTGAAAGCCTCTGAAGAGAAAGCTGAGGAGCTTTCGAAACGCGTCAGGCACACCTGCACGGAGTGATTCAAGCGGCAACCGCCTGTACCTTAAAGAGAGTCCAACTCTCTGTTGCTGTTGGTCGAGTGCAAACCTAAACTGATGGACACATCCTGGAGCTTGCATATTAACGCGGCCGTCCTGCCGCGGGGTTCTGCACCTCCCCGAAAGAAGGGGACCACTCGAGGAGGAGACACCTCATCGAACATGTGGGGTAACAGCAGGGAATCAAGACGGTACCCCCTGCCTGAGTCCATATCTGCATCCACAAGAACTACCGCTCCCACAATGCTCAGCCAGCATCATCATCCTATTGGAGGGCGTGCATTGTTGAAAGGGAGCGCGAATCTCCGTGAAAGCCTCTGAAGAGAAAGCTGAGGAGCTTTCGAAACGCG
The DNA here is from genome assembly GCF_964263255.1 of Lissotriton vulgaris. Classification (NCBI taxonomy): domain Eukaryota; kingdom Metazoa; phylum Chordata; class Amphibia; order Caudata; family Salamandridae; genus Lissotriton; species Lissotriton vulgaris. The sequence continues at coordinate 1,026,081,448 of NC_141687.1, forward strand.
TCAGGCACACCTGCACGG
>NC_141687.1:1026083965-1026091465 GCF_964263255.1 Lissotriton vulgaris
ATACATATATATATACATACATATATATATACATACATATATATATACATATATATACATACATATATATACATACATATATATACATACATATATATACATACATATACATACATATATATATATACATACATACATACACATACATATACATACATATATATATATACATACATACATACACATACATATATATATATATACACATACATATATACATACACATACATATATATACACATATATATATACATACATATACATATATATACATATATATACATATATACATATACATATATATACATATATATACATATATACATACATATACATATATATACATATATACATACATATACATATATATATATACATATTACCTACTGGCTATCGCCAGTAGGTATATATAGTTAGGATTAATTCCCTATGGGATTTCTGAAAATTCTATGTCTAATAACTTTGGCGTTTGTGGACGGAATCGGCTGAAATTTTCAGGAAAATGGCACATTTTGTTTCCGAGCAGCCCCTGAAAATTTGGTGGGGTTTCGTCAAGGAGGGGCCGAGAAAAAAGGGGGGTCCCAAAACGCGTTTTTCCCATTCATTTTTCCATAGGGCCTTTGGCCTCACTTTTAGCTCGAACGGCTAAATGGATTTGCACGAAACTTGGCAAAATTGTAGGGACTGTTAGCCCGATGTGCCTTTGCTAGGTCTCAATATATGTGCTTCAGTGGATTTTGAGAAATTAACGTTTAAATCAAGATATATATCTGTAACAGCGCTCCGGGCAGCGATCCGGTCCGCTTACTTTTCGCTTATCGGAACTTGGCGCGCAGAAAGCTGATTGGCTCTCCGGTGTCTGTCAACATTCTAAACAGTCCGGAGCGGCCGCCATCTTGTCTCTCGGTAGGATCGAGAGAGAAGAAGAGGTGAAAAACGAAAGGGGAATTTAATGAAAGGGGGCAAGGTATCCCCCTCTTGACCCCCTAGGAATGTTGTTGGGGTTATTAAAGGGTCCCGTGGGGAAAATAAAAAAAAAATGATTTTTCACGGTAGAAGCGCTTCACGGGCCGCGAACTGGGCCGCAAACTGGTAGCGAAACGGGAATTCGCCATTTTGTGCTTCGTTAATTAAATTACTAGGTATAAGGGGGTGCGGGAGACGTATCCTAATCCCCTATGTTTCCTGAGGGTGGCTGAGGAGGCTGATATATGTTGATACATCTCTTCCAGCGGCTGCGCCATCTTGCCTTTTTTCCAATGCCACAATTTTGTCGTGCACGGCAGCCATTTTAGATGCCAGGCTGGTCCCATGCTATCACCTAACCCTGCGGATGTAGTTTATGGCCCCAGCTGTAGAAAATTCAGACATGCCAACCCTCCCGATTCAGGCGTGTGACTACTGATTTCAGTGCTAGTCTCCCGCCTCCCGATTTCTGCAAGCAAAAACCCGGGGGCATATTACCAACAACTAGCGATAATTTTTGTCTCTAACTTGTTTAGAGACAAAAATTATCGCCGTACATCGGCGATTTTTATCGCAGATAAACCTTGCTATTATCGCAGAAAAGTCAGCGATATTCATGTATTATCGAGCAAATGCTCTTAGCCATGTTATCCACCTCCCATTGGATAACATGGCTAAGAACTGCTCAGGGCAGGTGTTAGATTTTGGAGATATCTCCAAAAGTTGGTAATAGAAGGTAGCGATGTTAGGGACTGTTTCCAGTCGCTAACATCTTGGCACGCCACTTTGCATGTCATTAGTGATAAGTATCACTGACATGCAAAGCGGGGCCCAAGATGGTCGCTATCTCCTTTTAGCTGTCACTAACTGGTGTTAGCGACAGCTTGGTAATAGGGAGATAATTTTATCTCTGCTTTCAAGGCTTTTAAAGCCAAAAAAGCGGAGATAAACCCCCTTGATAATATGCCCCACGATTCCTTTTTATCGCAGATAAACCTTGCTATTATCGCAGAAAAGTCAGCGATATTCATGTATTATCGAGCAAATGCTCTTAGCCATGTTATCCACCTCCCATTGGATAACATGGCTAAGAACTGCTCAGGGCAGGTGTTAGATTTTGGAGATATCTCCAAAAGTTGGTAATAGAAGGTAGCGATGTTAGGGACTGTTTCCAGTCGCTAACATCTTGGCACGCCACTTTGCATGTCATTAGTGATAAGTATCACTGACATGCAAAGCGGGGCCCAAGATGGTCGCTATCTCCTTTTAGCTGTCACTAACTGGTGTTAGCGACAGCTTGGTAATAGGGAGATAATTTTATCTCCGCTTTCAAGGCTTTTAAAGCCAAAAAAGCGGAGATAAACCCCCTTGATAATATGCCCCACGATTCCTTGGGGGTTTCAGCTGACAGGGCTTGGTATTGTGTTACATGGTAATTTTTCCAGGAAACGTCAGAGGGTCGATGCAGGGGTTCTAGAAGAGGTGATAAACCATTTAAGCCTCATGAACAAGCGCATGGTCTTTTAAAGATTTGTGAAGTACTCGGAGCGGCGGTGTGTGTGTTTCCTCTTTCAGGAGCGGGCGGGGGGGCACTGCCAGCAACTTGCCAGGTCAGGTAGTGTTCAACACGTGCATCACCCTTTCTCTGCTTGCTATTGCGCTCCATGCTTCGGAAAGGTAAGAAAAAGAACGTGCATTTGAGTTTGAAATGTCCGATCCTGCAGCAGCACACTTCCAAAGCCCACACATGACAATAACCCGATTCAAGGCCCCATTCACCCGTTTTTAAAAAAATAGATAACACTCCAACAAAGTAAGGTTATAAAACTTTATTAACTATTAACTTTAACGAACGGAACAAAAACTAAAAACATTTAAACATTTCTCAACACAAAAAGCAACAATGGTTAGAAGCTGTCTTTTGTGCGAATAGTCCCAAGGCAGCACAACGTGCAGAGTTCTGGACGGCACCCAGGTGATGTCGCCTGGGTGCCGCACTGGTTTAGGGATCCTACAATGCTGCTCCGAAAATTGGCGTGGGGCGTCCCGGGTGGGGCGGGGGGAGGCCTCGTCAGTAGCGGTCTGTTGTGCGAATAGTCCCAAGGCAGCACAACGTGCAGAGTTCTGGACGGCACCCAGGTGATGTCGCCTGGGTGCCGCACTGGTTTAGGGATCCTACAATGCAGCACAGAAAAACAGCGTGGGGCGTCCCGGGTGGTGCGGGGGGAGGCCTCGTCAGTAGCGGTCTGTGTCCAGTGTCACATGGCTGACACAACATGTACGACAGGCACCCAGGTGATGTCCAGTAAACTGCCGCACTGGTTTTGGTATCCTACAATGCTGCTCCGAAAATTGGCGTGCGGCGGCCCGGGGGGGGGGGCGTGGGGGAGGCGGCGTGAACGGGCCTCCCCAGGTGGCGGCCATCTAGCTGAGTTGCGCCCGCTCTTGCGGTTACAGCGTCTCGCTCACCATGTTGTTGAGTTGCTCCCACTCTTGCAGTGCAGCGATAGGCGGCTGCCACATGGCTCTTAAAATGGCGGACGGCTCCTCGGTTTTGGGCCTGGTCCACTGAAATGGCCCTGGGACACTTTGGAACTCGGACGCTTGCCTGCTAGGGCTTGGGCTCCATTCTCGAAAAGCGTCCCCTCAGCCGTGAAGATTGTACAAAAGTCTTGGGGGCCCCCGACTCCCGCAGGCTTCCGGTGGGGAGCGGCTGCCATGATTGCTCGCGGAATGACCACGACGGAGCCACGAGATGGTGGTGCTCTCATGCTGACGCCAGCTTCAGTCTGAATGATCCAGAAACAAGGTGGGGCTTTCATCGTTTGGGAAAAAAAAATGTTCTAAACCAATGAAAAGTGTTATTTTTAGGTCATATGACCAAGCCTTCCATCTTTAGGAAACCAAAAGTAAAATGAACCAATGAAAAGTTTTATAAACAAGTCACATGACCTGTTATGCGGCATAGGGCTACAAAAAGCGTAGAAAATCCGTTGGCACGTGAGGCGGCGTCAGTAGCGGACCGATGTGCGAATAGGCCGAAGGCAGCACAACGGGCCGAGATCCGGATGGTACCGAGGTGGTGTCCAGCAAATTGCCGCACTGGTGTGGCCATCCTACAATGCTGCGCCGAAAGACGGCGTGTCCAGATGAGTTGCGGTCACTGTTGCGGTACAGTGACTCGAACGCGCCGAGATCCGGATGGCACCGAGGTGGTGTCCAGCAAATTGCCGCACTGGTGTGGCCATCCTACAATGCTGCGCCGAAAGACGGCGTGTCCAGCTGAGTTGCGGTCACTGTTGCGGTACAGTGACTCGAACGCGCCGAGATCCGGATGGCACCGAGGTGGTGTCCAGCAAATTGCCGCACTGGTGTGGCCATTCTACAATGCTGCGCCGAAAGACGGCGTGTCCAGCTGAGTTGCGGTCACTGTTGCGGTACAGTGACTCGAACGCGCCGAGATCCGGATGGCACCGAGGTGGTGTCCAGCAAATTGCCGCACTGGTGTGGCCATCCTACAATGCTGCGCCGAAAGACGGCGTGTCCAGCTGAATTGCGGTCACTGTTGCGGTACAGTGACTCGAACGCGCCGAGATCCGGATGGCACCGAGGTGGTGTCCAGCAAATTGCCGCACTGGTGTGGCCATCCTACAATGCTGCGCCGAAAGACGGCGTGTCCAGCTGAGTTGCGGTCACTGTTGCGGTACAGTGAGTCGAACGCGCCGAGATCTGGATGGCCCCGATGTTGTGTCCAGCAAGTTGCCGCACTGGTGTGGCCATCCTACAATGCTGCGCCGAAAGTCGGCGTGGGGTGCCCCGTTGGCTTATGAGGTGATGTCAGTAGTGGACCGATGTGTGAATAGGTCGGAACCAGCACAAGGCGCCAAGATCCGAATGGCAAGTCCTGGATGTTGAGTGCCTCAGTTGAGAGTTCTGAGCAGTGCTTGTAAGACTGTCTGAAGCTTATTTGCACCTGCTGCAGCTTCACTAGGTCCGGCGGAACTTTTTGCCTTTTCCTTTCTGCTTCTTTTCCTACAATCCGTTTCATCTGAAGACACGATCAGGTCCCTGAATGTGTGCAGGGGGACGCTATTGATTGAATGAAAATGGCGGCTTGACACAAAGCTGACTCAAGCGTTACTGTTGGTGCTATACAGACAAAAATTGGTTTTCAGTTTGTACATTCTTCAAGTTTTTTTTTTACATCCAAGTCTGATTGAGAGTTTGTAGAAAAATGGCTTCAGATTTTCCACATACTACTCTTCAACATTCTTCCTAAATGTAACAATGTGAAACTCACTAGGAGAACGGCTGTTTCTGTTTCCTTTCAAAATGCTGCCAACAATATTTTCTGAATGGAAGACACCATCTTGTAGCATAAAGGGCCGAAAGGGGTTCTGGTCTGGCCGATGGTTGGTGGAGACATTTTGACTATATCTTGGACCTGCCCGGCCTCGCCCAAAATGGCGCCGGTATAAATGGGACTCGTAACTCCTTGCCCGCAAATGTATATCTAGAAAATGTTATTGTAAGTGGCCCTGTTCTATTTTAATTACAAAATGTATGTCCACCGATTCCGCAACTGTTAGACACCTTAGTTCTTGCAACCTAATGGCCCGCTCGTTACGTTCCTCTACAGTGTAAATGTCTCCTCATCATATACGATTTCAGTTTGCTCCGTGGCCGGCCCACGTGGTTATAGGCCCGTATTTGTATACTGACATTTTCACAATAAAGGTTTTTAAAACAAAACACGGTAGTAGTATTTACATTGGTAAAGTTTTTACTTTTAGTCACTGTTTTCGAATCAGTAAAAGGCAAGTGAAATAAAGCAGTCCAATTACATGACGGATAAAAGGTTTTATATGTAGGAACGCAGTAAAGATAAATGGTCAAGGGCAGTTGTGTTTTTCATGACTGCAACATAAAGTGATCGATAAGAATCTGATAATCAGGCGTATCGGCGACTAAGACAGCAGGCCGAATCTCTTTTACTCAACGGCTCCGTCATGGAAGGAAGAAACGCCCTTTTTCTCGAAAAAGGAATATATTTTACTTGCAAGACAGTTGTAAATTTTCCGGGAAAGTACATTAGCCTGGAATATTATAACATATGTTTGAAAAAAAAATATTGTTCGAAAATAATAAAAAGCGTAATTTTTAGGTCATATGACCAAGCTTTTCATCATTAAATTAACAAAAGTAAAATGAACCAATGAAAAGTTTTATTAACAAGTCACATGACCTGTTATGCTTACGTTACGCGCTGCGCGCCGCGCCTCGGATCGCTTCCGGGTGCGCTAACGCGGCGTGTCATAAAACGCATTACGCGACAACGTAGGTCAAGAATATAGTCTAAATGTCTCCACCAACCAGCGTTCAGAACACAACCCCTTTCAGCAGTCCAAAAAGTTCTGTTAAATGAGAACAGAGGGGACAGGCAACAAGAACCATCAGTCAAAGAGGGGAGGGCAAGTTCTTCTCTTCCGGGTCATGTTGGGGCGCTACCGGAACTGATCGAATTGGTAGTCTATAGTGTTTCTGGATGTTTCAGACTTAAGCAGGCGTCAGCATGAGACCACTACCATCTCGTAGCTCCGTCGTGGCCATTCCACGAGCAATCATGGCAGCCGCTCCCCACCAGAAGCCTGCGGGAGTCGGAGGCCCCCAAGACTTTTGTAGAATCTTCACGGCTGAGGGGACGCTTTTCGAGAATGGGACCCAAGCCCTATCAGGGAAGCGTCCGAGTTCCAAGGTGTCCCAGGGCCATTTTAGTGGACCAGGCCCAAAACCGAAGAGCCGGCCGCCATTTTGAGAGTCCTGTGGCAGCCGCCTATCGCTGCACCGCAAGAGCGGGCGCAACTCAACTACATGGTGAGCGAGACGCTGTAGTCGCAAGAGCGGGCGGTAAACAGCTGAATGGCGGAAGAGGCACAGTGTAGCAAAAGCGGGCGGAATGGCAACTAAAACGATAAAGGGGCGCCCCACTACAGCTTGTCTTCAGGTCAAACGGATTGTGGGACAAGGTCCAGAATTGAAGAGTCATCAAAAGGCAAAAAGTTCCGCCGGACCCCGGGAGCCGGCCGCCTATGTCGGGGGCGATCTCAGGCTACACCAGTGCTATAAGACTTGGGGAGGGTGTCGGAGCCATGCGTCTTCTCCGAGTCCATGGCCATCACACCGCCCCTCAGGGGCCTCCGTCAAGCTGTTTAGGAAGGTAACATATCACATTGTTTTCTAATGCAGTCAGGTCTACAAACGACACTCACTTACTTTGAGAATAGTGAAGCTGCAGTAGGTGGAAATAAGCTTTAGACAGTGTTACAAGCACTGCTCAGAACTCTTAACTATGGCACCCAACATCCAGAACTTATGCTATTTGAGAATGGCAGTGACATCGAAGCATCTCAGGGACCAAAACCATTAACGTACTTTCACGTATGAAAATCTTACTTGGGGAGGGGGCAGGAGCGAAGCGCCCTCTCCCAGTCAGCGCCACCACACCGTATGTTGAAAATCTGAAGCCATCGTTCT
>NC_141687.1:1030326465-1030665914 GCF_964263255.1 Lissotriton vulgaris
GCATCTCATTTGCAAGAAATGTGTTTGTAGTATAAGGCAGCCAGTGGTGTAATTCCAGTTAGGATTACACCTATTTATTTTATAAAGTGCAACATAGTACCTTTACAGAACCCTCACAGGGTCTAGGCCTAAACAAATATGAATAAACATGAAAGAGCAAATATAATGCTGCAGTAATACTCGCTATAAAACATCAACTTCCCAGTGTAACCGACTATTGAAAAAATACTAAACGTGTAAGAAGTGTCTTAATGTGAGAATTTTCATCTGAATTGAAGGTGTTTACAAATACAAAGTGCCTTTTTTAGATCCTGAAGCAATGAAGCTTAACACCAAAATAGACCACTTAACTTGCTATCGCAGGTGTGCAGCAATGTGAACTTGTTGCAGCGGAAGCAGGAATAAAAACATATAACCCTTTTACCTCAGTAGCATAATTTCAGATCATCGGGGCTATTTTTCACCTCACTAGCCTCGTTTCTTCTCTCTAGATAACTAGAATCCTCTAAACAGCTGCTACCATTGCTACTTAGTTCCTCCAATGGATGTTGCGTTGAGCTATATGGGACTAGAATATTCGGGGAATGAAACAACTATCCTTTGAGGACCTGGAATAGATATGTGTTATTTCAGACTAATGATTCAACATAATTTATCACTTTTGAGACAAAAGAATTAGACAGAATCGCTAAAAGTAAAATTAGTTAAAAGCAATTACCTAAGGCCTCAAGAAGGCAGTAAGGGCAGAAATACATTTAATGATCAGATTTAATAACAAGTTGTTAATGCAAAGAATACCACACAGTACATGAAATTTCAGGTTCAGTGACGCTCATACATACCAATCAATGGTGTTTTCAGGTTCAGTCCTCAAGTAAACAAGTGTGTGTGCGTTATACAGCACCGATTGCCACATCAGGGTTCAGATAACCTCGCAGCTGAAAGGTTATTTTCCTCCACACGTTTGCCAGCTGGCAATAGCACAGGATAAGGTCTGAGTTCGCTTAGCGTTCAGTTTGTTAGAGTCTATACCACTCAGAACAGGTGGTAAGGGGCAAAGAAAGAAAACTCTAGATAAGCGAACATGTGTGTATCAAGGAAAATTCTAACAACATGCTTAATTTGGGCAATCATACTCCAATACATCCAAGATTACACCCCATAAAGTATTGATTCCATCAGTCCATGGAGTTTCATTGGTAATTCACGATGGGATGTTGTGTGGTGATCAGAAAAATATACAAATCCGGAAGAATTAAGTAATCCTTTTCTCACATTTCTCTTTAGGACCATTATATTCCATTTGGTTAGTGTAAAGTAACATCCTCGGAAGTAGGCAGTACTTTTAGTCATCTCTCGTCGGTCCGCTCCCTGGTGCTTTTCAGTGAGGTGCAACAAAGTTATTAGAGATCCAATTGAGTGTGCGACAAGTGAGAATTGAATCTATTGAAAACTAGAACACAAATGGAAACTTCACAGAAAGTTTTCATAGAGCTTGGGTGACAGCTTTCGCACAACTTAAAGTTAGCTAAGGAAAGAAAGCCTTTTGGGCCTAAGCAGAAAACAGCTAAATCACGAAAATATTAATATTATTAAATATCACACATTTCTAAATGCTTCAGTTTTTGAGTTAATCAAATGCATGGTGTACATGGAATTCAAGTCAGTATTAAGCACTACTAAAAATAGTTTTCTTCTTTCAAGTAGTATCAGTATTATTTATGTATGATGCCACATGAGCTCATTTCAACAGGTTGTTTCAAAAATTCATATCCTCTACAAATCTATATCAGTTCTCTGCTAAATGCATTCTTTCATTTGGTTAATCTCAATACACAAGTTCTAGTACAGTTAAATGAAACACCTTGTTCTATGCACATTAATATATTTTGGTCAGTATAACTCTATAGTTTTCTGTTTTGCTTTTCATTTTTTCTCATAGAACACGTCAATGCTTCTGCATAACTTTGTCGTTTCTTAGCATAGATTCCCATTGCTATATATCTAATTTATTCCATCATTCTGCATGTTTTTACGATGCAGTATCTAAAACATGACTGTGCAGATGAAATTTCACTCAGTAGGTAAGCATAACATTGTTTGTCTCATCCATTTAATGAGTGTCTTAAATCGATTTTGCAGGTAGGAATTGGTGAAGATGGATGCATGATATCATCTATGCTCCATCAAACTTCACTTGCTGATTGTGGCTTAGAACTGCGGGATGGAAGATTTTGTGGATAGTGCAGGAAATTGAGCCTTTCTCGAGGGTTACTACAACTTTTTGGGCCTTTATGCTAAATCCTAACTTTATTGGCTATAGACCTCTGTGCACTTTACCCCGCTAACTAGTGGGAAATTGATTGTGTGCCACCATTCAACATGGTAACATTGGTATTCTCCTGATTGGCATATTTAACTTACCAATAAGTATCAAATATATGGTACCTACATTGTACCCAGGGTCTCTAAGTTAAAAGTCACAGCACTCAATGTGCCGCCCAATACATTGACAATCTGAACACGACTGCAGGCCTGCCACCAGTAGCCTGGCTGTGCGTGTTTAAAATTCAAATTTGACCTGTCAAAATAACCTCTTTGAAAAGTTTGGCGCAGCAAAAGAGTCAGCTGATTTCCATCAGGGTGAGGTGCTGTGATAATACTTCTTCAGGCCTTTGCAGAGGGATGCTCCTGTATGTAGAATGCCATTAAGATGGGGTTATGGAGGAACTGGAGCACTGTGGAGACTGGGATGTTGCGGAGCAGAGAATTGCCACCAATCAGATGCAAAAGTATGAGTGCTTGAATTGCAGTTTTGAAATCTCTTTCTGTGAGGAACTGCTTCACTTTCTTAAGTAGAGAGAGCTAGTTTCAGATATTTTAAGTGTTCTTTGCAATGTGTTCCATGAGGGTGAGATTAGTGTCCAGGGTGAAGCTGAATGACTTAACATAAGAAGAAAGTCAGGGTTAGACTCTGTCTAGGTTCATATTGTTGGGCCACGTTTAAAGTATTATTTTTTTTTTCTCGTTTTTAGGAAACAGCAGGAATTCTGTATTGGTGGGTTAAGCTTCAAGTACGTGCTGGACACTAAGGTTTGGATGAGTTGAAAATAGTGTTTGAGTCACTGGATGGTAGGATTAGAGGAAACCTTCAAATATAGTTGTGTGTTGTCAGACTATTGGTGAATTCTAATGTTGCTATCTTTCAGAAGAACCCCAAGAATACCCAGGTGAAATTACCTTTGATAGAAGCTCAGTCCACCCTACTGCCCTGATCTGTAACAAACCCCTTTTTTCAACCTTTACACCTACTTATTCTTGGACCTCTTTACCTTGCACCAGCTGCAATACATATAAGTGCCCTCCCAAGCTGCCTCATATCGCCGCTGCCTTCTGACTATTCAGACAAGTGTAAAACGTGGTAAGGTTAAGAAAGCGTTCCATGAGTTATTTCCATGGGCCACCTTCCTGTATGATCCTGGTAGAGGCGGACCGAACTCATACCTGTTACCCATCTTGTTCCACAAGGATCACCATTCTCTTATGGTGCTCACTTAAACTCTCCTGTACATGTTCTACCTTCCCACTAGCTTTCCGAAACTGTCAAGGGGTTCATTCATTGCAATGGTTCTTAAGCTTTTGACTCAAGTGGATCCCCACTGAATCAAGCAAGTTCTACAAATTTGATCTAAAACCAATAAAAAACATTACATATACAAGTAGAGACAGAAAAAACAAATCATTAAATATTTTATTTAATTACAAACAAATAAAGTGTGAAAATTCAAATATAATATTAAGTTGGAGTTTTTCTAAATGTAGTTTTTTTCTACAAGATGAAGCAAAAGGTGAGACTCTAGCATATCACTGCCTTATTTGCTCCTCATATGTGCTCTCTTTTTGAGCTGCTTCAATCGAATCCTCCAATCATCAATGCTAGATTTTGTTTGTTGCACTCCTCCCTCAAATCAAGATAAGTTTAAAAACGAATTGTTTTGCATCCAGTTTCAAAATTCATACACAATTACCAAGCATTTTAACATTTGTAATCTCACTTTTATATGTATATTTTATGAATCTGGAAATGTTTAATTTTCTAAACCTTAATTGAGCCTCTCAGTAGGCTTTGCAGATTCACATGGGCCCATAGACCACCGTTTAAGAACTGGTTCATGGTCAGTGCACTCTACACAGCAACCAGAGAACTTACAAATGGAAGTTTGGAACCTGTGTCTTCCTGCAGAGGATGCCCCTGCCATTTCAAGGGAATCCCAACATTTCTGGTGGCTTCTGGAAGATGCTTCTTTATATAAGTGATACCAAAGGGGATGATGCTTCTTTATATAAGTGGCACCTATCCTGCTTCTTGGTGAATCCCACAGATTCTTAAATTTACATGAGGTGCTGAAAGCTTTTTCTTACTATGGATTACACCTACAACGTTTCTTGGTTTAACCCATGGACTCATAAATTTCCAGCTAGTTTCTGGATCCAGCATCTCCACTGTGGGTTGTATATATGCCATTCCTCGATAAACCCCCATAGACTTTTATATTCCTTGGTGGGTTCCAAACCGAGTCTTCTTGTAGGCTGTGACATCTGGGAGAGTCTTGTAGACTTTTATTATCTCTGGTTGTTCCTGAAAAGCTGCATTTTAAGGTAAGTTGTATGTACATTGTTTCTAGGTGTACCGCATAAACTCTTATATTTTCCACTTACTTTGGATGCTCTATATTCCTGTGTTTGCTTTGGTGTACTTTTATGGTGGACACCACAGAACTCATAAGTTCCCTAGTGTTTTTATTTTACGAACCTGTGTCTTCTCTTTGTGTAACATATATGCAGCATCTCTGTGAATCCTTAAGAGTCTTAAATTCAAGAGTGGTTTCTGGAAGCTGTGCCTTTCAGTGGATTGTAAATGTAAATGTATAGGCATTTATATAGCGCACTACTTACCCGTAGGGTCCCAAGGCGCTTTGACCGTTGCGAAACCCTTCCTGGCTTCCCTGAGAGATGGTCCCTTAATGGGTATCTCCAGGGTGAGACCAGGCATCCCCGGCGGTCTGGTGGGGCCGTTAGTGAAGATGAGGCAAGCTAATGCCCAGAGTTGCCGAGTGTGATCGCTGATCAGAGTGGGCACCGAGGCGAGAGAATTATCGAGTCCGCTGACCCTGGTCCAGAAACCTGCCGCGCCGGGAATCGAACCCTGGTCCCGGGCCGTCCTCTGCTCTCGGGTCTGCCGCCTCTAACCAGTGAGCCACACTACTTCACTGTGTCTGTGCTACTTCTTTATGGACCCCTAGAGTAATATATTCCCTCATGGTTTTGGACAACTATATATTTCTGTGAGTTGCAACAAAAAAGCTTGTAGTTAGACTCCTTAGACTTACATCTGTGATGCCTTTTGAAACCTCAAGTTCTTGTTAGTTGCACCAATGGTGCTTTTATTACACCCCTTAGATTCTGATATTCCCTGGTGGTTTTTTAATTTGCCTTATCTAGTGGGCTATGCCTAGGCTGCTTCTAGATGTATCTCATAGAAGTACATATCGTGTGGGTTTCTGGAAGCTGCATATTCTTATCAGTTGTCATAACTCTGCTTCTAGATGCATACTTAGGCATGTAGTGTATTTTTTGGAAACTGAATATTCTTGTGGATGATGCCTACTTCTCTCTTAGGTACACGCTAAAACATTTAATGGTTTTGGGGTGATCCGAATTCATCTTGATCTGTCTACTTTACTAAAACACTTGGGGGCCTATTACGATGTCGGTTGTAAGGCCTCCGATCTGAGGTCAGAGGCCTTACGATCGACAATATTGGTTTCATTTCTGACTGGCTCTTTTGATTCAGCCAGTCGAAATTGAAACCGGCTGGTAATTCCGGCTTGCTTCCGATGGGCTCAAGGTGACAGTCGGCCTGTCGGAACAGGCCCGTAATCCAAATAGACGGCGGTTACGCTGTTCGGATTGTGATGCACTGTTTCCGGAAGAGTTTCCATGCGGTCTTTCTGACATAGAAACCCTGTCGGAACGTGTGTTTGGGAGCCCCTAGCAGGCCCTCCTTTCCTTTGACGCCTTCTATGGTGCCCCCCTGTTAATCCCTGCACCCCGTAACACCACCTTCCATTTCTCTATGTGAGCATGTACTACGGCCGTTTGCTCCCGTAGGGAAAGGTCAAATTGGGACTGCACCACATGCGGTCACATCGTAATGAAGTGGTAGGGACCGCCAACCGGTGTTTGGCCAGTCTTGTTTCCGCCAACATAGTAATAGGCCCCTTGACATGTAGTTAAAAACTGTGTCATAGTGGGTTGCACCTACTGCACTTCTTAGTTAACTCCATAAAGCATTACGCTTAGTGGTTCTGGAAATCAGCAGTCCATTGTTGCAGATGGACTCTACAGACTGTCAAACTCAGGGCTCTAAGTTTTCAATACTCGTACTGTTTCAGGACCTTTTGACAATAAGTCAAAAGGAAATCCCTGGGGAGCACTCGTTATTCATACCACTATGGATAAACACACACACCTGGATAGGGAAGACTAGTTTACCACACTATGGAGAATACATATTAATTTCCACAACCAAATTGGATCGTTTACAATCTAATTTTTAATAAAAAACCATATACATAAGAAACATATGCGCTTAGATATTACAATTTTAAAATTTCAAAGAGATACTCTTTGAAAGCATAAGGTAAAAGCAATTGATAACAATATTTCATCACAATGTACAACTCAAAATTTTAAAAATAGAAGCAGAGGAAAACACATATAGGACATCTCAAACAATCATACATGAATGCGATAAACAATAACCTGTTAGAAAACAACCCCTAGTTTAAATGTGGCTACTTGTTCTCTTTGCCACTATTAGTCTCTGGATCCAAAGGCCTACAGTTTTTTCATCAATATAAACAACAGTAACAGCAGTACATGTACATCAGTTGTTTACTGGGCCCTGATTGGATTCTCTGTGTATAAAAAATGCGTCTTTGTATTATTTAAGAACTTCCACTCCTCTTCTGTGATATCTCCTTTCTCTAAAGTTTTTTGAAGCAATGTTTCTACATCCTTTCTCAATTTGTTTAGTCTGGACTGGGACACTCTCGAGTAGTGTAGTTCGTTAGATAGCAGGGTCATTACTCTTTGATCATAATGCTCTGTATCGAGTACTACTACTCCTCCCCCTTTGTCAGCTGGTTTTATTGTTATACTTGTGTCCTGGGAGAGGGATTTAATAGCATCTCTTTGATCTTTGGTAATATTGTGTTCTTGGAAATGTTTTTTTTCCACTAGCTTACCTATCTCCAGCTTTACAATGGACTCAAAGATTTCTAGGTTTTTGTCAACCATCCCTAGGCTCGGGTGAATGTAGACTTGGTTCTTAAACCTGAGTCTTGAGGTGGTTCCCTAGTCGGTCTGTTCTCAAAAAATCGTCTAAGGCGGATTTTACGAAAGAAGGCTCTGAGATCTTTTTCTAACTGGAATTTGTTTATGCCCACAGTAGGCACAAAATTGAAACCCATTCCCAGGACTTGTTGTTCTGTAGTTGTTAACAGGACCTTTTGACCCTATATGTGAAAATCTAGGCTCAACTATGTAGAAATGCATCAATGATCTTGCGCCTCCATAGCTGTGATAAGCCTTTTCCCCATTGTGGGAACATGTGGGCCCCCAGAGTGAAGTACAGGTGGGGGGGTGCACGTGGGGGGTACCTGTGGTACCCCCTTCATTGTCATTTGCAAAGCGGCAGGCAACGCGCAGTGCCTGCTGCTTTGCATATGACAATGTTAAAGTGCATTTTCAGCATTGTGGCGGGCGGTGCAGAGAGCACCGCCCGCCACAATGCTGAAAATACAGGATGTGCCCGCCACTGTGGCGGGCACATCCTAATGGCATCCCCGGGACCCCGCCCTTATGGCGGGCGGTCCCGATTTACGATGGGATGACGGGCGGGCAAAGTCCGCCCGTCATCCTAATGGAGCCCAAAGTGTTCATTACGCGTTTAGCGTACCGGTAGGACCTACTCTATTGATTAATGAAAAAAAAAATTGAATTTTTTTTGAGGAGTATGATAAATAAATGTGTCAGTTGACTGTCTGAGTCAAATTTAACACTCATAAACCACGAAACTGATTAACATGTCAACGCTCATGACTGAAAATGCGGGGTATTTAAATATTCCCCATGTATCGAAGATACAAAGGTGTGTTATCTCTTATATCAATGTTGGTTAACAAGTATCAACAATTACATACATCCTGGCTTCTGATAACATTAACAGTGTTCAGTTTTATCACACCTTTGTATCTCCGATACATGGGGAATATTTAAATACCCCGCATATTCAGTCATGAGCGTTGACATGTTAATCAGTTTCGTGGTTTATGAGTGTTAAATTTGACTCAGACAGTCAACTGACACATTTATTTATCATACTCCCCCCCAAAATATTTTCATTTTTTTTTTCATTAATCAATAGAGTAGTTCCTACCCGTACGCTAAACGCGTAATGAACACTTTGTGTTTACCCAAAGTGAACATTTACCACTATTTATCATCATTTGCTCCATAATCTCCTTGAACAACTGCAGTATACACGACAGTTCAAAATGGCCGACGCAGTATTCGGCCGTCTCCTATAGCTTGCGCTTAGGCGTTCCTACTCTCGGTTAACACAAAAAACACGCGAGAATCTGGGTTTCAACTTTCAGAAACACGGAAGTGAAATGAAGGCCAAACGCGTTGCGTAAACTTACACCTTAGAATTTCCAAAGGTAAGCGAATCTACCGATCAAATTCGGTTGTTCAGAAACGAAGTTCAGTGCAACCGTAAACCGCAAACTAAGCAACTGATACCTTATGTTTTACTTTTATTACAGATCATGACCGATCACTACGTGCTAAGGTATTTAACGGTTATTACTTTCCCTTCTAATCGAGAAACGCATTACAGACTGTAGCGTTCAGACGTCAGCCTGGCCATAATAGTCCTTTTTCCGTTTGTTTACAGACACGAATAAGGTTTACAGTTATTGCATCAACTTTAAACTAAAGAATCTATGATAAATAACTATGTGAGTGTTCAACCCTTTAACATGTCTCTCAGCAACGTAAAACTAGATAACATGAACGTTACAATCCCTCACGGTTTGGGTAGCACAATTACGCACGACTGGGCATCCCCTATGATCCTAGTTTAAACCAATAAGGTAACATTGATATTGTGTTCCTTAATGTACAGGTTCTACACGCCAGTTCATGATTTATAACATCACCATAAATACTAACGCATTGAGTTGCCGTGTATGCAGATACTTAACAGTAGTGAACTGAGGCAGACATAGACCAAAATTATGATACCACAATGGTGGTGTACGCAAAACTTTAAAGTGGCTGATGTAATGATAAACAGATGTATATAATTCAATGTGATGTATTGTTTAAACATATTCATGTTCACCGTTTTTTACAGAGGCCGCTGAAGAAGGGACATCGGTCCCGAAATGCATCGGGCCAACCAGCTCAACAATTGTCGAATAATCTTAATGATCTTTGTATGAATTATAATACAATGCATTAGCAAAAGAGTTCTTAAAGACAAAACATTGATTGTCATTATCTATGCTTGAAATTGCATATAAATCAAATAACAAGAATGAAATAATTCAAATAAACATGAAAATCATGTGATAACATACTTTCAGTTTGTAGAAAGTGATTTTTTAAAAACAAGAATAGGGGTCAAAAAAATAACATTGCTGTGCGCTCGGTAGGGTTGTGATACTTCATCACTAACCACACGTTTCACACATAGGAAAATACCTATTACAGTTTAGCACAAGGAAAGCAATGAAAAGAGGGTACTTTAATTTACAATTGAATCAAACCTCTAAGTTCTCCAAAATCTCCAATGTGTTTAAAGTATTTGTATTGGATTTTTTAGACAGTGAACATACAACAAAACATGGTGAGGATTGTATGACAGAAAACAGTCTTGAGCGACCCCCGCTGGCAAGCATTCGAAGGAAAAATTGCAAATCACATTCCCACGAGCCGAAATGCTCCCACCAAATAACCCATTTTTATGAAGTTTCTGAGGGCAGCCACTGGTTCTTCCATTTTTCGACCACCAGTTCATGGAGTGCTGTCAGGCTTGCAAGTTCAGATCCTTTGATGAGGCCCAGCACCAGGCAAATTCACATTTCTCCAACAGGGTGCCCAGACCCACCAGATATCTCTCAGATCTCCATCCCCCCAACTCATCCAGTAAACCAATGAGCACAAGCTGAACGAACAGTCAATCGGCCTACCTAGTATTGCAAAAAAGATTCCCAGGAGTTTAGACCAGTATTGATGAATTACAGGGCACAGGCAAATCACATGATAAAAGTCTGTATCTTCAGCCCCACATCTATAGCAAGCAGATGTTGGTAGCCTAGCCGCCCTCCAAAGTTGGAGGAGTGTTAGATAGGTCATGTGGAGAATATTCACCTGAATTAGTCGTAGCTGGGAGGAAATGGCCAACATCCGAGGAGCCATTAGCACCTCCCTCCAATCCCCATCCCCAGAGCACCCACCCAGGACTCCTTGTGAGCGCAGAAGGCTGAAAATAAGTCAGGGGAATTAATGACTAGCGATTGATAAATCTGGGAGACTCCACTCTGTCGCAATGGTGACATGAGAACCTTAAACTCCAAGGCCTAGCTGTAGACATGGCTCTGAGAGACAATCCAACACTGTCTTGCCTCATCAAGACACAACTGGTGCAGGGAGGGATCACTGACATAATATTGAGTACAAAAATATAGGCATTAAAAATATCAAGTTTAAAATATCGACTACCAAAATATTGAAATCCTATCTACAAACAGGTAAGTACAAAAATATCGAATCTAAAATATCGTTTAAAAATAATATAGTTAGTCAAAATATCGAATTTTTGTAAATGCCTTAAAAGTAATTTAAAATAAATGAAATAATAAACATAATTAACTAAAACATACTTAAAAATACTTAAATAACCTTAAAATTATAAAATAATTAATTAAAGTTAAAAAACTATTTTATGTTTTTAAAACATAAATATATATATACACATGATATTAATTAAACTAACACAATATTTTTACCTTAGGATAGCGTAGGGATAAAAATTACTATTCCCACTCCAGTGAGTGCAACAGTAGGGAAAGCATTGGATAGCGTAGGGGTAAAAATTACTATTTCCACTCCAGTGAGTGCAACAGTAGGGAAAACCTTGGATAGCGTAGAGGTAATAATTACTATTCCCACTCCAGTGAGTGCAACAGTAGGGAAAGCGCTGGATAGCGTACGGGTAATAATTACTATTCCCACTCCACTGAGTGCAACAGTAGGGAAAGCATTGGATAGCGTAGGGGTAGAAATTACTATTCCCACTCAAGTGAGTGCAACTGTAGGGAAAGCGTTGGATAGTGTAGGGGGGGGGAAATTACCATTCCCACTCCAGTGAGTGCAACAGTAGGGAAAGCGTTGGATAGCGTAGGGGTAAAAATTACTATTCCTACTCCAGAGAGTGCAACAGTAGGGATAGCATAGAGTTAATAATTACTATTCCCACTTCAGTGAGTGCAACAGTAGGGAAAGCGCTGGATAGCGTACGGGTAAAATTTACTATTCCCACTCCAGTGAGTGCAACAGTAGGGAAAGCGTTGGATAGCGTAGGGGTAAAAAATAATATTCCCACTCCAGTGAGTGCAACAGTAAGGAAAGCGTTGGATAGTGTAGGGGGGGAAATTACCATTCCCACTCCAGTGAGTGCAACAATAGGGAAAGCGTTGGATAGCTTAGGGGTAAAAATTACTATTCCTACTCCAGCGAGTGAAACAGTAGGGAAAGTGTTGGATAGCATAGAGTTGATAATTACAATTCCCACTCCAGTGAGTGCAATAGTAGGGAAAGCGCTGGATAGCGTACGGGTAAAAATTACTATTCCCACTCCAGTGAGTGCAACAGTAGGGAAAGCGCTGGATAGCGTAGGGGTAAAAATTATTATTCCTACTCCAGAGAGTGCAACAGTGGCGAAAGCGTTGGATAGCGTAGGGGTAAAAATTACTATTCCCACTCCAGTGAGTGCAACAGTAGGGAAAGTGTTGGATAGCCTAGGGGTAAAAAATAATATTCCCACTCCAGTGAGTGCAACAGTAGGGAAAGTAAATACTTCCTATATTATTTAAAATATATATATATATATATATTAATATATATAAAAAAATTAATTAAAAGTAATTATCAATTTAATATAATATAATAAATAATCAATTAAAAATACAAACACAAATTAATTATTACAATTAACTACCTATTAATACAAATTAATTACAAATTAACAATTAATTAATTAGCAATTAAAAATTAATTAACAATTAATTCAAAATAAATACAAATAAATAATTTAAATTATTTAATTAATTATAATTAAATTACTTCCCACCCTATTTCCCTATAAACCCACAACCCGCTACAGAAAATAAATTAGTAAAATTAGCATAATTATCAATTAATCAATTAAATAAAGTAATTGCCAATTAAAATTTAATTAATTACCAAATACAAATTAATTAACAATTATTTCAAAATAAATACCAATAAATAAATGTAAATATTTAATTAATTATAATTAAATTACTTCCCGACCTATTTCCCTATAAACCCACAACCCGCTACAGAAAATAAATTAGTAAAATTAACATAATTATCAATTAATCAATTAAGTAAAATTAATTGGCAATTAAATTTAATTAATTACCAAATAAAAATTAATTAACAATTAATTCAAAATAAATACCAATAAATAAATGTAAATATTTAATAATTATAATTAAATTACTTCCCACCCTATTCCCCTATAAACCCACAAACCGCTACAGAATTAAACTATGCAAAAATTAAATAACATAAAATTCATTACTTAAAATAAATTATAACATAAATATACACTTTTCACACATATACTAACATAAAAAACACTACAAAAAATTCGATATTGTTAAAAATTCGATAATTTTAATAACCTATATTATATACTTCGATATTTTGACTTTCTATATTTTTAAAATTCGATATTACATTACTTACCTTAAAAACAATATTTTTGATGACTATATTCTGTCCATTTGATATTTTGTCCATTCGATGTTTTGAAGTCGATATTTTGTCCATTTGACATTTTGGAGTCGATATTTTGTCTGTTTACCGCAGGGAGAGCTGGTCCAGGGCAAGCTGACGGTAACCACCGTCGCTGAGCATTCCTCCGCCCGTGTGACGCACAGTTCAAGTCCCTCAAGCTGTGACTGCTTCTGTTGGTCTTGGTGACGGAAATGTGTGCAGGTTATACCCCTCATCTATGCCTTACCTTGGCCCAGAGCATCCCTGAGGACTCCACCAAACCAGCATTAAGTTACAGGAAAGCCTCTAGTTCCTGCATCAGGTGCTCAACCGCAGTCGCATCCATCAGTCGGCAAGTGTAAAGGCACTAAATCTGGCGCTCCTCCTTGACCTAATGGCCCAATTGGATGGCTATGGGGACATGGTCGGAGATACCTTAGGCGTATCGAAGAAGTAGGATTTAGATGCATGGATGACTTGGAGGCAGGCTGGGAATAGACGCATGTAGCATAGATTGATTGGGGGCAGTTTTTGTTTTACCATTTCAGATGACTGGCGTTGACGTACCAGCTAAGTATAGTCAGGGAAGATAATCAAGAGAGCTGACTGGAAGGTCATGGGGGCCAGTTCAAGAGTGCATCGGAGGACCATGTCTATGACTTTATAGTTTAAACATTTCTAAATCATTGGGTGGGTATGTTGCCTATCTGGATATCCTTTGCCAGCGATCTATAGGTGCGTTCCACCACAAGGCAAATGGATAAGTGTCCTTCCGGAACCTATGACAAGTCATGGAACCCGATAAAGCGAAGATTACTCCGCCCAACCCAATTTTCTTCATCTTCTGCTTTATTGCGAGATGCCATAATCAATCCGACCACCTCAGCTTTAAGGGTCGAAATCGAGTCCTCCAAGTCGGATAGGTGCCCCTTGGTGCCTGTATCACATTCTGGCACATTATGCAGGTCCTGGCATAAGAGTGCGACATCGGCACCAGCCTCCCCGATCCTGAACTCCAGGACAGAGCAGGAGGCCTGAATAGCCAGGAGAATGTTGGTAGTGTTTGGTGGGCGTCTGTCTGAGGGGGTGTAGAAGGTTGTGCTGCATCCCGCTGGGTCAAAGGTTCCTGGGAGGTCACATATTTACCAATACTGAACTGCATGGGGACATCCTTTTCCCATGATGCCGCCAAGTTGTCAGTTAGCCTCCAGTTAGTGGAGAGTAAGTCCCCAGGGGGGTCTATCATCCAGCCATGACCCCCACCAAAGAGCTATCCAGTAGTACGTTACCGGCAGGCTGAGAAGAGAAGAGGGGGACATATGGCATGACCCGATGGCACAGGGTTGGCCCCACCCTGGCAGCACAAGCAGTCAAATCAGGATAGGAAGGTTTTTGATCAGTTAGAACCGAGTGCACAGCCCGTATGTACGCACATCAGTGTAAGTTTCTTGAGTATTTTGGTGCAGGACGGCGAGTGGAAAAACCTTAAACCACTCAGTAGAGTAGAAAACAAAGAGAACTACCCATATATGAACAGAATTGGTTGCCGTTGCACTCAAGACAGTGTGTATGGTGTTAAGTAACACAATAAAACAAGCATATATCAAAATGACAGAATATCAAAACAAAGAACTCTCAATGAGTAGATCTTGGAGTCTTTAATGTGATGAACAGCCAGCCGACACGTGTTTCATCGCACTCGCGATTCCTCAGGGCTAAATGGCTGTAATCCAGTCAGAAGGTCGCTCAGCTGGTGATACTTCCAACCCAGCTGGGCCCTTGACCATAGATACTCCGGTCGAGTATCCAATATGAGAGTAGTTATTATTCAAGGTGTATCATAGAGTATCCCCTTGTCGGTATCAGAGTTCTATGGTATTTTATTTATTTTGCCCACGGCGAGTAGGATAATATTCCAATAGTGTAGGATAAGTTCAAATGCCGTGGTCTCTGTCGGTAAATTCAGCGTTCCCAGCTTTGTTACGTGGAGAAGCGACACGGAGAACGTCCGGATCCGACGGCCGTGTTCCTGTTTGGACCAACAGGAACACGGCCGTCGGATCCGGACGTTCTCCGTGTCGCTTCTCCGCGTAACAAAGCTGGGAACGCTGAATTTACCGACAGAGACCACGGCATTTGAACTTATCCTACACTATTGGAATATTATCCTACTCGCCGTGGGCAAAATAAATAAAATACCATAGAACTCTGATACCGACAAGGGGATACTCTATGATACACCTTGAATAATAACTACTCTCATATTGGATACTCGACCGGAGTATCTATGGTCAAGGGCCCAGCTGGGTTGGAAGTATCACCAGCTGAGCGACCTTCTGACTGGATTACAGCCATTTAGCCCTGAGGAATCGCGAGTGCGATGAAACACGTGTCGGCTGGCTGTTCATCACATTAAAGACTCCAAGATCTACTCATTGAGAGTTCTTTGTTTTGATATTCTGTCATTTTGATATATGCTTGTTTTATTGTGTTACTTAACACCATACACACTGTCTTGAGTGCAACGGCAACCAATTCAGCACAAGCAGTCAAGTCCCCCCTGTTTGCAGTGTGGGGAGCTAATGGTCAGCTGTATCAGAGGACCTCCCACAGCCCTCCACAGAAGTAAGGAGAGGAGGAAGGAGGCGAAGGCCACACTGTTAAAAAATCAGGCCGCGTATGTCTAGGCCGCCACTGCTCACCTGCAATATCCTCTCTCTGTAAGGCCCAGGAGCAGAGAAACAGTCAGCAGAGGTCCCTCAGCGGTAAACAGGCAAGGCCGTCTCTCTGCATCCCCCATAGTCCTGACATGGCTCCAATAGGCGCCAGGGATACTCAGGCTAGGTGTGCCAGGTTGCACAGGCTGGCGATGAGCTGACACCCCAGAGAAGAGCAGGTATGGCAGCCCTGTCACTCGGAAGGCCCACGGCAGGGGCTGCAGCACACAGTATGCCAAGGGGCCTCCTCTTGTGCTGCGGCCCGACGAGAGCTGGTGCCTCCATGCGGCCTAGCTGCCACACAGGCTCTTCGCGTTGTGACTCCACAAGCTGATCATAGGCCTTGGGCACCCACCAGGTGGGAATGGAGGCACCCCGGGGTCAGAAGGAGGGAAGTAGGGAAGCAAGGAAGGGCGTCAGCAGCAGGATGGTGACGGAATCACCTATTGAGGAGCAGGGAGCTCACTGAGGCACGTCCGCCATCTTAGCTGGTCAGGCCACGCCCCCAAATGAATGATAGTTTTAAATCATAATGTTCCTTCCACAAATATAATCATCCATGGCCTATACTTTGAAAATAACTTCCTACTCATTCACACACGTATCTAACAATCGTTCAGACCCTGTTTTGGGGGGCCAGAGGGTACACAGAGACTACATGGCCACAATTGAAGTGGATGAGGTGCTTTGCAACTGGTATCCTGAAGCCCATTCTACTATGGCTGCGCAAATTGGGACAAGTATACCCTTCCCACACTTGATTTTCAGGACAGAGAGTGAGCAGGTAAAGTCTTCTCAGGGACATGGTGTAGGGGCAGAGACTCAGAAATCAAACAGTCAAACATACACAGTAAATCACAGTCTAGCCCAATGCAAGTCTTAATGTTTTTAAAGTTCTTAAAATACATAGGGGCAATGGCTACAATGTAATAAAATGCTTTGGGAATGTGATTGCATGGGCCTGGTTGCCATAATGAAGTAGAACATTTATGCAAGTGGAGATGGTAGGCCAAAATCAGTATGCTGCTATCACTACTTCAAGTCAGCAACTCTGTTCCAACCCAAAATAGGGTTAACCTTGATGTGTCCCTCCAGGTCACAGGACCAGCACCAGACCTAGGCATTACCAAACATAGGCCTAGGCCTCAGTGCACATACTACGTTATTACACTAGCTACACCAATAAAAAGTATACCTCATTCACTCGCAGTTGGGTCACTCAGGGCAGGGGTACACAACTTTGTATCATGCAGAGGACAGAGGACTTTCTCTTCCCAACACATGCAAACACCCACATACAGCTATTAATTTCAGTCCTTTAAATTAAAAGCAATAAATACATTTAAAAAAACAATATCCACTGATTTTGAGATAGCAATTATCAATGCCTAATGGGACATTTACCAACACACACACATATTAACATTTGTTAGTTGTATTCATTTTACTAAAACTCACTTTCATTAGATAATTCTACTAACCTTAAGTTAGTCAGTTAGAATTAAATAAGCTTATTGTCCTTGTATTCACTCCACCATCTAAATTAATACATTTTTATAATTTGTTAACAGATTCTAATTTTTATAAAAAATGACAACAAATTCAATGCAGATAATTGTAGAAATGCAGTGGACAGACGAAGCATACTGCTGCAGTTGACATCTATTTCGGGTCTTTCCGTTGTAGTTTACCAAGACTGCAACAAATCAAACAAACAAGCTCAGTTTAGTAAATAGTTAGATCATATAGTTTAATAGACAGTATAAGAGGTAGTAAAAATATATATATTGTAACAAACTAAAACACATTAGTCAATTGCATTCAGGCAATATCTGAAAATGTGCGCAATAACATTATATAAATAAAATGCTATGAGAGTGGGCCAAAAGCAACCCAAAAATTACCAAATTTCAAAACTATAAATAATACTCAATATTATTTAAATGAAAACACACCACCTACTGTAATATAGATGGACAATGCAAGACATTAAATTGAAAAACTGTACCCATTCAAAACTATAATATAATCTGCAATCCCTCTAAACCAGTTTCTCCAAATAGAGCACAATTATAAGCACAAAAAATGCACAAAACGACCCAACATGGGGTGGGGGTAGTTGTGCTTAAACCTTCATAACTTTTTTCACCAAAACCATTCCACCCCAAATTTGCGTCCTTTTTTTCAACATCCTGGGGACTCAAAGGTACCCAGGATAAGTGATTCCCCTGAAGGGAGTTAAGAAACTAGCCAAAATGTAGCTATAGTTGTTTTTGGGAAAAATGGAAACAATATGCTCTGCAAGAAAGCGTGTTTTTAAAAAAAAAATGGGATCAACAAAAAAGTTTGCTTTGCTAGGATCACCATCCCAGATTTCAGAAACAAGCGAAGTTGTGTCAAAAACATTTTTTACCACAGTTTTTGCATTTTTGTTTGAGATTTTCCATTCATTCTAATTTTTGTGGTTTCAACCTGTTTGTGGCGGAACCAGGTGTGAAACCCATGAGAGATCCTTGACAGCTATACATTTCTAAAAATAGACAACATTCTGAATTCAGCAAGGGGTCATTTGTGTGGATTCCCTAAGGTTTTCCCAAAGAAACTAATTGTTGGAATAAGAACATAATGAACATGAGAATGAAATAAGAGCCATTGGAATGGCATGGAAGGGAAGGACATTTATAGAGCGCATGGCTATCCGGGATCATCCCAGCCCTAGTAACTGACACAGGGTACCAGAAGGGCTAAGGAAAGAGCATGGTCTTTAATTGCTTCCGGAAAGCCAGGTGGTCAGGGATTGAGCAAAGGTGGAGAGGCAAGGAATTCCAGAGTGTCGAGGCATTATAGGAAAAAAGTCTACCATCACTCCTAGACCTCTTGATCCTAGGGATCTCTGCCAAGTACAGATCATCTGATCGACGATTCCGATTGGCTTTATATGGATGAGTCATAGAGGAGATCATAGGTGGGCCGAGTGTCTGCCTTGCCTTATGTACTAAGCACAAGGCCTTGAACCTAATCTGTTCCAGAATTGGGAGCCAGTGGAGGGAGCGGAGGGCCGGTTTGGCTGATGGATTGGATTACGTTTTCATCTGTAATTTTTTGTCACGATCACCAATTTCTAAAAGCAATACACCATTACGTGTAGACTTTTCTGGTTGCTGAGTTAGACCTTGAACAGAGGACTTCAAACTGTGGGGCACGCCCCCTTGGGGGTCCATGGATGGTTTCCAAGGGGGGGGCGCAAATGCCAATGCAATTACATGTAAATGAAGATGGCCTGGAACTGAGACCTTATTCATCTGCGGCATTTCCGGGCTGTCTTTATTTGCACGCAGCCCTTGAAACATGGATTAAAAAGATTGGGAATAGTGATTCGGAGTGCCGTGAAGGGAGGTTACTCAGTGTCAAGAAGTTGGCTAAAAAGAAAAGAACTAAATAGTCTGAGTATTTCGTTTTTTCGCAGTCAGCTAACTGCATATAAATGTAATGAGGAAACAGAATTATTGAAAAATAAAATCAAGTAAACGGACCCTTGGTAAAAGTACTCTTTTATGTTATGAAACTTCAGTTGGCAAATACCATCACTGCAGATGTTTGTGAGTCTGAAACCTGAGCAACACATAATTGAATCCTAGTGGACACATTAAGGAATAGTGATCTTTGTACTGATAATGCTGGGAAGTCCCAGCCTGTGACAGAAAGCACTGTGAATATGTAAGTTATTATTTTAACCTTGCATTATACACAGTCTAACATAGGCAGATAGGCTGCTGTAAAATGATGTAGTGTTTGAATAAAAAACACGTTCCTACAAAATATAATTTTTAGTAATAAATTATCAAACTGTACCTAATGTAAACATTTTTATGAGTATCCCCATTATTCCAGAGCTCAGCTGATAACACCCACACATTACCCCTTTAAAAATAATTATTTGTCACCATGAAGTATGAAGCAGGGCCACTTGAATTATGGGGCAAGTGAGGACCAAACTATGCAACAGATTTGATCAAATTATGCAAGACGAAAAGGTATGTTATGCAGTGTAATCCGGCACATTTTGTGGTTAGCTTTACTTCAATGTTGTCATTTTTAGTCAAGCTAACACTGTCAGGTGAAATATTATACCTCATTAGTAACAGTTTAACACTCACATAATTCAATAAACAACTGCAAGCTGACCAATCAACCTTTATGAAGGGCCTTCTACTGCTCCGGAACACATGTTGCCAGGCACATTTTAAGTAACTTTTGATTAGTTTGAACCAGAATCATTTTTTTGTTAAAATCTGCAGATTATGCAGCAGATGATGTATTATGTAGCAAATGCGGTAAATCCATACCATGCGGAAAACGCTGCTGCCTCAGAAACTCATAAATCCAGTGGCAATGGGCCCGATTCACAACAATAATCTGAGACAAAATCCTAACTTTACGACTTTCGGTATTCACAAAATACATTTAGGAATACAAAAGTAAGGAATCCTAAATTTAGGACTAGACCAAAACTTGTTTAACTGAGACAAAATCTGAACTTTACGACTTTCGGTATTCACAAAGGGCATTTAGGAGTATTTAAGTTAGGATTCCTAACTTTAGTACTCCAAAATGCATTTTGTTAATACCGAAAGTTGTAAAGTTAGGATTTTGTTTCAGATTACTTTTGTGAATCGAGTCCCCTGTCTTTAAGTGACTCAATCAATTAATGTCTGGTAAAAGGTTGTAGAGTCACGTCCATAATGTCCGACCTTGAAGCTGAGGAACAAGGTTCATGCAACCTGTGATTCTGGGCAAACCATGTAATTTCCCTGCGCATGAAAAAAATGAGTACATGTCCATCTGTAATGCAGCTGGTGCTTATGTAAAGCGTTCTGATGCCTTCGGGCCAAGTTCGTGCTGCATAAAAATAAAAAATGAAAAAGGCTTGTTTGCACTACCACCCCACCCTTGCTTTTAGTCCGAGGCACCTCAAAGCCAGCATTAAGCACTCAGGGGCAGCTGTTTATGTAAAAGGTGAAACCAAAGGGTAGCAGGGAGGAAGCAAGCAGGGTTCCATTCAGATGCAGAGCCCTAGGGCCTCAAAGTAATGGGTCAGGAGAAAGAGGAAAAGAATGAGATCTATAAATATAGTCAAAGAGATGGCCCAGGAGAGGAAGCACTGTGTGAGGGGCTTAATTTTTATGGTTACAAATGGCAAGAGACTGCTTACTCAGAGAGATACCTCAGGGAAAGGGCAATGCAAGGGAGCCTTTTTTATATATTAAAAAAGGATCATCCATTAGTGTAGCAAGTAATGCTTTCAGGTGTGTAAGTGGCCACTGCTGCTCAATTATGGCTGTCTTACCATGAAATGGAGTGGGTGCCCCTTTTCCCTGCTAGCATTAGAGCTCAGGTTACCTTTGCTACTTTTTAACATAAAAGGGCTGATACTACAGGTACAGTGGCACCAGGAACCAGAGGTTTGAAGGGGCCAGCTAAGCCTTAATTATGGTTGTTTACGATCCTTCGTTCTTGGCATTATGGCCCAATGTACACTTGTCAGTGTTGATTTGGGCCTCAGAGCAATAGCCCACAGGAGGGTAAAAATCAAAGCAATGGAGACACCTTTGTTTGGCCTCAAAGAGATTGCAGAGAAGGGTGTGTGGCTAGATGGGAGTCCGTGTTTTTTAGCAAAGGGCATAGGAGACTGCCCTCTTTGCAAAGCAGCTAACATTAGTGAAACAGGTTCAGCAGCACTGCCGCCCAGGATATAGAGGGGCCCACTGCATCACAATTATGACTGTCTCAATTTAAAAATGGTGCATGGGAGCTTATTTTCCTTTCTAACATTAGGGCTAAGGGCACCACTGCAGATAAAGGAAGACAACATGTGGGAGCTCTTTTATTCTGAAAGGGCCTGTTTCAAGATTAGAGTGATGGTCCTGCATGGTGGTGAAGGGGTATAAGAGGCAGAGGAGATAGCCTGCTACTCAGGACTGAAGTTATCATTAGTGCAGCAAGGGTAGTGGTACTGGGGTCCAGGAGTGCAAGGGGCTCACAGCACCTCAATTATAGGGGGCAGTATGTTTGGGTCAATAACTGTTTTTGTTTGATTCATTTGATGTTTTGTAAGTCTCATATTTAGTGTGGTTTATGAGCTATAGAAAAAGTACTCTTGAAATGATCTCATAAACCATGCCCCCTGCGCTCAGTCTTTTCCCTCCCGTTCACCTAGTCCTTGCCGTAAAGTTTTGGAGGTGGTGGGGGCCTGACATTAAAACATTTTGCTTAGGGGAGCTCGGAGCAAAAATGTGTGAAGACCTCTGACCTAGAGTTTGTAGGTTCTCTAAAAACACATGACACCCAGAGCCAATAACTGATCTGCAGCTTATAATGATTTTTCATTGTATACCAACTACAATTAATATTGTAAAATATAATGAGTGAAAAATAGTTATGAGGGAAACCTATGTATTTATGAAATGTGAACAAGATTCTGGGATTAGTAACAGTGGTTATTTGCACACCTCTAAATATGGGGATACCCATACTATCATATGATTTAGAGGACTTAAGCAAAATGTCTTTTTTTTGCACACTGGCTTACGATTAGAGGAAAACATGCATAGAAATCCAATTGGTAATAACATATGTTCTGCTATTCTGTATTAAACTGATCAAATTCTTAGAATCACATAATCTTCTTCACTGTTTTCAAGCTGGTTTCAGACCTAGACATGGACAGGTTTGGGACATGGATCCACCCAAAAGAAATGACTGATACCAAGCTGGAGTGATCAGGCTGCTACACTTACAAAATTAAGTGCTCCCCGAATCTAACAAAAAGTGAACTTAAAACACAGACTCCTCAAAGCTCATCCAGAAACTCTTGCTTCTGACATACTTCGGCGTAAATAAAGGAGTTATTATAAGTGACGTTGTCCTTTTTACGAAAAAACAAGCACATTGTAGGAAAGCCTTATTCTTAATGCTCTTGATCTCTACATCCAGAAAACCTCCTGATGGTCTAAGACTCTCAGTTGCCCCCATCATCGGCTTACCGAGCAGAAGCAACCATCTCCATTTACAACAATAGGATTATCCTTATCCAATCATCTGTTTGTAACATTGAATTATTTGAGAAAACATTCCCTCTCATCAAAAATTCTGCTGCCAAGTCTGTACACACCCCCTCCTTCATAACTCTGTGGGCTACACTTACTCATCTACATCACCAGGTGGGTCTGAGACCCCCTCTATCAATCGCCACACCAAACTGAATCCACATCCCACACCCAGAGTAGTTACTCCAGAGCTACCTAGCCATGGAAACCATTACTTTTCCCTGACTAGACATCTGACCCCCTCCATGCTTCAAACTATTACACTGCCGGAGTCCGAACCCCTATTCCCATCCGGCAACATGTCCTTAGAACCCCTCATACCCTGCTCTCGAGCTTGCCACCAGACGTCTTCGAGCATCCATCCACCGCCAACTCAACTTCTCCTCCACTGGCTCACCCTGGCCAATAACTCCACTACCACAGGCATCAACATCCCCTGCCTCCTCTCCTCCTGCCCGAAGACCTGACAACCTTTTCCTACCTCTCACTAGCATTCAGAATGGAGAGATTACATAAAACCTACAACAACTCAAGGCAGACTTACAAAACGTTATCTGCATCACCATAAATTCTACTAATACTCAGTGGCCAATATGAAATGTGGGAACTAATAGTCATATTCATGGCCATTTCACCAATCACCGCTCCTTGCTTCCAACACACCTCCCTACAAACATCATCTCATCTTCTTCAAAGTTCCCACATTTGAGATGAAGAATCCTACCCTACCACAATGCCTCCACTCAGCACTTTAGACTATTTGATCCACTATCTGAAGAAGATGTCCACTCCCTCCTCCTATCTTACAACTCATCACACTTTGATAACATAGACACTCACGGCCAAATCTAACCCATTCCTGCAAACCCACATAGAGAATCAAAGCCTAACCACCTAGCGGTAAACTAATACAACCTTAAGCAAGGTACTGTCACCCAGACCTACCCGACCAGAACCAATTTCCCATCTGCAATGCATGCTACTCATTTGTAGATCGGCTGCAAAACATGCGGTGGATAGCGCCGACCTTATCTTTGCATAGGACCTCAACCTCCTTTCTTGACCAAAACATGGCTAAATGCTTCCTCTACACCTATCCTGGACATACTAATCGATCCTAGTTAAGGCATCACCAGATCTGATAGACCCAGTAGACTAGGTGGAGGCATTGCATGCATTTACCACAACAGCCTCTCAGTCAAACACTCACAATCTCCTGTTCTATCCTCATGCGAATACCTATGCAATGATATTGCATACAACAACAGACCTCTATGCAGAATACACACAATCTATCACCCGCCTGGAGATAACCTTTCTTTCATTGACAAAATCATGGATAATATCGAAACAAATGCAGGCCGATATGTCATCCAAATCTTCCTGGGAGACTTCAAGCTCCACTGGATTGACTTGAAGAACCCTATACTTAACAGCCTTAAATCCTTTCCTGCTGACCTCATCCTGAAACGATTCTGCGATAACCCCACACACAACAAGGGAGTAACCTTAGACCTTATCATTGCAAAAGATAACCCCTTACAACTGGAATCTATCCTCCCCTGTGACTGGTCTGACCACCAGCAAATCACATTCTTCATTTCTGTATCCGCCAGAACAATTAAAAAAAAACAAGCATTGGAAATGCAATAGGTCTCGCACCATTAGAGTTAGTGCTTTTAGAATTGTTTATGGGTTTTTTTTGTAAATGTTTAGCATTTTTGTTTCCTGTAGCCAATGCTAAAGAATTACAAATAAAAAAAGCCATAAACATTTCTAAAATCTCCAACTGAAATGGTCTGAGACCTATTGCACTGTGTGAGGGTGAGGGGTTGAGGGTGAGTGAGGGTGAGGGTGGGTGAGGGTGAGTGAGGGTGAGGGGTTGAGGGTGAGTGAGGGTGAGTGAGGGTGAGGGGTTGAGGGTGAGTGAGAGTGAGGGTGAGTGAGGGTGGGTGAGGGTGAGTGAGGGTGAGGGGTTGAGGTTGAGGTGTTGAGGGTGAGTGAGGGTGAGGGCGAGTGAGGTGTTGAGGGTGAGTGAGGGTGAGGGTGAGGGGTTGAGGGTGAGGGTAGGTGAGGGGTTGAGGGTGAGTGAGGGTGAGGGTGAGTGAGGGTGATGCTGAGGGGTTGAGGGTGAGTGAGGGTGAGTGAGAGTGAGGGTGAGGGTGAGTGAGGGGTTGAGGGTGAAGGGTTGAGGGTAAGTGAGGGTGAGGGTGAGTGAGGGTGAGTGAGGGTGAGGGGTTGAGGGTGAGTGAGGGTGAGGGGTTGAGGGTGAGTGAGGGTGAGGCGTTGAGGGTGAGTGAGGGTGAGTGTGGGTGAGGGTGAGTGAGGGTGAGGGGTTGAGGGTGAGTGAGGGTGAGTGAGGGTGAGTGTGGGTGAGGATGAGTGAGGGTGAGGGTGAGTGAGGGTGAGGGGTTGAGGGTGAGTGAGGGTGAGGGTGAGTGAGGGTGTGTGAGGATGAGGGGGTGAGGATGTGAAGGCGCGTTTGGCAGTGTATGTTTTAACGCTCGGAATATCATAATGAACCCAGACATGACAGTCTCCAGCCAACAGCTGTAAATAGTTAGTCAAGTAAGCTAATGTTTGAGAGAGGCAGGCCCAAACCAAACTCCATGTATATTGCTAGAGCAATGCTTGACAGTTCTGCTGTTTAAAACCCAGCACAGTTCTAAAACAGTTCTGAAAAAGCTAAGAAGTCTGGCCTTTTTGCTTTGCCAATGCTGGTTTACATTGCTTTGGTAAAACGCCATTGTTGAAAGATGTGCCCAGCCACTCGTCATTATGTAAAAATTAAATTACCTTAATGCAAAAATATATTTTCTGGGCACAAAAAAAAACAAACTCCGCCATTGATGCCTCAAGCCTAAAACGGGACTACTTTGTGTGCGCATGCGCTCCTTGTGAGAGGGTGGACTGCTGAAACTCCGTGAACATATCCAGTCTCGATCTGCTCGATCCACCGCCCCCTGCTGTAGTGAGCAGTGAATGACAACAGCAGACCAATGGAGAGGGGTGGCTGACTGAAGACCCTTGTAAGTATGTTATATACAATTTTACTAAAAATGAAATAAGTCTTGGCTAATCCCACACCTAAAATCACCCATTCATTTGGGGGGAAAGTCTCAGATCATGTAAAGACAGCTTGTCAGGCAGAAGGATTAAAACAACTGCAAGTTATTGATGCATCTTTAAAACTGCATAGGAATAATTCAGCTAAACAGACATTAAGATGACAACAAAAAGCAAAATGTGTGCATCAGACACATGGGCGCAAAAGAGAGGAAGAAAAGACAATCTGTGCAGAGGCAAGAGGGAAACAGACTGGGTGGGCGTCAGCTTCCGAGACAGAAAGGGGGAGACACAGGGGCGGAGACGGCATCCGAAAGAGGACTAACACAAAAGCATTGGGCATGCACACATCACAGGAGGCAGGAGGAGAAAGGAGACACGGGGCTAGTTCATCAGAGACCAGAGGAGAAACAGAGCTGCGCGTCACAAAGGCGAAGAGAGAGGCCTTTGCCTGCAAAAAAACATTAATTGGAGAACAAAACAAACGCACACGGCAGGTTAACGAGGCAGAGAAGAAAAAAAATAAACAAACAAGACGGAGGGAAGAGAGGGGAGGGGGGAGGAGAAATGCGACACGGCGGGAAGGGGAGGGGGCGGAGCGGGTTAAATTAAACAAACAAGACGGACGGAGGAGAGGGGAGGGGGGAGGAGAAATGCGACACGGCGGGAAGGGGAGGGGGCGGAGCGGGTAAAACAAGACGGACGTGCACGCGCTTTTAAGCTCAATGCGCATGCGCATTGAGCTTAAAAGTCACGGGCACTGCAAGGAATCGCCACGATTCCTTGCAGTGGATAAAGAGTGGATAAGCCCCCATAGTCTTGCTTGCTCGATGCGCATGCGCATCGACAGGCGAGACCTAAAAATGTGGAAAAAGAA
Organism: Lissotriton vulgaris; assembly: GCF_964263255.1. NCBI lineage: Eukaryota > Metazoa > Chordata > Amphibia > Caudata > Salamandridae > Lissotriton > Lissotriton vulgaris. The sequence continues at coordinate 1,030,353,390 of NC_141687.1, forward strand.
CAAGCATAACATTAAGCTTAATGAACTGACATCCCTCAGTAATCACATCCTTCTGCCTTCTGGTGACATGTCAGATGTCTAAGATCTCACAAACCTCTACAGCAGCTCCATGAAGAGCATTCTAGACTCAATCGCACCTTTCCGGCTAAGAAGGCTGTCCACCAAAGACTCTAAACCATGGTACAATGGAAGCCTTAATACCAAAAGACGAACCCTGCGACAGATCCTCACCTTCCCTTGAACATCTCAAGCATTTGAGATCATGGAGGAAGTCATATTACAAAAGCAATAGAAACTTGAAAGCAAATATCTTCATAAACCAACTAGCTCAAGCTAGAAACAGACCAGAAAAACAATTTGAGCTTGTTAAACTTCAACCAACTGGCCTATCCTACCCTTCCCCAGCTGGATCCAGTCTGCTACCTAGCTGCGAAGAATTAGTCTCCTTCTTCCATGAGAAGATGGATAATATTCGATCTAAGTTGCAGATGGCATTGGAACACTGTCCTCTCTCACCTCGCTCTAGACCTTTCCCTTCCGGATTTGCGCTACCCTCATGTCTACCGGAGCATATCCTCAAAAGCAACGCATTGTGGAACTCTTGCAAAACCATTGAGGAAAATGCCATTCTCAAAATGCTACGCAAACAAATTATGGACGGAATGCCAAATAAATCATACATTCACCCCCTGTAAAGAGATCTGGGTTAAATCCATCATTCTGTTGCTCACCAGGCCACCCCAGTTTAGACCTAGCCATATGCAAATCAGTCTTAACCCTGTGCCTCATTGGAACAGTCCAGACCGAACTGCCAAGCTAGGTCCTCCCTGGACCGAAAACAAAATAGTAGCAGATCTGAAACCCTGAAACCATTTCATCGACCCGCTACCCCCAACTTATTCAATGAGATCCAACTATCAATACTCCCACTTTGGACCAAGATCATTAATGCCTCGCTACTTCAAGTTACAATCCCTGATTGCCTAAAGTCTGAGCAGGTTACCCCATCCTAAAAAAACAACGGCTAATCACACAGACTTCAGCTACTTACGCCCCATCTCTAACAGTCCAACTCTGGCAAAGCTCCTTGAAAAATGTGTACAGTCACAATTCTGTAACCACATTGATCTATTCCATCTTCTTTACCAATGCCAATCTGGCTTCCACTCAGGGACAACACTGAATTGGTACTTGATAGTGGACGATGCACTAAAATTGTTGGATCAAAAAGAATCATGCCTCCTTATCCTCCTTGTTCTATGTTCAGCATTCAATACAGTTAAGCTTGACTACCTACTGGACCTACTGAAATATAGGATGGGTCTCTCAGGGACTGTCCTAAACTGGTTCACCTTGTTTCTCCAAAATAGAACTAAAAAAAATCAAAATTAATCAGTCTCTGTCTAGGTACGCTCCTGTCACCTTAGGCATCACACAGGGTTCCTCCCTCTCACCCACTCTCTTTAACCTGTTCATTGAGCCTCTAATGGTAAATCTGAGCTCATGAAATATCCACTATCATATGTATGCCGATGACACCCAATTATACCTGAAAGTCTCCGCCCGAAGACATCAGATCCCTCAACTTAACCCAAAATTGGCTGACATGCAACCACATCAAACTAAACATTCTCAAAAATGAATTCCTCCTAATCGCTCCACCCAAACAGTCACCCGTCCTTAACAAATGGATGAAGCAACTAAGAGCCTTGAACTACCTGCCTCAGGTCATTGACTCAGAGAGATCACTGGGAATAAGTCTCCGAAAGAACCTTAACATGCAGAAGCACATTAGTGCTGCCACCAAAGGAGTGCACCACCAAATTAACATCTTCAGAAAATTAAAACCCTTCCTACCCTCCAAGGACTTTAAATCTGCTGTCCAAGCACTAGTGATTCCCAGGTTAGACGATGGAAGTGCAACCCTAGGCGGCTAGCCTAAATCCAAAATGCCCCCCCCCCCCCCCCAAGGGTTTCCTTCAACTCAACTGCAAGGCTCATCGCCAGATCGGAAAGAAACAACCTCATCCCCCTAGATTTACAAGCCCTCAACTGGCTCCCATATGAAGCAAGAATTCAACTGAAAATTGCATGCATGACCCACAAAGCCCTGCACTTCAATACCCCCAAGTTACCTTTCTCAGAATCTTGAACTCTCTGGTGGCTCCAGATCTTAGAAGGGCTAGTACTATTCTTCTGAAACCAAAGAGATTCACAAAACAAAAACCTACAATAGGGCCTTCTCTGGCATCCCCGAGAATTTGAAACTCCATCCCCTCTACATCCGGGCTGAATCCGTTAACATCATCCTTCAAGAAAGAAGTTAAGCTACTACTCAGGAACACATTTCTAACCTAGATCTAGGAACTCTTTACTTATCATGATTTGTCAACTTCACTCAGGATTACTGGTCTCTGTTATACTATTGTTCTTGATATATCTGTCTTATCATTGAGGTGATCCCACCCTCATCAAGGATGTGCCATATTTTGTACTGTTTCTTGACTATTATATTATTGATATTAGGCCTCTGTTCTTTGAAATTTGTAAAGCGCTCTGCTACCCGCGAGGGTCTTGTTACTGCTGTATAAAACCTTCAAATAAATAGATAGACACTCCACTAAATCAGCACTCCTCGAAGTAACTGAATCTCTTAAGCTGATATTAGATAGTGAAAAAAATGCTGCACTGATTCTTTTATATATGGTGGTGCCCATTGACACAATTTGTTGTGATATTCTACTGCAGCGTCTGGCAGAGATAGGTATTCGTGGTCGTGCCTTGACCTGGCTTCAATCTTTATTAGAAAACAGAAAGCAAGTTTTCATGTTGGGGCCTTTGAGAACAGAGAAGAAATTGCTTAAATATGGTGTCCTCAGGGCTCATCACTCAGGCCAACTTTATTCATTGTGTATATGTCCCCCCCCCTTATTACTCTTTTGAAATCATTTGGTATCTTCACCATGTCTAACGCCGATGATAGACAACTGATTCTTGTCCTTCACAAGAATCCCACCAGCCTTTTTTAAAAACGACCTTTCGGAAGCTATGTCGTGGATGAATGAACATTTCCTAAAGTGCAACACCGATAAAATAGAAATTCTACCTTTTGGGAAGATCAACCAGTTCTCTGCCTCCTCTTGATAGTCCCCGCTGCCTACTAAGGTCGTGAAGAACTTGTGTGTTAGTTTGACAACGATTTGCCTTTTTGCCTCCATGTAAACACTGTGTCAGGGGTAGGTTTTTCTGTGAATAAATCCCTAAAAACGTTTTTGATTTAAAAAAATTTTCAGCTAGGAAGTCTGTTTTTAATGTCCTGGTCACCTCAAGGCTTGACTATTGCAATAGCCTCCTCTTGGGTTTGCCTCACTATCTGATCCAGAAGCTGTGGATGATGTAAAAAGCAGAAGCGAGCCTGGTACTTGAACTCCCTCGTCAAAGCTCCATCGCACAGGGTTTGCAGAAGCGCCATAGGTTACCAGTTGGTAAACTGATTCTTTTCAAAGCTTTACCTATTGCATACTGGGCGTATTATCAAATTGGTCCCAAGTTCCTCCTGATTGTTTTCTTCCCTACCTTCCTCTAACAACTATGAGATTTATCTGAAATAATCTGTTATCTATCCCGAAGTTCAGGTTACAAACCAGGGGGGCAGATCTATATCTGTTCTTAGGGCAAAGGCATAGAGCAATCTTCCACCCACTCTAAAGCAAGCTGCCAACCGTGCCACTTTCAGAAAGCTTCTGTTTACTCAATCTTAAGTGTTTATTTTCTGGAGGTACAGGTTTTTTACTTTTTGTTTCAGTGTTTTTAGCTCTGAGGTGGTTGTTGCGCTTTACAAATACCAATTTCATTAATTCATTTGTATATGTCGCTCGATAAAAAGGGTACCTCACTTGTGTGGCTGGGCTTCGCACCCACGACACAAAATGTCACAAAACACTACCAGGAGATATTACATTTCACTTAGCAAAATCAACACTTTTTCCAAAGCAGTTGGTAGCTGCAGAATTAGGGCCCTAGCACAGCACCATCAAAGTAAATCTACCAAACCCAGACATATCTGAAAACTAGACACTCAGTGTAGGCTTGGGTTGGGTGTCCTGCATGGATCCCAGGACTTTTCCACAATGCCCTTTAAACATCCAACTTTGGTAAAAAAAAAACAATTCTCACATTTCTAAATAGCCATACCTGGAATGTTGTCAACCTCTCATGCCACTCTCTACTCATTCCCTCCCTAACCATTGCCCAAATAAAAAAGAATACTCCTATCTGACATCCTGCCAGCCTCCAGCACCACCCACTTCTCATTCCCTCCCTGGCATGGACTCTCTGAGAGCCGCTTGTCAGCATGGGGCTGCGGAAACCTGCACTGACAAGAGAGAAGGCTGTTGGTGGTGCAGGAGCGCAACTCACATTCTACCACTTACGTGTCTTTAGAGACCCAGAGCAGGGGATGGGCCACCATCAAAGAGCGAGCATGGGTTTCGGGCTCAGTTTTGTTCAAAGCAAAGCAGTGAGGAACAAAACTCGCTTTTCCACTACCCTGACATCACAACAGGGAATAGAGGAATTTCAAAATCATTCTTCTCAATATGGGCGTCAATGAAGCACCTTAAATTGACAAAAACTTTCGGCCACTTCATTCAACAGAAATTATTGTTAAGTTTCGCTTTCCTGAACATGTGTGACATAACAAGAATTGCCTTTCAAAGTTTGAAAATCACTTCCAAAACTGGCATTCCTTAATAGTAGGTGGAGAGGGTAAGTGCGTAGCTAAAGCAGGCTTACAAGGTATGACAAAAAAAAGTCGAAAACCAAGCTATTCCACTGATTCCTTTTCAAGTCCAGGGCTTCCCTGCCAGCTGAGTCTTACGCTGACAATCGAGAATTCTCAAATAATTTTTCTATGTTTTTGTGTGAATTGAAATAGAAAATGCAGATCTTCACCTCAGAGAAAATGATAAACTATAGAGGTGTGGGAGCAAGAAGGCGCCCGTCTAAGGGGGGCTTGGGGGAGGGAGCTGACCGAAGGGAGGTCTCCTCCCCCGGGCAGTTTGGGAGGGCTGCGAGGGGTTTTCACGAAGTTTACAGAACTTTCTGGAATTGGGCTGGCCTAGTAGGTTTTGCCAGCCCAATTATAAATTCTGGTTTCCCCGCCTCCTAGCCACCATTTTAGGTTTGGTGACCTGGTGGCTAGGAGGACAGTTAGCGTTTTTTGTGTCTGGATAATTATACTTTGTAAGGTAGCTTGGTTAGACTTATTGTAGCTAATTCTACTGCAATGGAGGATTATCGTGTACTCGAAGCCATGCGCCTTTTATCTGAGGCAGGTCGCATGGATTTGCTTGTGGGAGGGGGGCCGGCGCACCCTCAGCGCCAGGCCTCCGCCGGTGTGTCCGCTGCTGTGTTGGCGTGTTCATCGCCTAAGAAGAGGTGGCAGTGATGGTTTTGGTCTGTATTGGAATGGAAGATGGTGTGCGGAACGTTGGCCGGATGAGTGGTCGAATGGTGGTCGCAGCATTACCTTTTTGGAGCTTTTCCCTTTGCTGGTGGCTTTGACCCTGTGGGGGGAGGTCTTGGCACACAAGAAAGTGCTTTTTCGTGTGGACAACATGGCTGTGGTGGAGATTGTTAATCGACAGTCTGCCAGGGATGAACAGGTTTTGAAGCTCATGAGAGTCTTCGTGCTGGGCTGTTTGAAACACAACATTCACTTTCGTGCTTTGCACATTCCTGGTGTGGACAATGACATTGGGGATGCTCTGTCTTGTTCACAGTGGGGGAGATTCCGTGGACTGGCGAGGGAGGTAGACAGAGCACCGACCCCGATGCCGATTCATCTGTGGCACGTAGGCAACGTCGGGTCTTACAACTGGTGGTAGGTTCTTTGTCTGTGTCTACGCGTTCTGCTTATTCTCTGGCCTGGAGGGAGTTTCTGGAGTCCGGCGCTTGTAGGCGTGAGGAGGTTTGGCGTCGTTCTGAGGATGTGGTAAATTTCATTTTAGATCTCATGGATAAAGGTCTGACCAAGGTGACCATTGCAGGTAAATTGGCAGGGATAGCTTTCATGGGTAAGTTGGTATGGGGTTATTCTCCTTCAGCGGGGGAGATTGGCAGGAGAATGCTTCAGGGTTGGGCCAGAGAGCAAGGGCACACCAGTAGATTCAGGGCTCCTTTATCTTGGCAGATTCTGTTTGTTCAGATGACTTTGAGTCATGCTTATTTTCCATGTTAATGGCATTCATGTTTTTTGGAGCTTTTAGGGTTTCGGAGTTGTTGGGCTCGAAATGTAAGTGTGGCCTCTTTTGGCGTGATGTTTTTTGTTCTGATGAGGGGGTGCATATCTGGTTAGCCAGCTCCAAAACTGGTCAGAAGAAGAAGGGGAAGGGAGTGTGGTTGCAAGCGCGTGCTCCGAGGATTACTTGCCCTTTACTGTTGGCGCGGCGCTGGCGTTCTTTATGCGGGGGTGGTGATGATGTGCTTGTTTTCCAGCATATTGATGGCACTCCTGTTACAGCATACCAATTTCGCATGGTTTTGCGCAAGGCGTTACACCACTTGGGTCTGGATGGGAACTTATATGGTACACATTCTTTCCGGATTGGTGCTGCAACTGAAGCTTTTAATAGAGGTTGGACACAAAGGGATATCATGAGGTTGGGGCGTTGGTCTTCAAACTGCTTTCAGCGCTACGTGAGAAGTCAAGCGGAGGAGGCGCATGCGTCATCTTCCTTCCCATGAGCTTTAACTCTGTTTTCTTTTATAGGATCTGTTGCTGGGCCTCGTTCTCCTGTGGTGACAGTCTGGATAGTTGGGCATTCCTTCGTGAAATGGGCCCGAGTCCAGGCGGCGCAGAGCTACTTCGGAGAGCTTCTGGGTTTTAATGCTCGCATGTTCAATTTGGTTTGGAAGGGGAAAGGTGGTATGCTCTGGAGAGAGTTAATTCCATGTCTCAACAACAATATGGGGGAGAACGATCTTTGTACCACTAAGGGTGTTGTATTGTTGGGATCTATTAAGAAGGATTTGAGCCTTATTAGGCAGTTTTGGGCTGGGTGCCATGTTTTCTGGACTGAGTTAGTTCCGCGTAGGATTTGGAGAGGAGCGGTAAACCCCAGAGCTGTAGACAGCTGTAGACAGAGCCAGGAAAAAAGTAAATTCTGAGGTTTCTAGATGTTGTCGTTGTCTTGGTTTCAGCAGGATTTCTCATAGAGAGATTCGATTTGAGACAGTGGAATTTTTCAGGGATGATGGTGTTCACCTGTCTAGAGTGGGGATGGACCTTTACATGTTAGAGCTGCGTGAAGTTTTGGCACGTTCATTAGCAATGCAGTGTTGAACTTTGTTCGTTTCTGCTTCTATTTTCCTGGTTGGGGGGCGGAAAGGAAGGTGGTGTGGTTTTCTCTCCCCCCCCCCTACCTTTCTGGGTGGCGGGGTTTTGTTGTCTCGGTGCGGTTTATTGTAAAGTTTTGGTGAGTATTGCTCGGATTCATTGATTGACAGGTACAGGGGAAGTTGGTCATTGTTTGACCGTTCAGGTTTTGGGGGGTATTGACAGGGGTGAAGGGCAGTGTTTCTGGTTATCGAGGGCCTGGCTTTCAATATGTGATTGAGGTGTTGATGACGTAATGGGCTAAGTGATGATGTAATGATTTGATTATGACGTAATGCTTTATTAATGATGTTATGTTTATAATGTTATTGTAATGTTTTAATGCTGTATTGTTGGGTGGGGGAGGGGCCAAAGAATTTTAGGGGAGGGGGTGGGGGGCGGGGTTTGTAATTAATTATTTATCTAGTGAGGTATTTATTTTATTTATTTATTATATCGATTTTTAGAGCGCGCAAATACCCGAGGGTGTCTCGGCGCTATTGCTGCAGGACTCTGTCGGAGAAGGGGAAGTTTAGGCTTGGAACAACCAAGTTTTCAGTTTTTTTCTGAAGTTGAGCAGAGTTGGTGCACATTTGATGTGGAGAGGGAGTGTGTTCCACAATCTAGCTGTGGCAACGGTGAAACGTTTGTCTCCCCAGTTAGCCCTTTGTGTGCGGGGGACTGTTAGCAGGTGGGCCGAGGATGAGCGCAATGTTCTTTGCTGTTCGAGCGGGCGGAAGGCTTGTTTTAGGAATAGGGGGCCATAATTGTGGCTCGCTTTGTAAGCTATGCACAAGGCTTTAAATTTGATGCTGCTCCTCACCGGCAGCCAATGTAGCTGTTGGATGTAGGGGGAGACGGATGCAAATTTGGGAATGGGTAGCAGGGTCCTGGCTGCTGCATTCTGTACAGTCTGTAATTTATTGAGGACCTTTTGTTGTGCATTTAGAAGCAAGGCATTACAATAGTCAGTTTTGGAAAAGACTAATGTGCTGACTAAAGTTTTGCCTGCAGAAGATGGTAGATAAGGGATGAGTTTTTTGATCTTTTTTAAGGTGTGGAAGGAGGATGAGACCACCGAATTGGCATGCTGCTGGAAGGACAATTTGTTATCAAAGATAACCCCCAAATTTCGTACCTTGACTACTGGTTTTGGAGGTTGTCCCATTTGTTGGGGCCACCATTGTGGAGACCAGATTGGTAGTAGTCTCCCGAATGTCATCACTTCCGTTTTATCAGAATTTAGCTTGAGGCAGTTTGATGACATCCAGGAGCTTATTGCCTTCATACCAGATTGGAAGTTTGCAGCTACTGCTTGGCCATCATCGTGTACGGACAACACCAGTTGTGTGTCGTCTGCGTATGTGGAGAGAGAGATTCCGTGGGATTTGATGACCCTCGCTAAGTCCGACACATATATATTAAACAGTGTCGGGCTTAGCGAGGATCCCTGTGGTACACCGCAAGGCAAGGAGAAGGTCTGGGAGGTGTATTGTCCCAACTTCACCGTTTGTGGGCGGTTGGACAGAAATGAGGCGAGAAGCTCCTTAGCCTTGTCCCTTATTCCTATAGCCGCGACACGGTCGATCAGTGTGGTGTGATCGACCGTGTCGAAGGCTGCGGACAGATCTAAAAGTATAAGGATTGCGGCTCCTCCATTGTCCATTGTGGATCGTATCTCGTCCGCAGCTTTTAGGAGCGCAGTCTCCGTGCCGTGTCCCTGACGGAACCCGAACTGGGTATCATCCAATAAGTTGTTGTTGTGGATGTATGTTGACAATTGCTGGTTCATGATTTTTTCAAAGATCTTGGCCGGAGATGGGAGGCATGCAATAGGCCTGTAGCTGGCCGGAAGAGAAGGGTCGAGACTGGGTTTTTTGAGTAAAGGTTTAATAATGGCTTCCTTCCATACCGAAGGGTAGGTGCCGGATGTGAACATTGCGTTGCAGATGGTAGTTAGTGACGGAGCAACGGCTTCTGAGATGAGGTTGAGAACGGCTGGAGGGCATGGGTCAAGCGGTGATCCGGATCTGGTTCGAGCGATCAGGGGTTGGACAGTTTCTTTTGTGGTATTTTCGAAGGCTGCAAATTGTGGAGTATTATTGGCGATGAATTGCTCAGTATGGGATAAGGAAGGGTCAGGCGAGAAAGTAGAGAAGATGGCTCTGACCTTATCTTCGAAAAATTTGGCCAGTGCGTCTGAAAGGGCCTGGGATCCCTCTGAACAAGGTGGCAGAGGATTAGACAGGTATGTTACGACCTGGAACAGTTTTCCTGATGAGTTTTTGGCCTGATTAATTTGATTGGTGTAATAGGTGGTTTTCTCGGATGCTATGAGTTTTTTGTAATTAGAGAGGGCGTTTTTATAGTTGATCTTGTCAGGGTTATTATAGTGTCGGCGCCACTGCCTTTCTAAGTTTCTGCAATATTGACGCTGTAATCTGAGTGATTCAGAGAACCAGGGAGCAGATGGAAGCTTTCCGTTCCTGTGCGAGGTTTTTGTGGGTGCTAGCTTGTTACAAGCTTCGTTTAGATTCTCCAGGTAAGTAGCTGAAGCTGCTATGGGGTCCTGATTGTTTAGCGGAGGGCTGTCATGTATGATCTGAGTGAGCTGGCTGAGATTAATGTTCTTCCAGTCTCTGAACTTCGTTGACCCAGAATTTGTCTGGGAGGGTGGACCGGAATTAATGGGAACTGAAAAGCATACTGCAGAATGGTCTGTCCAGATTAAAGGGATAACCTTAGTGATCGTGATGTCCCTGTTGTTGGTAAAGAGGCCGTCTAGAGTATGACCTGCTGAATGGGTGGGTGGTTTAACAATTTGCAGAAGGCCTACTGCCTCTAAGTCACCAAGTATTGTTCCTGAGTCAGGATCTTCAAGAGATTCAAGATGAAAATTGAAATCACCCAAAACGGTAAAGTGTTGGGATCCAATTGACATCTCGATGATTTTGTCTAAGATTGAGAGGAATTTCGATCTGGATCCTGGGGGGCGGTAAATTAGCAAACCTTTAAAGGTAGTTTTACTGGAGATTCAAATGGCAAAAAGGAGAGCCTCGCACTCAGAGAGAGTTGTCTCTGATGTTGTTAGTTTAAGGTGATCTTTGTGTATAATTGCTATTCCTCCGCCCTTTCTTAATGGTCTATCTAGCTTGCTTACACAGTAGTTGTTGGGCAAAGCGTCTCTAAAGTCAGGACCACAGGATTCGTCTCCCCATGTCTCGGTAATGAATAATATGTCCAAATCATGCGAATCAATGAACTCGGCGATTTCAGATTTGTGCTTAGGTAAGGAACGTACATTTATTAGAGCTGCAGACACTGTAGGTGGGGGGGTTGTAGGGTGTGTAAGCAGCGTCTCAGTGCATGTGGGACATTTAAGCGGTCCAATGCAAGAGTTGTTGTAGTTAAGGAGGGGTAAGGGATGGGCTTTCTCAGCGTTTGATTTATAACTGAGGAGTTCTGCGGAGGAGTAGGATAGAGGTGGGGAGTTGGTGATGGGCCGGGGACCAGGAGGAGCAGGGGGGTGGCCCTAGGCCCGGCCTCGGCGCGGACGAGCGCAGACGAGCTTGCCTTATGCGCGCCTTCGGCGCGCATTCGTCGCGCCCGCTGCGCTCGTCCGCTGCGCTTCCGGTTCCTGTACATGTAAATAGTATTGGGTTGGATAGCAGGGGCGTGTTCAGCTCCGATGGGCGTGTCCTGTGGCCGAGGGCGGCGTTGCTGTGGCAACCCTCTCCGCAACAGCAATGGATCTGCTGGGCGGTCGGGTGCGAGCAGCGAAGCGAGTGCTTCAGAATCAGGTGACAAGAAATTACAGTTTTAAAAAACAAAGTGCTAGTGAGCTAAAATCTCCCGGCTTCCGCCTCAGGAGAGAGTCTGTAACAACAGCGCTAGTAAGCAGCGCGATTCAATTTAAAGGCTGGCTTGTGGGCGTGCTCAGCTCCGATGGGCGTGTCCTGTGGCCGAGGGCGGCGTTGCTGTGGCAACCCTCTCCGCAACAGCAATGGATCTGCTGGGCGGTCGGGTGCGAGCAGCGAAGCGAGTGCTTCAGAATCAGGTGACAAGAAATTACAGTTTTAAAAAACAAAGTGCTAGTGAGCTAAAATCTCCCGGCTTCCGCCTCAGGAGAGAGTCTGTAACAACAGCGCTAGTAAGCAGCGCGATTCAATTTAAAGGCTGGCTTGTGGGCGTGCTCAGCTCCGATGGGCGTGTCCTGTGGCCGAGGGCGGCGTTGCTGTGGCAACCCTCTCCGCAACAGCAATGGATCTGCTGGGCGGTCGGGTGCGAGCAGCGAAGCGAGTGCTTCAGAATCAGGTGACAAGAAATTACAGTTTTAAAAAACAAAGTGCTAGTGAGCTAAAATCTCCCGGCTTCCGCCTCAGGAGAGAGTCTGTAACAACAGCGCTAGTAAGCAGCGCGATTCAATTTAAAGGCTGGCTTGTGGGCGTGCTCAGCTCCGATGGGTGTGTCCTGTGGCCGAGGGCGGCCACAGGACAGTTATGTAAGGCGTTGCCAGGGTTTTTATATATTGTAATGTGCACCTGTTTCCTAATAAAGCGGCCTTTTTCTCACTCAAAAACATTTTGGTCTACTTTTCTCCCACCCCTCGCCCTCCCTCCCAAGGGGGGCTTGGGGGAGGGAGCTGACCGAAGGGAGGTCTCCTCCCCCGGGCAGTTTGGGAGGGCTGCGAGGGGTTTTCACGAAGTTGCCAGAACTTTCTGGAATTGGGCTGGCCTAGTAGGTTTTGCCAGCCTAATTATAAATTCTGGTTTCTCCGCCTCCTAGCCACCATTTTAGGTTTGGTGACCTGGTGGCTAGGAGGACAGTTAGCGTTTTTTGTCCCTCCCTCCCTCCCTATATATATATATTCCCCCTTCCTTGGGTTTTTTACTTTCCCAAATTTTTTACGGTGGGGATTTTTCATTCTTTTATTTTTTTAACCTTTCTTTTGGTGATCCAAAGGCTGTTTTCTGGTTAATAGGTGTGCAGGGGGTTTGTTGTGCTTTGTATTGTCGCTAGGAACAGGTGCTGTGCGGGGTTTTGTTGTCTCGGTGCGGTTTATTGTAAAGTTTTGGTGAGTATTGCGCGGATTCATTGATTGACAGGTACCGGGGAAGTTGGTCATTGTTTGACCGTTCAGGTTTTGGGGGGTATTGACAGGGGTAAAGGGTCAGGCAGTGCTTCTGGTTATCGAGGGCCTGGCTTTCAATATGTGATTGGGGTGTTGATGACGTAATGGGTTAAGTGATGATGTAATGATTTGATTATGACGTAATTCTTTATTAATGATGTTATGTTTATAATGTTATTGTAATGTTTTAATGCTGTATTGTTGGGTGGGGGAGGGGCCAAAGAATTTTAGGGGAGGGGGTGGGGGGCGGGTTTGTAGTTAATTATTTATTTAGTGAGGTATAGTTTTGTAAGGCGTTGCCAGTGTTTTTATATATTGTAATGTGCACCTGTTTCCTAATAAAGCGGCCTTTTTCACACTCAAAAACATTTTGGTCTACTTTTCTCCCACCCCTCGTCCTCCCTCCCAAACGGACGCTGCGAGGCTAGTCAGCAGTGGTCCGGAGCGTAATGTGCCCGTTGTGAGCAAGCTCGCACGCTCGTCTCCCAGTTTGGCTTCCCCCCCCCCCCCCCCCCCCGGTCTTAACGGCGCTGGATGCTGTACTCACCCCCCGCTGTGGTTGCAGTTCGGAGGCAGGCGGCAGGTGCTCTTATCATTTTGGAACAGTGTTCCTGGTGCGGCGTTTCATCTCTGTGTGCCTGTGGCGCCTGCTGCTACAGCTCACACGCCCCCGTGATGGCTCCGAAGATTGCGATCAATGCTTCATCGAAGGCAGCCGCGGCGGCTGCCGCACGAAGAGCGCGGAGCGAGGCAGCTCCTACAGCAAATGAGAATGCCACGGCAAGCACGGACAACTCAAAGGGACAACCCTCTAAACAACGTCCGGTGGACCAGAGGAGAGCGAAGGGCGGTACAATTACCGGCAACAGCAGGCAGAAACCAGGAGGACCCTCGGTGGTCGAGCTGTTGCAACGGAGTAAAGAGCCTGCAATGACTGTGAGTACTGCTCCCGCAAATTCGCTCGAGGGGGACTCTGGTGATGCGCTTGGGACAGAGGTGGGAAGCAGGGCCGTTTCTGCCATTAGGCAAGACTAGGCAGCCGCCTAGGGCTGCAAAAGTGGGAGGGCGGCAAAAAGCAGGAGTTTGGGATTGCCTTTCACTTACTTGCAACAGTTTAGGGATGCAGAGGAGAAAGTTAAACGCAGTCATTCTTGTCATCCAACCCCAAAGATGTTTCTAAAGTAAAGGGAGAGCAACAATGGTGTGTCTGGTTCTTTAGCCTGTTAAAAGAAAAAGTTCAGCAGGTGTAAACTGCTTCCGGTTTACAGATACAAGACTTCACCATGCTCACTGCCAGATCGCTTTCCTTCTGCGCGCCTTCCTAGACCAATCTCCGACACTACCATTGCAAACTTTCACCAAATTGGCACTCTGCCACAGCCTGTTTTGCTCCATTCCAACATATCTAAAGACCAGCCCAAAAACAAATGCACTCTGTAGAACTCTACCCCTTTTATACCTTTCAGCACCAACAAAATACTGCTTTTGGTTTTTGTGATAAATTGTGCCCACCCCTAGTTCATTTGAAGCAGACTGTGCATTTGTAATTTATCCAATTACATTTCTACTTCCCTTAACACGTGCCAGTCCACTAGTGGATAAAGTTTTACATCTCCCTTTGAATTTCTTAACTCGACATCCAGAAAGGCAGATGTTTTGCACTTAGACCACTAGATGAAATCTGGAGTGGCTTCTGGTGAACCATAGGGCCTATTTCTTGTCTTGCTAGCCAGGTCTAAAGTGTTCATTGGCTATCATATATCCATGGGTATATATAATCAGATGACCGTGCTGTTCTGTCCAATTACAGCCCCAATGTCCAGTTTCTGTATCAATACCAGTCACAGCACCACATGAAAAGGCAAAACTATGTACGAAAGGCACAGCGATCAGGAACAGCATTGATGGTAGGAGTGCAGGTTTCAATCATATTCAATTCATAGACTTCTGCTATAAGGGCTCAGGGAGATTCTCCACTGGGAAAATGTTGAATGATATGGGGTCAAATTTTACACTGATTGGCTCAATAGCCATTGGTGTGCCAAGCTAGTGCAGCCTGACGCTCCCCAGGGGTGTACCCCATTTATTCAAAATGTGCAGTGGATACACTGTGCATGTCAATTGGTGCACCCAATATGAATTGGGTGTATTCCCTAATGTTAACAATTACATCTAGTACGCCAGTGCCATAATTGTGCCAAGAATTACTTCACATATGTCATTGCCAGGAATGTGTAATTTCTACTCACAAACACACATGCTCACATGTTCACACAGACACACATTCTCTCTCTCTCTCTCTCTCACACACACACACACAGGCACACACACACACATGCACTCACTGTCTCTCTCACACATAGACAGTTTTTTCCCAACTTTTCTGGCTTCAGCTGCCAGCATCAATCCACTACTGCTCCTCAGCTGCTGTTGCATGGACCCTCAGGCAGCATGCAGTTACTTGCAGGCTCTGGCTCTGAGGCAGGTAACTGAAAGCTGACATCAGTCTGTCTTCACTGTGCAGAGTTCAGTTTTTCACTTCTAGATTTTTCTCTGTACCCTCTCACATCATGTCACTGGATCGAGTGAGGTCAGTGAGGCTTCTGAGCTCACCCTTTGATGAGATGGAAGATGATGAGATGACAGCCTGGTATAGGGATGGGCCAGTCACCAAGGCCAGTCTACTCTGCAGCAAAACAAGCAGAGGTGCCACTGTAACTGGAAGTTGAAGTTCTCAAAGAGTGCTAAACGATTTTGTTGGAAGAGAAAGAATGAAAGTGTATAGAGGGTGAGAAACTGAAGAGGCCTGGATGAAAGGGGGACAGAGTGATGGTTGTAAAAGGGAGAGGGCGGCATTTTTCAATTCTCGCCTAGGGCGGCAAAACACCTAGAAACGGCCTGGGCCATGCTGCAGTGGAAGAGCAGTAATAACGTTTCAACCAGCCACGGTAACACCTGAAAAAATAATATGCCCGGAAGTCTCTCTCAATGCTGAAAATAAGGGGGGTAATCAGCAGGAGCTAATGCAGGGGCAAATTAATGAGATCATGCCGCTTTCAATAGGTATTGTGTCCCCTAACCTAGATGATATCCCCCCGATGGGAGAAGGAGTGCCACTCACTAATAAGTCAGCAAAGGAACTGGATAGACCCCCAACAATGTTTCAAGAGTCAGTATGTCAAAAGGGGCAAGGCGCGGCTACTATGGTACCGAAGGACGGTGTGGAAGATGAGAAAGAACAGAGCGATTGCTTCTTCTCACTGACTGAGGAAGCAGAGTGGTCAGAAGACGCCTTAAGCACGTCACAGGGGGCTATCAGCTTGGAATCAGATTTGGATTCAGAAGAGAGTAATGTGGACCTACCATCTACAACAAAAAAGGGTTTAGGCCACCCGGGCAAAATTAGTAAGCAGAGAAAAGACCTCTCTTGGGACTATTCTGCTAACACCCCACTGTCAGGAACTGGCAAAAACTCCGCTGCTCCCACAAAACCTGAAGGACCCTCCACGTTGGAGACTATTCATCAAGCCATTCTGGCCCATAGAGAAGAGGCGCGTCATGGTAGTAGGAAAACCCAGGCAGGGCTGCGGAAAATGCAGGGAGTAGTCCGCAAACTATCTAATGCTTTCTCTACTATGGCTGAGAGAGCTACTCACCTGGAGGACAGGGTAATGGGCGCTGAGAACGAAACGTTAAAGGCAGTTACAATGGTGGAGGCACTTGAGGCCCGGATTAAAGACATACACTGGAAGCTGGAGGAATCAGAGAACTGACAGAGAAGGAACAACTTAAGAGTTCTCGGAGTGCAGAAAGGAGTGGAGGGGTCCGATGTCAAGAGCTATATCATCACTTTGTTTTCTTCCGCTTTCCCGGAACTATCAAGCTGGAACTGGGCTTCTGAAATACAAAGGGCTCATCGTATCCCTTTTAAACAGCATCTACCATTGAAGGAAGGAGACAAACCACGGGCCATCCTGGTCTTTTTTGGAAATTTTCTATTGAGACAATCCATATCGGATAAGGCAAGACCGGACGCCAGGAAGACATGTGGGGAGACGTCTTTTTTTGTCAGGCCGGTTACTGGACCCAGCAAGGGACTCCCTATCTATGGGGTCTTCACTATCTGCTGGCATCCCTGTACTGTCATCTTCTCCCTCCTCACTGCGCTCAAGATCCCATTGATCCTTTTGCCATAGGATCAGGCTGTTCCTAAGTTTGGACTGGGTGTCTGACTCACCCACCTCTATGTTTCTCTCTTCACAGAACCTTACCAACTCTAACATACTGTATCTAAACAGACCACAGGAATTAAAAGCAGGCTCCATTTTGGTGGACGTTCTTGGGAAAAGTTTAACACAAGGAACCTAGGTGTCTGAGCCAAAACAGAAGTACACAATTCACAAAGTATTCAGCAAGCTCCCTATCCCAGAAAACTCACACTCACTTGTCTAGTGCAACACACCATTCATCCCCACACAACACCCCCATCGGACTGGTAAGGCAGTTTCTACCGCCCCTGATTTCTCAACCTGACCACACGTGACACAGGTACCAAACTCTGGAGCGGGGCGGGGAACAAATGTACTGGACACTATTTGAAAATGACACTCGTAGGAAAAGAAATAATGGAACTTCAAAAAAAAACATTAATCCCCAAAATGTGATTATCTAAAATGCTGAGTTTTGTGGTGCAGCCAGTTGCCACTGCGGTACAGTGCAAACACAAATCCGGATCCCTTCCGCTGCCACCAATGTTAGAAATGGGATTTCCGGTTGGCTGAGGCTTGTGCCAAAGCCAGGCAAAAACCACCATTCTAGTCAGGGCAAGGGAGTTACACGCCAAAGATAACCCCTGCTCACCCTCTAGGTAACGTGACGCAAGCAGTAAGGCTTATTCCGGAGGTAATGTAGGTTAGGTGTTTGCGCGCGCACCCAGCAACAACACCCAAGGCCCATCACAAAGGAAACCCCACACAAGGTTATATATAAAAATAGCCTTTGTATTATACCAAACACATTAGATAAGAAACACACACTTTACAATGTGCCAGAGGCACGGGCAGAATTTACAGGGGATTATATACATGGGACAGGGCCACATGGACCACTGTCAGGAATATGCACCTTTAGAATTAGCACTTGGTAGAATTAGCACTTTGTAGGAATAACACTTGTAGGAATAGCGCTTAGATCATAGAACATAAAATAACTGTAGCACCAAATAGCAAATATAGCACAAAACCAGTAATCACTGGTAAAAGGTAAGTACCACCTACACAACCCTAACCACCTTAGGAAAATATCACGCAGGGAACCATGAACTCACTAGTATAACTATACTAGGAAAAACAACCACCTAAGCATAAAAACACATTCAGAGGTATAGGCACAAAGACATTATACATGATGCAGAAATCACATTAGGCAGGTTATTACATTTGCGCAAAATATCACAGAGGGCATGAATACGTACCCCACGCAAGGGCACAACAACAGAACTGTCCCCAGGCCAACTGGCCTCTCAGGGGCTGAAACGCCCGGTGTCCAGCAATGTCCGGGCAGGCTGCGTAGGCAGCCAAAGAAGATTGCGCCAAGGGGCAAGCCTAAATGAAGCAGCTGCCCACTAAATGCTGGGCAGCTGGGGATCTGTTCTGGGCTTCTAAATCACCATGGGGCCCAAAGCAACGTATGAGCCTCATGAGCTCAAGGACCAAAATGCCCCCAGGAGCCTCCCAGGCTCTGAATAGAAATATATCCCCAAACTGATGGAGCCTCGTGGGCTTAACAACAAATATGCCCCCGTGACTGTGGATCCTTTCAGACTCAAGACAAATGCCTTAATGCCCCCAGGAGCCTCGGGGCTCTAAAACGGAAATGCCCCCGGGAGCCTCTCTGGCTCTCAATTCAGTAATGCCCCTTTCGTTGGAGTCCCGCTCGGGGGACTCAAGATACACAAATGCCCCAGAAGCTGCTGGGGTTAAAGGGGGAGTGGCCAGCTGCCTTCGGGGGCCGCTCCAGGAATATGCCCGGGCCCCCATGGGGCCTTCAAAGGACAATGGTGCCCCCTCCTTACCAGTCGGCTGGCTGCGAGGCTCTCCACACCACGGGGCTCTCCTCCTCACATGGGAGCCCCGTTTCTTCCTCACTGGGTGCTGGCGGTCTCCTTTTTCCCTGGTCCATCTGATGGAGCAAGTATTCACACGTTACGCGACTTGCTTGTATTCATGAACCTCAAATAATTTTAACTTGTAATCAATCTGTTTTGTCTTACTAATATTGCACATTTTACACTACACGGGGTGCCCCAGAGAAGCTTGCCTATGTGTTACTAAACAGTAATAACGCTTGCCTTTAAAATGGTCGCTGCTTTGCGGGAATTTAGTCTGCGCATGCGTCGGTCATACCCATGTGATGTGACGCACTCGCAGTTCTGGAGGGAACTTGTTGCTCATGCGCAGTATTGCTAAAATGGCTGCTTTTTCTCACATGCTCCGTGCTTGCATTGCCGCTTTTGCAAAGCTGTCTGTTCTGCCTAACTCCTAATGCTATAGTATTACAATGTAAGGTGTGTAGTATAGCCATTCCCGGTATACAGTGTATTCATTTTTTTCCTGTGTTTCTAAATTGTTTTCGCTTACCTTTCATGTATCGTTCTCCGTGGGCCTGACAGGCGCTTGCTACTCCATATTTGAAGCTTCTATGGTCCCAGTCACGTGATGGGGGGAAATGAACCTGGCCGCAGTGGAAATCAGCCAGCTGGCAGCCAAGGCTAAGATGTTCATGAGAACGCGACCTGCAACCCAGCAAGACGAAGCTGAACTGTACCTGCACTTGCTACATTTGTATAAACCTTACTGTGTACCCTATTGTCTTCTAAAATTCTCATGCCATGGGAACTGGAATGTAAGGGGTGGGTTCAAAAATTGAATATTAAGTCTGAGAAAGTCTAAAATTTAGGAGGTACCTTGACCTAACGTCCTCCCTTGCCCAATCAGAATTTAGGGAACCTTTCACTTGCAACATTTGTGGGTGGTACACTAACCCAAAAACAGTATAATTAGCCTAGGTTTAGCTAGAGAAATTGTCCGACTTGTCCGAATAGCTGACCTGTCACTGACCCAACGAACTCTATAGGTGATTGATACAGAGAGCTGCGGAGCACTCTGTCCGTAATTTCCACAGACTCAGTCGGGGTTTGGGAAACTTTAAGTGCTGGCGAAGCACTTTGCTGGGAGATTCGAGAAACTCAATCGGGGTTATTGGCGGATTCCTTGCATAGAGGGGGTAGCACAGGCGTTGCATCCGAAGCTGCAGGTATTGGTCGTACCCTTTGGTGAGCCCGGTCCTGATCCAAATCCTGGGGTTATGCTGTCCTGACTGTCCATGAGCTGTACCTGCTCGCCTACTGGCAGCCTAAGTCCTTGAGGGTCCTTTCCCGCCTTTTCCAACTGACCCATGGCCAGGGTTAGTCTTCAACCTATCCTAGGTAAATATAACTGAGTGTGGGTGTTGTCTATCTAAACTTCTCTCTCTTGTCCTGAATAAAGCATAATTGCCTACGTCCTTTACCCTGTTTTCTATAAATAAGGTTTTTGTGCAAAACTTGTCTATTAGCATGTTCCACTTTTCTCCCTACCTTTAGTCAAATATTAAATCGTACACACATATAGTATGTTCCATTCTTACCCTCCCTTTAGAGAAAAGTCCATCTGGATAAATCAAATTGCATAAGTTTCGTTTTTCTTATAAACCGTTAGTGAAACCCGAAAGTCTGCTTTGATTAGTATGTTCCCTTTCTTTACCCGTCTTTAGTGAAGTTGTGAAAGTCTGCTGACCTAAATTAGCGTGTTCCTTATTTTTCCCCTTCCCTTTATTTTTTTCGATTTCTAAATGTTTCTTACTCTAATTCATAGTTGTACCATCTTTTTAATCCTAGTTATAGACAGTTTGATCTGTGTAAATTTGTGGCTCATGGCAATAGAAGACGAAGAAAATTAGATAAAGGTGTTGAAAACTTCTTGTGTCTGTGGTTATTATAAAAATACAAATCGTTTTTCAAATGTTGCATGATATTTTATGCTATTTACTTACTCCCAAAACTAGCTCCTGATCCATGGTGATCTTAGGTACCGGTTACAAGGATTGGTAAGTCAGGTACACCGAAGTAGTAAGAAGAAAATCTGAATTACTGATAACAGTGTGTAGGTTACCTGATTAAAATATATAAAGTATTTTGGAAATTATATTTTTTATGGGCCCAAGTGTGCATTATGTTTGGTCGGGTGACCTGCGCGCTCTATCAGTAATTTTCTGGTAGCAGAGATATGGTTAGGACTAGTTAAGATAGGTAGATAGGTTACTGGTTGATGAACTGTGAAAATAAAAGTGCTGCTAAAAATTTTATTTTTGCTAAAATCGATCGAAAATAAAATTGCTTTGAAATGTTATGAAATGTTTTAAATGTGTTTTATGAAATGCTGCTATAGGATTTTTTTGTATTACCAACGTGTTAGTGATTGTTATATGTTGTCTGGATTCCCCGGGGGCAGAATAGCGGGTGGTGAGGAGAATCCACTTTGCAGAGAGGTCACTTACAGTGAGGAAAATTAGTGCATGGTTAGGTAGAACTGGAAGCGCTAATTAGGGTTTTTCTGTATGAGTAGTTGAATAAATGATAGCAACGAGTTTGCTATTGAAACTTCAGTTGTGATATAACCTAGTAAGGGTCACATGAGAAGGAGTACTAGGTTTGTCGGAGCTTGAGTGATAGCAAAGGAGTTCGCTAGTGAAACTTTAGACTTAGTATATATCCCGAAAAGAGTGGATGAGTCAAAGAAGTAGCAGGTTCTCTAATGCTTGTGTGAAGGGTAGGCAGATGGGATCTATCCGTAGTGTATGAAAAGTAGACAGAAGAGGTTTACTTTTAGTGAAACAAATCTTTCTTTCTAGACACTCGAGTACAGTGGCGAATGTTATACGTTGTAAACTAAATAGAGCACTTGCACTTTAAGAAAGAAATCAAATGCCCGTTACCTTGTGAAGGATGGAGTCAGTCGCGGAGCTGCGCTGACGTCACTCTGTGCCGCGCTGGTATTGGTCGAAACAGCTGGTGTGTAACGGAGCTGGTATTGTAAAGGAGGGGTGAGTGCCGGAGCGTGAGACCGCGTCTCACGAAAAAGCCGCGCACCCATTGGTCGAAATCGTTTGCAACCATAGTATTGATTGGTTGGTGAAATTTACAAAACACCTTAGAATTGGAAGAAAATAGTAAACATAAGTACGTATTTTACTAAATTTAAAGTTTCACAAATATATGTGGTATTCGCTTTATCCAGAGACTCAACCTGATCCTGGGGCCCTTATTTATGAGGCCTTGCGTCAGTTTTGCGCCGCCGGTGCGTCACTTTTTGTGACGCACCAGCGGCGTAAAATATGCGCCTTGTTGCGCCATATTTAAAAAGTGACACATCTGGGTAGATGCGTCATTTTTTAAACCCCTGCGCCACATTATACCTGCGTCAGGTATAATGTATGCAGAGGGGGCGTTTCCCTGCAAAAGCCTCGTAATAGTGACGCAGTGAAATCTATGAGATTTCACTGCGTCACTTTTAGGATGCTGTTGCGTCAAAATCTTGCGCCTGCCTCACAGCAGGCGTAAGACTGATGCAAGCCCTTTCACATGGGGCTTTCCCAATGTGAAAGGACGCATTGCTGGAGTTGCGTCACTTTTGTGACACACTCCAGCAATGCGTCACTTTTGCGCTCACTGATACGTCAGAAATACTGACGTATCTGTAAGTCCTTGCGACATGATGCGTCATAAATTAAATATGACGCATCATTGGTGTCGCAAGGAGTGCGCAGTGAAAAGTGACGCATCGCTGTTTTCACGCAGCGATGCATCACTTTTCATAAATGAGGCCCTGGGTACTTAGGGTTTGCGAAAGATCAGTGGAAAGGTCGTAGACTAGACGGAATGTACGGAAGCAAGAGGAAGATGACTTTCGTAAACAAGGTTAAAAACTACTTCAAGAAGGATAAACCCATAAAAACTAGAGAGGGTATAATCATTCCACCACCTAATATTCCCGCATCTTTCATGTTATTTGATAAAGGGTATCATACCTGTGTATGGTTGGAAAATTTGGTGGAATATACCAAAGATGACGGAGTGTTAGCATTTCCCTTAGATGGTACCTTTAACAGTAGAATTTTGTTTAATTTAAGGACCCGAATGAATGATTTACATCCCAGACTGACGCAATATGAGGCTTTAGAAGAATGGGAGATTGAGGCCTTTGAGTGAGACAGACCCAGAATGGATAAGGGGTTAGCTAAATTTTATCCAAAGAACCAGAGAGAGACCGAGAGAAAAAAATGAAACAGTGGAGACAGAATATGATGGTGGAAGGGCTGTTCCCAGTACGTGCTGTAGACGAACCCATAGAAGGAAAAAGGACAAAGAAAACCCGACACTTAATGACTGCGGGTGATTCAGAAGATGAAGGATTTATTAATGAAGAATCCACCCCCATATGATGAGGAGTCTAGGTCCTTGAGTTCGAAAAATCAATTTTTAGGCCTTCCAGTAATAGAAGGGCCAGTGCATCTGATACGGCAGGTCCAGGTTATAGATCTAGTGGTAGTGAGGGATCGAGCATGCCCAATACAACTGTTCCATGTTATAGACCGTCCTGTGGTGAGGGACCAAGTACGACAATTCTAACTGCCCCGAATCTTTACCCACCTTTAATTCCACAAGTAATACATGAAACCTCCATGGAAAGGGTTTTACAGGTTCAAGAAAGAGAGGCCTTAACTAAACAGAGAACCAAACTCATTCAGAAAATATCCCAGTTAAATTCAAGTCCTGAAGCTCTGACAATTCCAGTAACCATTGGCCCAGTTGTTCCTCTTTATGGGGCTCGACAGGCTAGTCCAAAGACTCCAGTTATTACTCCATCTGTAGTGCAGCCAAGAAAAGAGCCCATAATAATTGATGACTAGGCAAGTGATTGTGTATCTGTAATTTCCCTGATGGATTTGCCCATAAGGGAGCCCGAAGCAGTGCACAGAGAAAGAGCACTCAGACTACTGCAAGAGAGGTCCTGACAGAGTCATCTACAGGTACTCAAAGTGCCACGGTGGTGACTCCGGAAGAAATAGATCGATGGACCCGAGAATTAGAAAAAATAAATCCTCAGCCAAAACCATTAGATATTTACAAATTAAGAATAGAATTGGAAGAACTGATGGCTGGGAAAGTAGGACTAGACAGGCTGAACACGCTTAGTGAGGAAGAGCTATTGTTCATTTGTAAAAGCATTACCAGAAACACCAGAGTGTTCCATGAGAAACTAATGGACACAACAGCTAATATGGGAATAGATGTCAGCAGATCCAAAGTATTGCAAAAGCCCTACCGAGCAGAATTTTCTGATAAAGATTTAGAAAACATGAACGTGTCAGGGAAAAAGGTGCAGATAAGAGAATTGCTGAACCTGCTACAGAAATGGGGAGATATAGAAAAATGGAAAGCCGGGTGGTCAAAGAAAAGGGAAGACAGTAGATCCAGACAAATGCCCTCTGAATATGTCCTAAAGGAAGCTGACAAGGCAGAAACATTGTATCCTATGAGAGAAGTGCCAGGTGGAGGATATGTACATGTTCCATGGTCCAGACAGGATATTGTGTCATTTACAAATGATTTCCCAAAATTACGAGAGAAACCTGTAGACTGGTACAGACAGGTCGAGAGATTTGTTAAAGTGCAAAAATGTCTCCTGAAAGATCTAGATGGGTTCTTTGACATTGTAGTTCCAGTAGATTTGTGGACAGAATGTAAAATTGCTGTTGATTGGCCCAGTGAAGAATATGCCAGAGACAAAAAGACAGGAGCTCCCTCTGCAGAGGTAATGAGAAAGTATGACCAGGTAATACTGTACTTGAAAGGAAAGGTGCCTGCTAAAGAAACTGATTGGACCCGCAATAGATAGAACTACCCAAAATCGTGATGAAACTGTACATTCATACTATGAACGACTGTTACAGGTGTTCAAAACGTACAGTGGATTAGATAAGATTGAAATGAAGGATATGACCCGGGGGCGTGGCTTGGACGCCGATCGGGATGGCGGCGTGAGCTCGCAGCTCCGCGCGGAATCCCGCTAATTCTCCTGTTTTTGGGACCCTAGGCGACCCGAAAACGACTCTCCTGTCCTCTGAAGTGTAAGGGGACAGCTGGGCGTAATCGGAGAATCGCTGGGGGACTGCTGGCCCCGAGGAAATCGAGGAAGAGGCGGCCGAGGTGTGGACCGGGGTGTGAAGAAAATGGCGGCGAGGAGGTCGGATGGTCCCGACTCTCAGCCCTGAGTCCGGCTGCCACCAAGCAGAGAGGGGCCCTGCACCCGACTGCCCGACGCAATGGGATTTGCGGCGTGAAGCCTTGAGACCGGGGGACGCTGCCCGATTCACCCAGGGGACCCGAGGCTCCCGTCGGCCGCCGTCCCGTGACTCATCCTCCCCCCACCGGACTAGTGGGGGGCGACGGAACGGAGCTCATCCGCCTGGTCATTGCTCCTGAGTCCATTGGCGGTGACATTGTACTGCCTGGTGCCCGGTACTCGGCACGGGCCCACGAAAGCACCCGCAGAACGGGTGGCCGGACTTGTGACGCAGCACCCTGACATGGCGGCGATCGGAGGGCCGACACCCGGGAGCCGCGACGGGGACTCGGCGACATCGACCCGGTTGAGTGAGAGTCCCTCCCCGGAGCTTGACCAAGAACAGCGGCTGAACCGGCGCTTGGATGCCATCCTTGAGGCGATCACCTCCACCAAGGAGGCGTTACATAACGACATTGCCCAAGTGGCCACGGGCCTGGGGCTACTACGTGCGGATCACGCGAAGCTGGCGGATCGGGTCAAGGATCATGACCAACTATTGCTGGACCTGAAGCCCTCGGTGGTGACCGCGGAGCACAGGATTACAGACATTTTGGCCCGGCTGGAC
Organism: Lissotriton vulgaris; assembly: GCF_964263255.1. Classification (NCBI taxonomy): domain Eukaryota; kingdom Metazoa; phylum Chordata; class Amphibia; order Caudata; family Salamandridae; genus Lissotriton; species Lissotriton vulgaris. The sequence continues at coordinate 1,030,378,910 of NC_141687.1, forward strand.
ACTCTAGAGCGGAGGGCGGAGGATGCCGAAGGCCGCAATAGGCGGAACAACGTGCGGGTCGTAGGCCTGCCGGAACGGATTGAGGGGGAGGATGCGGTGGCCTACATGGAGAACTGGTTCCGCACTGTGGTGGCGCCGGAGGGGCTTACTCCATTTTTCACTCTGGAGCGAGCCCACCGGGTGCCCGCTCGCCCGCCGGGGCTTGGCCGCCCCCCCCCGTCCAATGGTGGTGCGGCTCCTCCATTACAAAGACCGAGACCTTCTCATCCAGCGGGCCAGGATGTCGGGCCCTTACGGGGTGGAGAACAGCAAGGTGACGATATTTCCGGACTACACGCAGGCGGTCCAGAAGGACAGGGCATCGTTCCTTGCTGTGAAGAAGGAGCTCAGGGAGGAAGGCATTCAGTACTCCTTGCTCTACCCGGCTAAGCTGCGGATTATCATGGATGGCACCACGCACTTTTTCCAAACTCCGGATGAAGTTTGGCACTGGCTTGAGTTGTACAGAGCGGGGACGGACAGGACACACCAAAGTAGGCGAGACCAGCCCAAGCAGCCCCGGGTGCGGCAGTCACAACGTATAAGGTCCCGCAACAGGCGCCAGCGGGAGAAGCGGGAGGCCCAAATGGCGGCGGAGAAGAGGGACGCACTCGCGGCGACGGCGGCCATTACAGGGTCGCAACAGAATAGTGAACGAGCCGATACGGACTCGGGAGGAGAGGGCAGCAGAACTGGAGAGGAACTTTCGGAGGCAGAGAGCCAGAAAGGGCCGACAGTGACCCCACAGACTTCGGATGATATCATCTGCGGCTAAGATAGACTTTGGTCTTAATCGGGACTTCATGGTAGGGTGATATCCTGTTGTTGGAGGGCGGGTTGCCGGGTGGGGGAGTGTATCAGAGGGGATGAAGGGCGGACGCGGGCTCCGCTGGCTGGGGTCGGCGGCGACTCACCCCCCCTAGGCCCTTAAGGCCGACTGTGGTGGAGACCACAGGGTAAGTGTGCGAGAAGTTGGTTCAAGGTTTGGATGGGGGCGGCCATTGGGTTCGTGTGCTCTGTCCTGGGGAATGGGGGTTGGGGAATGTTTCAGTTTTGGGCTTGTTGGGGGGGGGGCAACTGCATTGGGGGGGTCATGGATCGTTGGAGTTTGAATTGGACTGTACGGACTTGGAATGGGGACATTACCTAATTTGAAATGCCTAACGTGGAATGTCCGGGGGCTGCGGACTATGGTGAAACGTCACAAAGTACATGCATACCTGGTACGCAGGGGGGTTCAGATAGCTATGCTCCAGGAGACTCACCTCACTAAAAAAGAGTGCGCTGCCTTGCAGAAAAGATGGCGGGGCCAGGTTTTTGGCACCACTTATTCAGCGTATGCCAGGGGGGTCTTGATCTGGGTGAGGGCGGGGATCCCCTTTCAGGTGCTGAATCAGGTAATAGATCCGGTTGGCAGATTTGTAGCGGTGGAGGGGAGATTGTATGGACGGGATGTGGTGTTATGGTGTGTTTATGCACCAAACACTGACCAAGGCCGATATTTTGATAGCCTCTCGGGGTCCTTGGCCTCTTTCCTGGCGGGTCCGATAGTTCTAGGGGGGGACTTCAATTCAATTACGGATGTAGCTCTGGATAGGTCCCATCCCCCCCTGGTGGACTCTCCTGTGCGCAGGCTGGCCGCGCACAGGAAGGACTGGCAAGAACGATGGGGGTTGCTGGATGTCTGGAGGGAGAGGCACAGGGGAACCAGGGACTACTCCTTTTATTCCGCCTTACACGATTTACATGTTAGGATTGACGCGGTGCTTTGCGGGGGCTCCCTAGCTCCACTGATCACCCATGCTGAGTACCTTGCTAGGACGATATCTGATCATAACCCCCTGTTGGTGCATATTCAATGGCAGAGGGAGCGCTCAGTAATACCAACATGGCGGCTTCGGCCGGAGACTCTAGAAGATTCTGTGTTCGACGACGCGGTCCGGCAGGGCATTGAAAGTTATTTCGGTGTGAACGATGGAACGGCGACGAGCAGGTCTGTTGAATGGGATGCAATGAAAGTGGTGGTGAGAGGGGTGTGCCTGGGTAGGTTCTCGAATGCTCGAACGACTGTGCTGAATGACCTAAAGAAAGCGGAGGAGACTTTGAGGGACCTGGAACGCCGCAGGCCGACTAGGCCAGATTTACAGGCCCAGTTATTGGATGCGAAGGAAGTGGTAGCCGCGGAGACGGAACGTTTGAGAGGTTATGATTACAGGCAGTACATGATTAGGGCGCACGCAGAGGGGGACAAGGTGGGTACCCTCTTGGCCAGATTAGCTAGCCCGGAACTTAGGGGTTGCCCGATCCTCAGCATTATTGACGCACGGGGAGAGATGGTGTACTCTCAGGCAGCTGTAGTGGACCGCTTTCGGGGTTACTATGAGGAATTGTACCGGAGTCAGCTGGGAGTGGGAGAGCAGGACATCGTGGAGTACCTGGGGGAGAGGCCGCTTCCGGTCTTGGATGAGGGCGATGCGACGGACCTGGGTAGCCCGATCACGCTTACGGAAATACGAGTGGCTATCAAACATATGGCCCGTAACAAGACACCCGGGGTGGACGGACTCCCAATTGAGTTCTATCAGCACTATGTGGACGCTCTGGCGCCCAGGCTGCTGGTGGTGTACGCGGAGGCCTTCGAGAAGGGGGTGTTGCCTGCCTCCATGCGGGAGGCCTTGATAGTACCACTCCTCAAGCCTGGCCGGGATGCCGCGGACGTGAGGTCTTATCGCCCACTGTCCATGCTGACGGTGGATTACAAGATCCTGAGTCGCGTCCTAGCCACTAGACTGGCCCCGCACATGACGGGCCTGGTGCACAGGGACCAGGCCGGGTTTATACCCACGAGGAGCACGGCGATGAATATCCGCCGCCTAGTGGGAATAATGGACGCCATCTTGGAAGGGGAGGGGTCGCCAGCGGTACTGTCCGTGGATATTGAGAAGGCCTTCGATAGTTTGGAATGGCCTTTCCTGGATGGAGTGCTGGAGCGGTTCGGCATGGGCGATGGGTTTCGGAAGTGGACGAGGGTCTTGTATAACTCGGCGACGGCGAGGGTACGATTGGGCGGCCTGGTATCTGCCGCGTATCCGGTGGGCAGGGGAACACGACAGGGATGCTCTCTCTCCCCTCTATTGTTTGCCCTAGCGATGGAACCCTTGGCGGTCCATGCGAGGTCCGGCGACCGTTACGCGGGAGTGGTGGGGGATGGGCAATGGCATTATATATCGCTTTATGCGGATGACCTGCTCATGTACCTAGCAGACACCTCGGGGGCACTGGTCGGAGCGATGGATCTGTTGTCCGAGTTCGGCCGACTGTCGGGCCTTAGGGTCAACTGGGCAAAAACCTGCGTGTTTCCGCTGAGGGCGGGATCGCCAGCCCCTAACAGCGACCTGGGTGTGACGTGGGAACCCTCTTGCATCGTCTACTTGGGTGTCCGCATTTACCACTCGGCCGCCGACCTCCTGGAGGGCAACATTGGCCGTTGTGTCCGGTCACTGCGGGTTAGCTTGTCTTTCTGGTCGACCCTACCGCTGACGGTCCTGGGCAGGATAGCATTGTTGAAGATGGTGGCGCTCCCCCGCTTCCTTTACTATTTCCGAACGCTACCGGTTTGGATTCCCCAAGGGGTGTTTAGGGACCTGCGGTCAATGATTATTGGCTTTCTGTGGGGGCATGGTCGTCGCAGGGTAGCCTTGAGCACGCTCCTTCGCCCCAAGCTGGAGGGGGGCATGGCTGTGCCCGACCTTGAGCTATATTATTTAGCGGCGCAGTTGCAGGTCCTAACGCAGAATGTAGCCAGGGTGTTCCGGGGGCCGGAGGACGACCGGGGTCGGGGGATACAGCGCCACGTGCTGTCGTACATCGTTATGCAGCAAAGGCTCGAATTACGGGCCCTCACCATGGAGGAGCGGACGCTCCGGCTGTGTTGGCAGAGGAGCCTTCGGAGAGCGAGAGCATCGCGGCCTTATGCCCCGGAGATCCCGATCGGGATGTTGACAGCTTTGCCTCACGGAGGGGACTGGTCCCCGCTGATGGATTGGGAGGACGCGGGGTTGCAGGTGGTGGGTGACTTGTATATAGATGGGGCGTTGGCACCGTTCGACGTGCTCCGGGACCAGTTCGGACTGCCTGAAGGGGGCTTCCTACTGCACGCGGCTATAGTGGCTGCCGTGCAAAAGCACTGGAGAGAGGGGCTCCTGGAACCCGCGACGACTATGGCATGCCAATATGTGGTGATGGCAGCTGGCACATTTAAAGCTGTGACGTGCCTCCATAACAGGATGCTGAACGATGGGCTGGAACCACTCCATGGGCTCAAGGCGAAGTGGGAGGAGAGCGTTGGCCGGCCCATACCGGATACGGCATGGGGCCATATCCTGCGACGCACATGGAAGGGCACTAGGAACGCGCGCTTTCAGCAGGTCCATTTTTATGTGCTCCATAGGGCCTACCTAACCCCAGAGAAACTGCAGCGGCACTTTAGGGTGCCGGATGCCTGTTGCCCCCGGTGCTCGTACCTAGGGGCGGACATGGACCACTTGTTTTGGGGGTGTCCGCAACTGGGAGCTTATTGGGCTGAGGTAGGGGACCTCCTGAATGAAGTGACTGACAGGGAGGTAGACTTCGACATGGCGACGTGCCTATTGCTCTGGTTCCCGCACACTAAGCACACCAAGGTGACCAGTAAATTTATAGATCTGGGTCTGATATTGGCTCAAAGGGAAATATCGTGGCACTGGAAGGCCAGGGGGGGTCCCTCACTGCGTAGGTGGAAGAATGAGTTGCTGAGATGGTCTGACTGCGAGAGCGTGCTCCGGATGAAGCAAGCAGTGAAGTTGGGGAATGAGAAGGCTCTGGATGCAGCGCGTGCATGGGAGTTAGTGGTACAGGCTCTGCGTGATGCTTTGGTTGAGGATGAGGACGGCGAGGAATAAGCCGCTGGACACCGCGGGGCGAACACAGAAGTATGACATCACGCACTGTAGTGGACCCATCCAGTTCAGTAGAGCGAAGCACACACCTTAGCAGTTGCCAGGGGGGGGGGGGGGCGTTGGGGGGGTTAGTTGTAGGGGGAGTTGGGGAGGGCCGGAAGCCATTGGGAGGGTTGCTGGTGGAGGCCTCGGACCTACTGGGACCGGGGGTATGGAGTGGTGGGCGGTTTGATTGGTTGGAACGGCCTGGCACGAAGGCCCTAATAGCCTGGAGCAGGCCCCGATGGGGGCGATTACGTTGATACCTCGGAGATGGCTGACGGGAATGTTGTTGCGGGTGGAGGGGTAAAAGCAGATACATAAAACGATCTTTCGCCAGGGTCCCAATGGGACGTGCACTGTGTTGTGCTCCTACGGAGCGATCTGATATGCCGCCCGGCCTCCGGGATGCGGGCTGAATGGCTGTGTATAACTGTGAACTGTTACTGGAGGGGGAGGCCCGCAAGTGCACTGGCGGATTACTTTTTTCCTGCTGTTTATAACTCTGCAATAAAAATATATTTAAAAAAAAAAAAAATGAAGGATATGACCCATTTTATCTATCGATTCGTGTTAGGGCTGAGACCTGAAATTTCTCAATGGATCAAAGACAATAAAATCTGTTGGCAAGCCAAGCTCATTGATGACGTTTTAAAATATGCTAAATATTGTGAAGATGAGCTGGAAAACAAACGAAAGGAATTAACCTCTTGGCTGCTAGGCGTTTTCCCCCTCCTGTGCTGGGAATTACCATTTTGCTGTTTTCATGACGAGCTCAGCTCGTCATCAGCACACGACACCCTTGGGTGATGACGAGCTGAGCTCGTCATCAGCATCGAAAGGGTTAAAGGAAAAAGTTATGTGGGCGCAAGTAAAATTAGCAGAGCGCCAAGAACAGCAGCTAAGTAAAGCGAATAATACACAGAATCAGAACTCTGGGGGTGGAGGGAAGCCCAGAGTAAAAATCAGCCGAGAAGAGGCTCGAAATTTTTTTCCCTGTCACGGGTGCAGAAAGGTAGGGCACTGGAGGGACGAGTGTAAGGCTGTGCAGAATGATAACGTGCAAAATAATGATTCGAATCCACAGGTGCAGAATGAGGGGCCACGAAAGACACAGCAACAGGTAAAACAGCAACAGTTGCCTCGTGCACCTAGGCCAAACTATAGGAGCAGAGCACAACAGAGTGAGGAAGCAGAGGTTTGGGAAGGAAGGGAGGATATAAATGCAGCAACTTCGCAATTCCTGTTGAATGATACATTCCTCTGTGATGAGCCTTACTGACGGTGCCTGAGGGGGGAGGACGAGGAGTGCGTGCTTGGCGCCTCCTTGCCGGTAGACCAGTCAGGGCCATACATTGAAGGAAAAGTTGAAGGAAATGATGTCACCTTTCTGTTGGACACTGGTGCTACCCGTTCTACTGTGAGAACAGCAGATGTTCCAAACCTACCCCTCTCGGGAGAAGCAATCCAAGTAGTGGGTGTTTCTAATCAGTTAATTAGTACCCCAGCTACCGAGCCCATGGAGATTTCAAAGAAATGCACAGATTTGTAGTCTGTGATTCCAGTCCTGTGAACTTACTAGGACGTGATTTGCTGTGCAAAATGAATTGTACCATCTTTTGCACACCAAAAGGCGTTGAAATTCAGACCCCAGATGTAGATGGAATGTACAAATTAATGTTGATAAGGCCTGACTCAGAAATGAAAAGACTGACAATACAAGACTTACCTGAAGAGCTCCAACAGACAGTGAAACCAGAGGTATGGGATTTTACTGGAAAAGATGTAGGATGTAGGATTAATGGCAAATGTTGACCCAATTAAAATAGCCATAAAAGAAGATGCAGTGTACCCAAATACCAACAGTACAAAATGAGTGCAGAAGTAAAAGAAGGGGTTGCCATGGAAATAAAAAGATTGTTAGAAGCAAACATCATACAGGAGGTAATGAGCAGTCCTTGTAATTCGCCCATAATTGGAATCAAGAAACCGAGCGGTAAGTACAGGGTAGTGCAGGACCTGCGCAAGGTAAACAAAATTGTCGTTCCTTGCTGTCTTATTGTGCCAAACCCTTCAGTGATTTTGTACCAAATTCCATGGAATGCTGAATGGTTTACCGTTATTGACCTATGTCACGCATTCTTTTCAATCCCATTGCATCCAGACAGCAAATTTCTTTTCTCATTTGAATTCGACAGTCATGTCTATCTCTGGAATCGTGTCCCTCAGGGGTACACAGAGAGTCCTTCGATCTTTAATCAGATTTTGAAAAAGTGCCTTGAATCCTTGGTCTTACCTGAAGAATCAGTCCTGGTGCAATACATAGACGACCTCTTGGGTGCGTCTAAAATTCAGAAAGACTGTGTTGTTGACACCATTGCCTTACTGAACCATTTAGGGGAAGGAGGGCATAAAGTATCACCAGACAAACTACAGTTCTGTACCTCTTCAGTGAAATATATGGGGCACCAGATAGAGAAAGGCATCAGGAAAGTAACCACAGAAAGAATTAGGATAATTCGAAACATGCATCTACCCAATACTCAGAAAGAGATCAGAATGTTCCTTGGAGTTGTAGGATACTGTAGACAGTGGATTGTGGGATTTGCAGTTCTAGCAAAACCATTAATAAAAACGACAAAGAAAGGAGCAAAAGACCCAGTGGAGTGGGACGAAAAAAGCATGTCCTCTTTTACAAAATTACGAGACTGTCTGTGTACAGCTCCTGCATTAGGGATGCCTGATTATTCAAAAGAATTTGCATTGTTTTGTGACACACGCGACAATTGCGCACTGTCAGTCCTGACCCAAGCGCATGGTTTGACTAGACGTCCTGTAGCATATTTTTCTGCTACTTTGGATCCAGTGGCTGCTGGATTGCCTGGGTGTCTGAAAGCAGTAGCTGCAACTTGCATGAGTCTTGAGCAAAGTGAATCCATCATTATGGGACATCCTGTGACTGTGTATGTTCCACATGCAGTTGTAATCTTACTGACCCGAACTAAAACCCAGTATCTCACACCTAGTCGGCTGACTAAGTATGAAAGAATTCTGGTGGGTGCAGCAAATGTAACCATTACTCGATGTAACATATTGAATCCAGCTACCCTATTACCAGATTCGCTCATTGCAGAAATAAAGGGAGAGGTCGAGCATGATTGCATTGACCTGACCGAGTTCAGTACAAAAACACGCCCAGAAATTAAAGAAATGCCCCTGCCTGTTGAAGATTATGAACTGTTTGTCGATGGCTCGTGTCTAAGACATGAGGATGGAGGCCTAAGCGCTGCTTATGCTGTGTGCACATTAGAACGCGCAGTAGAAGCGTCCTATTTGTTTGGAGTCAAGTCTGCACAAGTAGCCAAATTGGTTACATTGGCAAGAGCCTGTAAAATTGGGAAGAACAAGAGAATAACCATATACGCGGATAGCCAGTATGGTTATGGGGTTGTGCATGACTTTGGCCAATTGTGGCTGCAAAGAGAGTTCCTGACTTCTTCAGGTACTCCTATCAGAAATGGGAAAGTCGTACAGGAGCTACTGGAAGCAATCCAGTTACCAAAAGAATTGGCAGTGGTCAAGTGTGCTGCTCACAAATCTGGCAATGACGATGTGACAGCAGGTAATCGATATGCTGACCAATTAGCCCAACATTGTGCAAGATATAAAATGTCGGTCAATATCAAGTTGGGGGGAATTGGAAATAGCTGCCAACTTATGGTGTTTGAGGATGTACAAACATGGGAAGAGCTCATTGAATTGCAAAATGCTGCCGGAGCCAAGGAAAAGAGAAGGTGGAGAAAGTTTGGTTGTCAGAATAGGAATGAGGATGGTGTCATGGTTTACACTGATGGTATGCCTGTATTGCCTGACAGCTTGCTTGCTCCTATGGCTAGGCTGATACATGGAGATCCACATATAGGGAGAGATGCTATGGTCCGTGTCTTTAAACAGACATGGTTCAATTCGAAATTCAGGAACATCGCAGAGGCACTCTGCCAGAGGTGCTTAACTTGTCAGCAGTACAATCCTGGAAAGAAAACAGTAGTTTTACCAGGTACAATCGGAAAGCAGAAGGTCCTTTTATCAGATTACAAATCGACTTCATTCAGTTACCCCTCTGTAAAGGAATGAGGTACGTCCTTGTCATTGTCTGTCTATTTTCAAAAAGGGTAGAAGCTTATCCTGCAAAGAAAAATGACGGCATTACTGTAGCCAAGTTGTTACTGAGGGAACTAATACCTAGGTTCGGTTTTCCAGTTACAATTGAATCAGACAGAGGTGGGCATTTTCAAAATGAAGTAACAGGCCAGCTCTGTGAAGCATTCAAGATTACCCAAAAATTGCACTGTGCATACCGCCCAGAGGCCTCTGGAGTGGTAGAACAACTGAATGGCACTATCAAGTCAAAAAAATGTGTGACTCCACTGGAATGAATTGGATAGACGCCTTGCCCCTTGTCCTGATGGGAATCAGAAGTATTCCAGATCGGAAGACAGGCCTGACCCCCATGAGATACTGATGGGAAGAGTAATGCGACAAGCATGGGTACCAGGACACAAACTGCTAAGCATTTCTGATGATTTGGTGCTAGAGTACTGCAAGCAACTGGGTGACCAAGTGTGTTCAATCTCTCACCAGATTGGAGAAGACGCCGTCGCCAGGCCAGCAACTCCAGCCCATAATCTGAACCCAGGGGGTTGGGTTGTACTAAAGAAACACACCCGGTCGAGTTGCCTTGCACCGAAGTGAGGAAAACCGAGACAAGTGATTCTTGTTACCACAACAGCGGTGAAGTGTGCAGGGGTGCCGAAGTGGATCCATGCCAGCCATACGAAAAGAGTGACTGAAGACGAAGAAACTGAGGCTGAAGGTTGTGCAGCTGAGGGGTCTCCTGACGTTGGTACTGAAGTAGCTGATGACAAACAACCGAGCACCAGTCAAGATGAGTGGGTCCCAGTAATCGAACTGACACTCGATCCCATAAGAACCAGAAGGCAAACCTACTTAGATAGAGAGTGGGATATGGAGGATGAGACAGGAATAGAAAAAGATAATCAGATCATCGAAATCCATGTCAAATCAGATAACGATGAAGGTCAGATAGGGACAGAACAGGTTATCGACACACCTCCAAGAACTCCTGAGATTGAAAAGGGACAAATAGAAAATAGGGCGGAAGTTCAAGCAAAAGAAAATCAAAGGTTCGAAGTGCTTGAACAGGATCAGATAGAAAAAGATAAATGTGTTCAGGAAGAAGAAATTGAAATAAAACAAAGTCAAATCCAGCAAACACCTGAACCAGGCCAGTTTAGTGACCAGGCAGAAGAAACAGACCCAAGACCTGGAACTAATCAGACAGATAGGGAAAAAGAAACCATCAAAGCAGATGTGCCACAACTGAACGAAAATAAAAGAGCATTAGAAGAAAGCCAAGTAACAGTGCCAGTCAAAAGATTCAAGAAAAAGAACAGGGAACCAAGGTTCATAAAAAGACTGAGACTAAGACTAAAGACTGTAGAAGAGAAACTCGAGCAAAAGAAACAAGCCTCCAGTAAAGCAGAACAGTCTGGAGTAAACCCTAAGAGAAGAAGTACTCGAATAAAGAGACAAAACAGTAAATATCAGAATCCTAAATGGACTTATCTGGTGTTGGAGGAATTTCAGAATCTTGATATAAGTGACGAAAGTGATGAAGAATTGATTGCTAACCAGAGTACCGAAGAAGAAGAACCAACCTGAAATTGCCCTGTGTAAGAAACCTGTATTAGAAAAACTTCTTTTGAGCCAAAATGTCTGATTCCAATGTGAATGGAAGACCTAGACGTAATTGTTGTAAAACATGCTGTCAAATATGTATATGTAGTATAGCACTAGTTCTAATACTATGGATAGGACTGACTATAACCATTCCTTCTATGATGAGTAAAAACCCAAGTCTGTACCCCAATAATAACCTACCAGATGACACTGTAGAATCACACACTAGAAGTACACCACAAAGTATAGACGTACTAGACAGACCACTTAGCCTGAAACAAACAAGACTAGATTTAGAAGCATCAGATGAGGAAGATTTACACTTTAACAAGATTAAGAACAAAACTCATTTAAATGTTTTTGCAAACCTATTAGTGCACTATGTAGAGACGATGGAAATAGACGACTGTTATGTCTGCATGAAGCTACCCACTTCAGTAGCTGAAGGTGTGACTTACCACCACTTGCCCTTAACCTATGGAATTTCTTGTAGTATACTGACTAGCTTATTTTGCAGAAGAGGACTGTTACAGTATTACTACTCAAACCTTGACGTGACATTTTCAGAAATTCCTGTTCGAAGAAACCTGAAACCTGTACATACGACTCGAGATGTAGCTAAATACATGGGTGATTATTTTCTAACTGTAGGTAAAATTAACATAGATGACGCACACAAAAATAACTTGACTTGTTCTTTACATGAAAAGGGGAAAGAATTTCTGGATATGGTAGAAAAGAGAAGAGAAAGTTTCCAAAAGAAGGCCAAAGACAAGACTCAGAAAGTTCCTAAATGGGCAGAAAATATAGGGAGCACCTCAAATGGGGGAGCAAATTCTGCCTTATTGCTGGATTTCGAAAGGAAATGGAAACTTTGTCTTCACAGAGAAATGACTAGTTACTATGATAACATATTCATTGGTTCCAGTGAATGCAAACATAATTACAAGGTAATTGGGGGTTGGGGATTCAAAGATGGGTCAGAGCCAGTGTTTCCTGGAATTTATTTTATATGTGGAAACAAGGCTTATTTCAAATTGCCGGACCATTGGTACGGAAGCTGTTACTTTGGTATTGTCTTTCCAAAGATATACCATGTGGGGAAAAGCACTGGAAGCACTGAAAAGACTAATAAATTAGCACGCACAAAAAGAGAAAGTGCCGGAGAAATAGTGGGAGATATTTTTAGTGCATTGATACCTGCAGTGGGAGTGACTCTGAATACACACAGAATTTGCAAATTGTCAACAGTAGTGGATCGGTTATCTACTGATACTGCTGGAGGTTTCCTGATGGTCAATACCGAAATGGTTGCGATAAGATCTATCGTTTTACAAAACAAGCTTGCTCTTGACACCTTATTAGCAAAAGAGGGCGGAGTCTGTAGAATGTTGAAAGCGTAACATTGTTGCACTTACATACCTGACAAAAGTGTGGAGATCAAAAGGTATGTGAGGAACATTACAAATTTGGAAAAAGAGCTCAAACCACTGGAAGTTGACAGTGCCTGGAAGAGACTCACTGATGGTCTCTCCTCTGTGGGTCATTGGTTTTCTAACTTAGGGAAATGTCTTTTGAGTAAAATACTGATGCCAATCATGGGTATAAGTATAATAGTGTTTATCATATGAATTTGTTGTAAATGTCGCAAACATCAGAAAAAGTACACTGTGAATAAGAGAGGAGTGAAGAGAAATGTGGATGAGTTAGAATTAGAGGAACTGAATAATCAGATTTATAAAAGGGTGAAAAATTCTCACCCTAATAAAGAAACGAAAGAAAAGATTAATCGAATGCTTGAAGAAATTGAACTGGGAAAAATGTGAAAAGTTGACATCTGGTTCCATTAATAGTGTTGATAGTAAAAATCATCAAAGAGGGGATTGATGGAGCAAGTATTCGCACGTTACGCGACTTGCTTGTATTCATGAACCTCAAATAATTTTAACTTGTAATCAATCTGTTTTGTCTTACTAATATTGCACATTTTACACTACACGGGGTGTCCCAGAGAAGCTTGCCTATGTGTTACTAAACAGTAATAACGCTTGCCTTTAAAATGGTCGCTGCTTTGCGGGAATTTAGTCTGCGCATGCGTCGGTCATACCCATGTGATTTGACGCACTCGCAGTTCTGGAGGGAACTTGTTGCTCATGCGCTGTATTGCTAAAATGGCTGCTTTGTTTTCTCACATGCTCCGGGCTTGCATTGCCGCTTTTGCAAAGCTGTCTGTTCTGCCTAACTCCTAATGCTATAGTATTATAAAGTAAGAGGTGTAGTATAGCCATTCCCGGTATACAGTGTATTCATTTTTTTCCTGTGTTTCTAAATTGTTTTCACTTACTTTTCATGTATCGTTCTCCGTGGGCCTGAGAGGCGCTTGCTACTCCATATTTGAAGCTCCTATGGTCCCAATCACGTGATGGGGGGGAAATGAGCCTGGCCGCAGTGGAAATCAGCCAGCTGGCAGCCAAGGCTAAGATGATCATGAGAACGCGACCTGCAACCCAGCAAGACGAAGCTGAACTGTACCTGCACTTGCTACATTTGTATAAACCTTACTGTGTACCCTATTGTCTTCTAAAATTCTCATGCCATGGGAACTGGAATGTAAGGGGGGGTTCGAAAATTGAATATTAAGTCTGAGAAAGTCTAAAATTTAGGAGGTACCATGACCTAACCTCCTCCCTTGCCCAATCAGAATTTAGGGAACCTTTCACTTGCAACATTTGTGGGTGGTACACTGACCCGAAAACAGTATAATTAGCCTAGGTTTAGCTAGAGAAATTGTCCGACTTGTCCGAATAGCTGACCTGTCACTGACCCAACGAACTCTAAAGGTGATTGATACAGAGAGCTGCGGAGCACTCTGTCCATAATTTCCACAGACTCAGTCGGGGTTTGGGAAACCTTAAGTGCTGGCGAAGCACTTTGCTGGGAGATTCGAGAAACCCAATCGGGGTTATTGGCAGATTCCTTGCAGAGAGGGGGTAGCGCAGACGTTGCATCCGAAGCTGCAGGTGTTGGCCGTACCCTTTGGTGAGCCCGGTCCTGATCCAAATCCTGGGGTTATCCTGTCTTGACTGTCCATGAGCTGTACCTGCTCGCCTACTGGCAGCCTAAGTCCTTGAGGGTCCTTTCCCGCCTTTTCCAACTGACCCGTGGCCAGGGTTAGTCTTCAACCTATCCTAGGTAAATATAACTGAGTGTGGGTGTTGTCTATCTAAACTTCTCTCTCTTGTCCTGAATAAAGCATAATTGCCTACGTCCTTTACTCTGTTTTCTATAAATAAGGTTTTCGTGCAAAACTTTTCTATTAGCATGTTCCACTTTTCTCCCTACCTTTAGTCAAATATTAAATCGTACACACATATAGTATGTTCCATTCTTACCCTCCCTTTAGAGAAAAGTCTGTCTGGATAAATCAAATTGCATAGGTTTCGTTTTTCTTATAAACCGTTAGTGAAACCCAAAAGTCCCTTTCTTTACCCGCCTTTAGTGAAGTTGTGAAAGTCTGCTGACCTAAATTAGCGTGTTCCTTATTTTTCCCCTTCCCTTTAATATTTTCGATTTCTAAATGTTTCTTACTCTAATTCATAGTTATACAATCTTTTTAATCCTAGTTATAGACAGTTTGATCTGTGTAAATTTGTGGCTCATGGCAATAGAAGACGAAGAAAATTAGATAAAGGTGTTGAAAACTTCTTGGGTCTGTGGTTATTATAAAAATACAAATCGTTTTTCAAATGTTGCATGATATTTTATGATTTTTATGCTATTAACTTACTCCCAAAACTAGCTCCTGATCCATGGTGATCTTAGGTACCTGTTACAAGGATTGGTAAGTCAGGTACACGGAAGTAGTAAGAAGAAAATCTGAATTACTGATAACAATGTGTAGGTTACCTGATTAAAATATATAAAGTATTTTGGAAATTATATTTTTTATGGGCCCAAGTGTGCATTATATTTGGTCGGGTGACTTGCGTGCTCTATCACATCTTCCTGGGACCGGGGCTGCTCAGGGACGCCGGTGAGTCTCTGCTGGGCTTCCCCAGGCCAGGGGAAGCGGAAGGGAGAATCGTCCGGTCCCGCCCACGTCCTGGCATCTCGTGCCTGGCTTTCTGCGTCCTGCTACGGAGGGCCGCCAATGGCAGCGCGGCCCTTGGTAGGGAGGCGGGCACAGCGCCTCCTAGACGATCTCCCGGCCGGTGGCGGTGATTTCAACACGGCAGAAGATGAGGGGTGGGCTCCCTCGAAATAAATACATAAAAGCGGGCACCGCTCAAATTACCTATAAAAGGGCACAAATGGCGGCAAATAGGCAGGGTGGGCACCTACTTTGAAAACAAGCAAAACAAGGGGGATCCCTACTCCGGGGGATCCCTTGGGATAGGGATTACAGCCTCCTCAAGTCAGCCAGCGCTTTAGGGACAAAATAAAGCGCTCCCAAGCGCTAGGGTCCCCCAAAGTCCAGGGGAAGTATTTTAAAACAAAAGTCCTTAGGAAGGCAAGGGGGGGGGGTAAGGCTGTGTCCTCCAGGCAGGAAGGCAGTCCCAGTGGCGGTCCTCCTGGCACCCAGCAGCAGCAGGCCCCCCTCAAGCTTGGATCAGGAACAGAAAACCTTTTACAAGAGGTCACAGCCTCTTTTTATACACTAAATCCCTTTGTCCTTAGGTGCAGGGTGAGGGGAAAACCAGTCGCAGCTGGTTTTGGAGCACTCTGATGTGCTCAGCCCCTCTCACTATTCACTGGCCAGGCTAGGGACATTAGACGCACCACAGGGGTCGGACCCAACATTGTGTGGGGAAAGCCCAGCCCTATTCAGGTCCCAGGGGCACTCCTCCCTCACATCACTCATGCAGATCTCTCCACTCACCACCGGGGCAGACCTATCATGACTCATAGAGCCAGGTTTACCAGCCAGCTCCAGCCAATCACAAGCCAGACAGCCAATTCACATAATTTACACAGACAGGCCAACTTCTAGAAGTGGCACTTCCACACTAGACACAATCATGCCGCACACATCATCGCGCAGCATTTAATCACACGAATGCCCACATACCAAACTCGCACCTTCACTCCCCACGCATAAGGGACTACCAGGGACACATACATTCCCCATGCATTCCTATGGGAGGGCAGGCCAACCTTACCACACGCACGCACTTTACCCTGGGACACAGTGGTAAAGTGCGCAGAAGCCAAAAATCACTAACACCAGGTCACCATTAAAAGCAAAAAGTTCAGGGGTGAATCTGCCAGAAGGACCAAGTCCAACAATGGGTCTCCCCACTTGTGATCGCGCTGAAACCCAAACAACCGGAACAATCTGACTGTGTGTGGATATGCGGTTCCCAAACAAAGCAATTCGATTTGGAGGGAGCAGCACATCTCCCCTATGATGGATGGATGACATTGTGGCTGACCTGAACGGAGCCCCATGGTTCTCTAAATTGGACCTAAATGCTGGCTACCATCAATTAGAACTAGAACTAGCCAGTCGATCATCACAACTTTTTTGACCTGCATAGGTCTCCAAAGATATCGGAGACTAAACTTTGGGATATCATGAGCAGCAGAAGTGTTTCAGAACTCCCTCCGTGAGATCCTCTGGTTTGGTGGGTGTACTGAATATTAACGATGACATTTTGATCTTCTCTGACACCCTTAAGAAGCACTATGTAAGACTCAGGGCCTCGCTTCAGCATCTGGCAGACTGTGTGCTGATGCTGCATCGCCAAAATCGTTCTTTTCTATGAACACCTTATTGAGTTCTTCAGATATACCTTCTCAAGAGAAAGGCTGTGGATCAACCCAAAGAAAGTGGAAGTGATATGAACAGCATCAACCCCCCAAAATGCCACTGAAGTCAAGAGCGTCTATGGAATGTCAACTCATTGTGGCAGATTCATCTCAAACCTAGCCAATTGTTCTGAGCCGATGAGAACTTTGACGAGAGCGTACGTACCCTCGGAATAGGACCTGGTATTCTGCCAAGTGACGGTGGCGATGATGTCAGACGCCACCATGGCCTACTTCAACCGAAGGTGTCGGACAGAGCTGGTGGTTGATGGGAGTCCAGTAGGACTAGGAGAGGTCCAGCTACAGGAAAAGAGAGAGGGGTCTGTAGTCTCTATTGTGTATGCAAGCAGAGCATTACCAGACACAGAGACAGGATACGCTCAAATCAAGCACAAGGCGTTGGCCATCAGATGGGCTTGCCGCCATTTTCACCTATACCTCTCTGGGTTACATATTTGGGTTATTACTAACCACAAGCCATTGGTTGCACTGTTTGCAGGACCATCTCGACTTGCCCTTCCTCGCATTGAGTGGTGGGCAGTGCAACAGCAGCAATACCAGTTTGAAGTACTGTACTGCCCGAGAGTAAACAACCCGGTCAATTGCTTGTCACGACATTTGCAAGTAGAACGTGGCCCAGCGGTGGCCAAGGAGGGCGGAGGGGCCCAAAGACTTTATGAAGATGGTGGTGCATGATGTGTGTGCTCTGGCGCTGTCAATCACAGAAGTCACGGAAGCTACCCTTTCCATCTGTCAAAGGCCAAGGAAGCACTCTTGAAGAAGCAATGGCGCAACTTCTTGGACGGATCAAAATTGCTGGCAGCTGCTGAAAAAAGAAAGATGGGCCAACTCTGGAGAGTCAAAGATGAACTAAGCACCAGCAGTGAAGGCCTGCTTTTATATTATGTTAATTTCTATTTGTATAGTGCGAAATCACCAACAGGTCTCTAAGCGCTGGAGCAAGACCCTGCCGCTCAGGGGCAGGCAAATTGTGATATGCCAGAGTCTCTGGGCCATGCTCGTCGATCTGGTTCATCAAGGCAACCAAGATGTGGTAAAGACCAAGGTGAGACTGAGAGACAAATGGACCGATTCCAATGTGGTTTGGGAGGCCTCCTAATGGAATTTGCTTCTTCTGAATCAGATCAGGAACGAGTCTTTCTGACCAAATCGGAAAGGTTTCCGACCGACCGAGTACGATATGAGTTAGGCATTAGGAATATCCCAATCCGAACCTGACGGAATTCAGAATGACCGAGCTGTATGGAACAGAATTGTACGTCTCTATGGGCCACGTTTCTGAACGACCAAGTGCGATGGTGGATTCAGACAGCCTTTCCGAATCATGCCGTCTGACTCGAATTGGCAGTCGAAATCAGACTTTGGGGGCCTGTTACACCTTGTCAGGCACCAGGGGGTGCCCACCACAGGGTGCCCGATTTTCCCCAGCCACCCCTCTCTTCAATGGGAGCCTATGCATTTGGTCGGAACATAGGCTCCCATTGAAGACAATGGGAGTTCAACCAAATCATATCTGGAAGCATCCGGTTGCATTGTACTCAGTCAGTCAGACTCTCTCAATACGAGTAGTTTGGAAACCCTTCCTAAACCAATTCGGTTGGAATGATTTCCAAACTGCATTTGAATCGGACCCTAAGTGTGGTTCCCTGGAATAGACACCTTAGTGGATGAAAATGTGCAAGGTTGCTATTCATGTGAGATAACTAGCAGGGAGTGGTCCCCAGCACCGATAATCACAGAAGAGCCATGTTTGAAACCCTTGTCTTAGGTCAGCATGTACTTTGGGAGCTTCCTTAAAGGCCGACTCACAGCCTCTATAGTAGACAGCCACACCAAGTATCCAGTGGTCAAAGTAGTTCAATCCACTACATTTGGAGAAGGCGTTCGCCATGCTTGGGCTCCCTGGGGAAGTGAAGACAGACAACAGGCCCCTTTTCCAGGGGCAGGAGTTTAAAGAGTACCTGCGGTCATTAAACATCAGACACCTGAGTGGCCCTAGGCCAACGGACAGGTGGAGTGCTTCATGCGCACACTGAATAGGGCGCTCCGCATAGGGGTAGATAACGGTGTACATATAGTGGTGCCTCCACCGATTCTTGTGAGCCTACTGGCAAAATGCGCATAGCACTGCGAGCTGTGTTGATGCGATGGGCCACCAAAGACACTATCCTGGCAGGGCCTTAGTGGTGACCGGCAAAGCTGGATGCACAGGCAATTCAGGAGAAAAGAAGGAATGCAAATAACAAAGCCAGTTTAGCTCTATGAGCGACAACCCCTGACCTGTCAGTAGGGACCAAGTCAGAATGGGGGACCGCCACCCTGGGTTGTAATTCCACACACCCTTTGAAAGAGAGGTTTGGAGAGTAAGGTAATTCCAACACAACCCTGATCCCTCCCACAAACCTGTGTGAACTACTACATGTAATGAAAGTCACTGTGTTCCACAGCACTGGTAATGAACTCGCCTCAGCTCCACGTGATTAAGAACTTCCTGGTCCCTTTGCCCAGCCATTCCTTCTACCTGGAAGTCCTAAGAAGCGATTCGATTTGCAGAGCCATGCTGTGCAATTAATTCATCCATTTATTCGAGCACACAAGTGCTTCCTATCCGGGCTGGCTCTAGGGTGGTGTGACCGGTGCCACCGCACCGGGCACTGGCTTCCTGGGAGCGCCGTGTTTGCAAGTTTTATATGTTTTTAAAGCACCTGCTGCCACTTTCCTTTCCTCCAGCAATTACCAGGCCTCACAAAAATGTCAAGTTAACTTCTGTGATAATGTTTTTCCTGGAGAGAGATTGGAGTTTTGTATGGTTGATGTTTTGACTTATGTGAAGGTAGTGCAGAGGGTTAATATACCTACTGCAAAGAACGTGTACCATGCCAATTACAGAGTGCATGTAATGTATATAGATCAGCAGGTTACTGCTTTTAAAAGAGACATATTTTTGTTACTTGCAATTTAACGTCCTGATATAGAACAGTGAGCTATCAACTTTCAGTATAGAACTGCATACACACTGCAAGGTATACATTAGAGCATTGATTAATGTTGCAAATGGGTTAATTTGGATAGAAATAGATTATTATTATTAAAGAAAACACCCAACTATGCTGTCTCTTTTTCGACTCTGAGTTTGAGCTTCTCCACACCAAGCACTCCTAAACTTTACGGCCTACCAGTATGGATGACATGTAACTCCTACACTTTTAGTCCTTTGGCTTATGTAACATTTCCTATACACTTATATACACAGATATGTTTGAGTGTGTCCGTGTAATGAGCGTGTGATGCAAAGTGCTCTGACATCCATTACTGGTATGAGTGGCGCTATAGAAGTAATTCAATGCATCTGAGAGAGGGTGGTTATGGAGACGTGGTCACTGTTAAAGGGTGCTAGTGAGAGAATCCGTGGTGGAGATGGTCATTGGTGGCGCCAACTAACATTCTCGCACTGGGCGCCACCAGCGCTAAACCCGGCCCTGCTTGCTATCAGCTAATCAACTGCAGATTCCAACACAGACACTTTCAGTAATTGACGAGAAACAGACCTGGCGCCAGGACCGCTAGGATAGTTAGATCACTGCAAATATATTCAATATTATCTCTCGAGCCCTGATAATTATATAACAAATGTGTACCTTCTGGGATTGGTAAAAGGGATATATTTTAACTGATTTCTATCCTTACTCTGTAAATACCCATTGTAATGATGCTCAATTATCGGCGTCGAAGGGAGTAAATCTGAGTGCGCCCTGCACGGGTGCCGCTTGGAACAGGGGGTCTGTGGAGTACTAACATCCTGTAAGGGTTCTTTGGGGCATTAACCCCAATTATTACGTGCATTTTAAAGTTTTGCGTTGTAACAGTAACTTTATTTCAACAGAATGTATAAGCAGACAAGTGCACGGGGAGACAGCCAAACAGGCAAACGGACAGAAACATTTCAAACTAAGATTTTGTCTGTGAGGAAAGTAAACATTTACTTTACAAAGTTATGGAACTCAATGTTATATTATATTAAATAAACATGCTAAAGGCTTCAAAAGATTCACCACAGGATGGCGCTATGTACTAAAAATAAACTCCAGCTACGTTAAATACAGGACGGGAAAGTACATTGCTTAAAGAGAGTCAGGAATTTTTTTCCGTTTTTTTAGCATAATATTGGGCACCTATGCATTTAAAATCTCAGTATTCTGGCGAAGGGTGTCTTCCACAGACTGTAAAGCTTTCTGCTTGCGGATGACTGTGCACGTAGATGGTTTCTAATGTGTTCTGTGTTTGTAATCGGTTTCACCAGGTGTCGGTAGGCATGTCGCTGATCCCCATTACATATTTATTTGTGTTTCTTTTTTTTTTCTCTTCTTTGATTTCAGTAATTTTTTATTGAAAATAAAGAGCATATTTACATGGTACAGGGTGAAACACATGGGGAAAAAGAAAGAAAGAAAAGCGCGGGGGGGGCTGGGGGGGGGCGGTTGTCAAGCATTGTCTACATTGGCTTAAATTAGTTTGGCTCTTTACAGTCCATTCTACAGTTTGTGTCATCTTCCTTAACAAGCACTACACTCGTCTATGTAAAATGCATTTGAGCGTAAATAGAGTTTAAAACCTTTTTTCATTTGTACCTTTAGTTTAATTTAAAAAAAATAACTGCATTCGAACTATGCCGTTACCCAGGTAAAAACGAAGTTTAAACATGCATGTACATCTTATGCAATTGCAATTACACTGCCATAACATAATTAGTAAAGCTTGTCATAGAGTCAGGAGGCGGATATTATAATATATATATATATATAAAATCTTTATTCGGCTTGTTCACAGTGGAAAAACCATAAAAGTACACACAATGTCAAACACAGTAAAAATACACATGTTACATATGTTTCTGATAAAATTCATTTCATAGTTAAAAAGAGAAAAGTTAGTCAAAAGATGTGCAAAGTACCGCTTATGCTCAAACTGGCAAGGTTTTTAGAGATTCTTTCTGTGTTTCATAATACACTTTAAAAAACTACTAATAAAATAACAGACATTTGATGTTTCCAACATTTGCAGTCTTAAAAGGGCAGGTCTGCACTGTCTCAATCCCCAGGATTTTAGTATCGGTAAAAGCCAGATCTTTCTGTGGGCTTGGTGGTATTTACAGACCAGGATCACGTGCAAGTTCGACTGCATTGATATACCGTCACAAGGACAAGGCGGGAGTATAGCATCCCAACAGTTTTGTGACGGAAAAGTGACCATTCTAAAGAATATATTTAGCCTAAATCTTGTAATGAGCATTCTCTCGTAAGTTGGTATTTGAAGTTCTAAGTACGGATGAATGACAAAGGCTACCTGGATCATGTTTGAATGGATCACTGCCGTTTTTGTGGAGTTGGATGCGAGTCTTAACGACTCCAAATGAGATAGTGCTTGGCGTTTAAGATCTTTTTTTGGAATGTCCGTTATAGATGTCGGGTCTGAATAGTAGTTCTCAAGGCCTAAATCAGTAAAAAAGTTCCTAACATATAAAAGCCACTTTATTTTTGCAGAGTTGTCCATATTCATTGAGTCTGTGATTATGGCTTGAGTCAGAGCGTTTTTATTTGATTTCCAGATGCGGCGCCACAACATCAGAGGTTCAATTTTAATTAAATCCTCTAAGTAGGGTATGGCTAATTCTAGGTGCTTCGCGTAGATTGAGGTGCCTTTGGGGGTAGCTAGCAAGAATCTTAAGAAGGTGTTTTCCACCCTTTGAATAGAGCTGACATCAGTATACCCCCAGACACCTGCACCATATGTTGCTATTGCCTGGCATTTGGAGTTATAAATCTTAAGGAGCTCTACTGGTGGTCTCTTGCCTAATTTCTGAGAAAAAGTTATTAGTGCTGCAATTGATCTCCTAAATAAAAGTGCCCTTGTGCTCACTGCATGCTTCCAACAAAGCTGGTCATCTATCATAACCCCCAAGTAGGGATAGTGGGGGGTAGGTTCAAGCTTTTGGTTATTGAGGACTATAGGATAGGTTCTTTTTTGGTGTCTGCCAACTGTCATTATGAACGTTTTTTTTTACGTTCACCTTTAAGTCTAAGTTGCCCATGAAGGACGTGTATCTGTTCACTGCTTTCTGGAGTTCTTTGGGTGTTCGTGCTAGGATGACGGCGTCATCCGCGTAGAGCAGGGCTGGGATCAGGCGGCGGTTTATGCGTGGGAGGTCCTGGGCCCCCCTCAACATCTCCTCCTCCAAACCGTTGGTGTAGAGTGAGAAGAGGAAGGGGGCCAGGACACATCCCTGCCTGACCCCACGCCCTACGCTAAACGGAGACGTCAACTCACCATTGACGCCGAAGCGTACTCTGGCTGTAGCCCCAGTGTAGAGCTCTTTGAGAAAATCTAAAAGGGGTGGATCTACTATTATTATTATTACTATTATAATATATTATATTGCTGCGCACTTGAGACCGGAATGCTGAACATCTGGGGAGCTCATGGTAGAGGTTTTCTTGCACATTGATTCAAATTAACCTGCATATGTGGCGCTATGTAACTGTGTCAGGTTAATATCATTATTTACAATAGACAGAACACGGAAGCAGCAGACAGTTCACCACTAATGAGTTCTGTGATTAATATAGGCACAGGCTGATAATAACCGAAGCTTTGTTAAGATAAGGACCCCTCCACGGGCCAACTGAGAGTTCACTTGCATACAATCCCAGCACTCAGTCCATGATATAGAATATTTAATGTCCAGCATTCTTTAGCTTGATTAAACCTGACCAAGCTTAATGGCATAAAATAACATATCTCATTTTCTTTACAATTCAACAAACTATGCTAGTAAACGTTGGCAAGACATAAAGAAGAAACTGTACTTGGAGGAATTATCTAACAAAATCTTGGGAATGCATAGGAAGTCTCTGTCTTCTCTGTTCTCTTGCTCACGCCGTTTTCTGACTCTATCTGCGATTTACCCTACTTCCTATTCCAACGCCACCTGCCACACTCCTATTGTAGGTCCATGTATAATTCTTACCTTTGCCGATCCTCCGTTCTGCACTTCCAGGTGCTCTAAATAATATTTAGACGGCAAGAGGGCAGTGTGGACGTTGTATAGGAATTTCTAAAGCTGTCTGCCTTTCCAAAGGAAAGGGACCAAGGAACCATTATCAATCAAGGACCACACTCAAGGTACCCTTGTCCCGTGCATAGCTGGAAATGTCGTTTCACAATGTGCAAATAAAAAGAGTGCACCTTTTGGCTGTTTGGTAGATGTGATCTTGACACGAAGCAATTAAGGTGTGCCAGCTTCCGTCTCACAATTTGCTTATTCACATTTCCATAATAGGTCACGAATGTCCCTCTAACAGAGAGTATGCACACCGCTGTGATGATTAAGATATATTATTATTGCATACCCGAACAGATATCTGGATTTTGCCAGTTAGAGAGTTCATTGTTTAGGAGTGGAAAATGCGTCTGCGGCTGGTATTATTCTCCACAAAGTCCTTCATCTACAGCCCACAGGGTGGAGAAAGATGGCTCTAAGGCCATACATTGAAAAGGACTTGGACCAGTTGCCAATTACTATCTCACTAATGGGTGCTTGTGGGTGGCTTTGGGTTCTCGAACAAGTTATTGTCAAAAAGTGGCAGTCTTCTAGCCAATAAGGGAGAGGGCCTAAGTTTTTAAGCACACTCATGCGCGTATGTATTCTTAAAAATTCAGTCCACTGTTCTGTAGAGGAGTCGTAATAATTGTGTAAACACAAAAAAAAGACCTGTCCCCAAGAAAAATGGCGTTAAGTGATTGAGCTGTGAAAGGCGAAGCTAACAATGAGGCACAAGAATGATATTGAATATATTGCACGTGTTTTTCTTAAGGTCTCAGGTTTTTTTTATTTTACCTCTTCATCAAATTATAAAGAATTAATGTACACTCGGATATTTCCACACAAATTTTCTTGGGTGATCCTATGGCAATGGCACAGTTAACAAACGCAAGTCATACCTACAGACGACATACTCCAAAGGAACTGGGATAAATGTATTGAATCACTCTTCTTTTGGACTGGCCCTTGTAAAATCAAGTTAAAATGCCATTGGGAAGAGTTGCTGTAGACTTATAGTAGTATTTCCAGCTCTGTATTTCATCTTGCACTTCTAACTACGTTCTGGGATCTTAAAATAGGAAAAGATGAACCACGCTGGGTAGGTAAATTCTATCCGTCATAAATACCTATAAAGCAGAGTGAAATTTGAAAGCATAAAAATGTCAATAGTAGTGTCAATGGAGGAGCATTGCAAATGGTTTATCATGGACCTAAATTTACAAACGTTACCATGGATTCTGTATGGTTCTGTTATTTGCTAACTGTGTCCACTGGCGGACTCGGAGCGGACTCGGTCCATGTAGTAACTCGTGAGGGGGTGACACCATGAGTTACCCACAGCGGGTGACACGAACCCTAGTGACGCCACTGCATGTATTGACACTATATTTCACATGTGAACTTCCTGACTCTTCATTACCATGCAACATCATAAAACAACTGCATCCTTCCCCTCCGTACACTCTCGTCTTTCCATCCTTCTTAGACACTCTCCTCCAGTTCCATTTTCCAGAACAATACCATGCACCGTTTTAACTTTGAATGGTTCTCCAACTTCTGTTAATCCCTTTCCCAAACGGCCAGACTTCACCTTCACCCAATCTTCCGCTTTCAAATCCTCTTTTCAAATCAGCGGCGGCTCCTCCACTCAGGTGGAGGAGCTCTGCCCCACTGCATTTCGAGCAGTGGACAAAGGAGAAATAAAATGATAACACTATATTATCATTTTATTCTCTAGTGGTTAGACAGGTTTACAGGGCGTGGCGGGGCTTTGCTATCCGCGCAGCCAGCAAGGGGAGGAGTGGTGAGAACTTAAGTGCACATGACGGTTTGGCCACCAGTCCTGGTCACAACACGCAGATCTCATGCTCAGTTCCTCTACGCTGATGTACAGCTTCAGTCCAACAATTTTGGAGTCTCAAGCTCCCCTTTTGATAATCCTTTTCTAGACACTAATGTGATTTAGTGCCTCCGTGTTTGATGTTTGTGTTTTGGGAGTTGCCCACTTTGAAGTGCCCATTCTTCTGTCTTGTTTTTCTTCCAGAGAGAAGTCTATCACAGCAGTAGTGTCTCCAAATCTGAGCCACAAACACAGGCCATGGAAGTGAGCAGAGGTTCCTAACCAGATGTCAGCCTCAGTAATATGTGCATCAAAAGGTTATCAAAGGGCGCCTGTGCTACATTTGTGCCAATGCCTCTTTAAACAGTGACTTCTCTTGAAATCAAAGACTCCCTCTTTAAGTGTAGGAAGAACCTGGCCATTCCTGCCTACAGTGTGTGTCTTCCACCCTGCTCACACAAATGCAGCAATCCTTAAATCTGTCTGTGGGGCTCAACTACCTCCACATGCTCCTCTTGTAAGCCTTGGGTCCCCAAGGCGGAACTTAAACACCTTCATGCATTGTGCCCTTCACCGCCACATATACAACCCAATGCACACATTCAACCATGTGCACTGACTTGGATGTACTGCACCGCTTCACAGGGACCACATACACCCCATTGTGCACAGGCAATCACGAACAATGACTCTCATGTAGTGCACCACTTCACAGGTACACATCCGTCCCACCTCACCCATGCAGTCACATGCTGACTGGCACTACATTTCAGTCCACTGCAGGCCAAGGTTGAGTTAAGCACACAGCGGTAGAACTTTAGATGCGTTGGCCAGGCGGCACCATTCAAGTGAGAGCGGTGAAAAGACCAGTTCACTCTACTGGTTACTATTACTTGAAAACACAGTATGCTGCCAGCACTGCACTTGTGCTGCTTAAGGGTATGGTACCTTTACAATTAATCACTTACATGGACTTACATTTACAATCCAAAATTTTGATAAATACATCTGCTGATTAATTTGAATGTGTATTAATTCAGTTTACAACAAGATAGCTTTGTAGCTTTAAAAACAATGCTGTGTTGTATTTGTAAAAAGTGTCAATGTTATTTACTTTAAATTGCACTAAATGTCGATGAAAATGTTTGTGATGTCGAAATCATGATGCACTGGTTTTCATTGTTTATGATTATGTTGAAATGTCTGATATCTGATTTGAATGTTTACAAGAACTCGGATTTATTGATTGAAAGTTACATTTTCAAGACACAGTGCTTTGCAACTTGGGCGGCACAACGATTACCCATGGTAACCATGTCATTACAAAACTTAAGGGTAATCCACTTTACAACTGCTATCTCTCTAGATTGCTGAATAGCCTCCAAAATATATGACCCATTTTGGATGGGAGTACCAGAGCATGTCATGAAGCCCCTTTGTGACCATAACTGCCGGAAATCATGTACCCCTCCAAATCCATTTTGGCAGTCTGTATAAATTGTCACACTCAATTTCTTAGCCAAACAATAGTCTCTGGTCATGGCAATTTATTCTGCTACTTGTGCTGAAATTATGTTAGACAAGTATAATGCTACAATTATTTCGCAAATAGAGCAGGCTATATATGCCACTCTCAATATTCCTTGAAGATATCTAAGACAAGAACCATCAACAAACAAAGTCAGATCAGCCATTTCAAAGTAAACATCTTTAATATTTGCCATTGGTTTGGTACACAAATCGTTATATTGATGCAATCATGGTCCGGGTGTTCATCACCATTTTTATGGCTGTCTGGAATCTGAAGTAATGTTGCAGTAGTCAATGCATTGCACCTTTTATTTGAATATTCTCAGCCAGCAGTAGTGTTTGTTTATACTTTGAAAGGTGACCATTTGTCAAATGCCGAGCTTGAGTATGAGTCAGCAACTCTTAATTGAATGAGGGACTAGCACAATGAGTGTCTGACCCATAATGGTTCCTTCACTCTGTTCAATTGCAAGACAAAAAGCGGCAAACGATACCAAACAGCCATGAAAAGCTATGAATTCTAATGTAGCAGGGAAAAAAGCGATAGGTCGCTTCACCATACAATGCTTTTGTACCAGTTCAGAAAGCGCGCACCCTTGATTGGGAGATAGAACTTTATGTTGTAATTAGACATTCCAAGGGTGGGTGCTCTACAAAGATTTTTTCTCAGCTCTTGGAAGACTTCCATGCATTCTCTGTCAAATTGCACGTGATCTTTTATGCCACTAAGAGTAAGCCTCATTGAAGGCATAATAATCTGGGAAAAGTTTGGAATCCACTGGTGACAGTAGCCAACTATTCCCAAATACATCATCACTGCCCTCTGGGGAGTTTGAGGATTCACCTCAGGATTACAGAAACATGTTCTTTGGTCATTTTCCGTGCCCCTTTTTAGGGCTCGGACTCCTCCCCACTGTAAAGTGGGAGGAGTTTCGAGAACTAATGTTAAAGAAGAAAAAAAAGTATCTCCTAGGGCTTTTGCCGAAGGGCTCGGACTCCTCCCCACTGTAAAGTGGGAGGAGTTTCGAGAACTAATGTTAAAGAAGAAAAAAAAGTATCTCCTAGGGCTTTTGCCGAGACAAATTCCACACATTCCTTTGCGTGTTCTGTCATCTGGCCAGTGATTCGTGTTCGTTGTGCTGTCGTTTTAATAGGCTTGAAGTGATAGGGTAAATGTAGTTTTGTTCCGCCATTTTGGGCATATTTCGTTCGTGCTCGCGCAAAGAAGTACATTAATTATAATTAGGAGCTGTCAGGGTGCCTCCGTAAGTGAATGCAGATGGCCGGGCGCGTTCACCATTCAGCAGCGCTCAGCGCGCAGCTGCTGCATGCCAGGCCGGGAAAGGGCTTCATCAGCCTCACTCATCACCATACTTCAGACCAGAATACAAATAAATATATATGCTCACTCGTGCAGCGTGGCCAGTGCCTAGTCTGCAGGCTTCAAGCGTAAGACTGCTTTCATAGTCTCAATATTGTTCCTGTTGTAATAAATTTTTTACAATAGCGATCGCGAAAGCGATCGCTTTCAGTGCTGCTTTTTTTTTTGTGGAGAGCAGATCTAATGCCCTTTCCAATGCTTGTTATACCAGGCAGGGCAAGGGTATGTTGTGACTGCATATTAGTCCCAAGCAGAAAACCAGGCATTTTCTCCTGAAGGAACCAGCACTTTCCCTGCACCTTAAACTTGAGCGGACACTCTCAGTCTGTAAAGAGGGCGGCGTCTTGTCGAACGCACACCCCGTGTCCACGCTTGGGATGTGTCAACAAATGTCGCCTTCCTTAATTAACAGCGACACGGAGCGCAGCCGACACAGCTCTCGTCTTTGTTCATCGCCTTAAAAACGAAAACAAAGGGAAGCGCGTAGAAAAAGAGTGAAGCGGCCACCCAGACACACAACACGAACACAACACAGCAAGAATTAACAGAATGTGCAAAGAACAAGAACGGCTGCTTCTTATATCTGTGATAGGTTGTGCAGGATTAAGGAAGTAAAATAGGGCTGCCAAGGAAACCTATTAGGACGGTTTTACAACCTTCATTTATTTTTTTTTGTGTTCAAAGCTTTTTTATTTGGAGCTGCAAGAAATACGACAGTACATAAGACCAGTTCGTGGAAATACATACATTGCTATAATGAAATCATAAATAAGTCCAGAAAAAAAAAACATAAGACCAGAAACAAAAAACAAAATGTCCACACTCAATGTCTAATAAGCAGATGTAGGCGAGTTACGTCCAAAGTAACACGATGACTTGTTTAGCATGACCATTATCACATGACACGACCTGTGGAGAAAAGAACACCAACAATGGGTAGCAGAGGCAACATGAGCTAAGCATTTGTGTAGATCTACACTGAATACAATGGGAGGATGCACATGACAGCTTATGTAGAAAAGTGCACTGAGTACCAAGTGTTCAGATTCATGGGGGTTTGAATGCGTCAAAGTGGTCATCCAGTGCGGACCAGAGTTTCCTGAGCGGCGGCCTCCATGGGGTGGAAGTTAAAGATATGTTATCTGCACCTCTTAAGTGGGAGACCCAATTTAGCCAGTGGGGAAAGGAAGCTTTGTGCGTGCTTTTCCAGTTATTAAGGATGATTTTGACCCCAGCCGTCAGCAGCAGGTCCAGTAGGGCTTTGTCATCATCATTGAGTGTGACGGCTTTGGCAAAACCTAGAACAAGCGTTGCAAATTCCCTTGGTAAGGTGATATGGAGTACTGTGCGTATGAAATCAAAGATCCTGTCCCAATATGAGGTAACACAGGAGCATTTGAAGATCAGATGTTCCAGATCTCCTCCCATATTCGCACAATTCCAACATGTGTCGTCGGGTTTGATTTTGTGAAGGAACAACCTCCTGGGAGTCCAGAAGGCCTTATGAAGCAGCCAGAACTTGGTCTGTGAGAGTGTAGGGCTAATTTTGTGGCGGGTGGTTGATTCCCAAGTGCTGGCCCAGATAGTGTCTGAGTTAGGTGTGGAGGAGAATGAGTCCCAGTACTTTTGGAGAGGTGCATTTAGGGTGGACGATTGCGGCCGCATTAGTTTGTACAGTCTAGAGACTTGGTGCCCCAATTTGTTAAGTGAGGTAAATAGACCCGGGAGGGAGGGGGGGACAGTCGTCAGGTTAGCCTTCGCTAGTGCTACTTTAATGTGTAAGAAGTTATAGAATTCAACGTTATGGAGGTGGAACTTATCCTGAATTTCTTTGAAGGTTAGTGGATGCGAGTTCTCGAACAGTTGGTGTGGGAATAAGATACCCTTGTCTATCCAGGTGGGGTAGTTGAGAGGCTTCCCTTTGTATACAATTTTGGGGTTATGCCATAGAGATTCCCAAGAGGAGAGACGGAATTGATGTGGGAGGCATTTACTGATCTTTAGCAGAGCCAATTTAGTATTTTTGAAGATGGGCCCCGGACCTAGGCTGGGACGGAGTTTGGCGGTGAGTAGGGCGCAGGGGTTAAGACCCTCAAGAATAGATTTTTCCACAAAGAGCCACACTGGGGTGTAGTCAGATTGGGAGGAAATCCAATGCGACCCTTGTTTTGCTAAGAAGGCGATCTGGTAAGTTTTATAGTCCGCCAGATTGACTCCACCTAATTTCTTGTCTAGTCGAAGTTTTTTTAAACTGATTCTGGCTTTTTTGCCCTGCCAGAGAAATGCCGAGATGACTTTGTCCAATTTGGAGTGGAATACATTAGAAAGGAAGAGTGGGAGCATCGTGACAAGGTAGTTAACCAGGACAGGCACATTATAAATGAAGGTTGTTAACTACAACCTTCATTTATAATGTGCCTGTCCTCAGAGCGCGCTCCGACGAATCACGCTCTCCATACAGAACATAAACCAGCTCTCGGAAAGGGGACTCCACCTTACCACGAGTTTCTGCATTGTAGGCGCGCCTGTCTTCAATGCGCTATAAATGACATATTCCAGGAAGGGCATTTTAGGACAAGTGGTCTGAGGGAGACTTTATAAACAGTGTAAGGGGACCATTTTCAGAGCCGGGGTGATGTGTATGTCATTCTGTGTGTAGTTTTTTTCTCATCTCTGTGCTCACATAAGCAGCCTATACAATCAAGGCTTAGTGGCTAAAAAAAAAATCTAGTTACTAAATATTGAAAAGTGTGGGAAGGAGTCGAGATGTTATTTTGAGCAGGTCTCTATGCTCCGACTGGGCCCACCGACATTAGTGGCCCTGCAGATGCTAGCTAGTGCCTGGAAGGGGGTATTGCTGCTGCAGCACACGTGGCGACCCACTGCTGGAGCATCGCAGCGCTCACAGGGGCTCAAGAATCGACCCAGTGCGGCAAGATGATGACCGCAACCCTCCCGCTCTGCTGACTTGGAGCCAGGGCCTTGGGCTAGCCTGGGCCAGGAGAGTGCCATACAGGGCCTCCCAATGCATGCTGTGTGTGCTGCATACTCCAGTGGTTGTTGGCTGCCCGGAGGTGGCAGATTCGATGTGTGACTGCACATCAAATAGTGAGTCCACCAAGGAGGCCTTAAACCATGGGGCGGCACAGAGGCCCTTGCATGGAGCCTCTGAGGAGCTGAGACTGCTCTAATGACTAGCTGGATTACAATAAGGCGTACCCCTTGGATGAACTACTTCACGTGCCTTAGAGACCACTGCCCAGTAGGATGGTGTAATGCAGGTTTAAGTATATTCCCCGTACAGCCCCCCCCCTCAGACTAACCTATGCCTGATTAACAGTGCCTCTGTGCTTGCTTTACTTCTGGATAGGACACGTATGGAGTGCATAGTTGCTTTAACAGTTCCTAAAAGGGACGTCAAGTCATTTTATACTATGCATGCTTTATCTCTCAAACTTTTTTCCACCATCACGTGCAAGACATGTTAAAAGGACCTCTCAGGCACTAGACAAAAATGTTTCCCACATAGGCTCAAAAGAAGCAGAATATACAAACCACCCACCCCGCACAGTGTAGCATTAACAGGCGCTTCAGCGCCCCATATAAGTGTAGTAAGTGATATATATAAAAGGTACAATACAGAATGTCTCGACCCACGCCACAGAGCAGAACTGAAGCTGAATAATTAAAGTGCTGCAGCTTATATTGTAGGCGTACACAGTTTGCAGATCCTCCTTTGAGAATCAGGAATCTGAATATATGGAATCCAAAAGCACACGAGCGTTGCTTAGTTGTAATTAAGATTATATAAACTCAACCCTGTTATACAACTGTATACTTGCATAGCGGATGAACACTAACGTGTTTTATTTGTGCTTTAGTTCTGGCAATAGATACCTAGTAAAACCCATGGTAGCATTCAAGTGTTCTCAGCAAATATCATTTAACTGATGAGTTCGGATTTGATTGGTCATAATAATCCCCCCATCTCCAAACCCTGATAGATCACATATTTCTGAAACTAAATATAATATTATATCTACTCACAACACAGGAATAACATATTTTTGTTTTAACCATTAGAAAATTAAACATCGTAATTTTTTTCTAAACACGATAAACTCCTGATATGGGAAGCCGTTCATGTCAAAATTACAGATACCCATTTAGGACACCTTCTGAAATCCATAGGCTGCTGCAAAATGAATATGACACACACCAGAATGAATGTAATATGTGTCAACATTAATATGATCCCTGGCAAAGTAAATCTGACTTGAATCGAAAATAAATATGAAACCTGGCAGGTTGAATATGCTACTTAGTGATTGATATGAATAAAACGAAGTCCAAACTGAATAAGAGCAGTACTGAAATATATATCAATTCTACTGAAATAAATACGGCCCTCACCATAAATAATATAGCTATCACTGAAACGTATACAATATGCATCAGACAGAGTGTGACATTTCTTGAAATGACTGACATATGCCAAGAGGTATACGGCATGCATTGAAATGAATATGACAGATTGAAATGAATGTAAGTTACTGAAATGAATATATTGTATCCTGAAAAAAATATAATGCACATTGAAAATAATATAACATAAACTGAAATAAGCATTACACATGTTGCAATGAATATGAATTGTGGTGAAATGAATTTTACCCAGATTGCAATGAATATGAGATATACAGAAATAAATAGAAGATGATTTAAAATTAATATGGCTTGTGTTGAAATGATTATAAACCCCATTGAATTGAAGTTGACATGCCTTAAAAAGAGTATGACCAAAGCTGAAATTCTCATGGTCAAAATGAATATGGCATGCATTGAAATGAATATGACACATATTCAAGTGAATATGATATGTGCTAAAATGGAAAAGTTGCATCTTAAAATTAATATGACAAGAGCTAATATGCATATGGTATCTAATGAAATAAATATAACATTGATTGAAAGGGATATAACACATGTTAAAATGAATACGAAATGTGTTGAAATGAATATGAGCTTCATTGAAATTAATTTGACATGTTTTAAAAGTAATACAAGTAACGTTAAAATGAACATGGTATTTATCAAAATGATGACGGGTTACATTGAAAGTAATATGATACACATTAACATGATTATGATACCTGTTGAAATGGATATGTTTCATGTTAGAATGAATGTAAGATGTGTTAATAGGAATGAGCTATCAATTGAAAGGAGTATGATACATGCTAAGATGACTATGACATGCAATGAAATAAATATGAGCCCCATTGAAATATATTCAACATGTCCTAAAATGAGTATGACCAATGCTGAAATTAAAATGAAACTTGTTAAAATGAATATATTATGCGTTGAAATTAATCTGATGCACATCAAAACAAATATTGCATGTACTGAAATAAATATGACCTATGTTGAAATGGATGTGACCCATGTTAAAATTATTATGGAGGGTGTTAAGGTGACTATGACATCCATTGAAATAAATATGACATTCATGGAAATGAATAGGACACGTGCTAAGATGAATATGAACCAGTTTGAAATGAATATGACACCAGGTGAAATTAATATGGCCAACATCAAAATTAACATGACATTTATTAAAATTAATATGACACCTTTTGAAATAAATATGAAACTATGTGAAATAAATGTGGCATGGTTTGAAAGGAATAAACCACATATCGAAATGAACACAAGCCATGTTTAAATGAGTATGACCCGTGGTTAAATGAATATGACTTGCATTGAACTTATGTTGAGCAGCTGTAAAATTAATATTACATATTAAAATAATATGACATATTCTGAAAGGATATAATAAGTACTAAAAATGAAGTAACTAAAAATATTATAACACACAGGAACCAGCCTTTACCACGCATCAATTACATGCATCCATTTGCCACACAGTTAAGTATTTCTACATTTGTCACACATTAATTTATCAGGCAGGTATGTATTTTTGTAAATAAGATAATTTTTTATGGGCGCATAGAGATAAAGGGAGGTAAGGATGATTTTAGGGTTTAAAGGTGGTTAGAAGTAAAGGGAGGTGAGGATCATTTTTGGTTGTAGGAAGTGGGTAGAGGTAAAGGGAGGTAAAAATGAAAAAAGGGGGATGTCCATTAAAAAATAAACACACACACATGTATATATATTTATATATATGCATAGATATATACATATATGTCCCGCGCGCATACGTGCAGACAAAAAGGATTTCTCAGAAATGTTTGCATGGCAGTGCGAAATGGAGTACAAGAGGAGTTATGTCTCCTCTTGCCAACTTGGACTCTCCTCCATTGTGCTCAAAGATATGATGATACCATGGGCAGTACATCATGAGGACTTTAAACATGGAAGATAAACGCTACATAATTTATATGTGACATTTAATTTTTTGAACATTACAGTGCACTCAGACTTTTAAACTGTGATTTGGGACGCTATCCAGCAAGAACACATAACAATCATCCAAGACAGTGAACTTAAATTTACAATTCAAAATTCGCTGCATATGCAATGTAGCACCCTGAATTACATGATTTAATTCATGATAACAACAGCAAAGACCTGTGCAATAGTATTAAATTAATAAAAATTGCTGTGCCATTACGCACGATCGATGCCAGGCAGGATGATGTCTGTCCCCTCATAAAGGAGATCTAAATAGGTGTAAAATACAACAAAATGTGCATATTGTCATTTAGAAAAATTCATTAATATTTTCCTTGGCGCCTTGTTGATATGATTGTTGTCCAAGAATAAATAAATACAAAGATGTAACTAGTATAATCAATTTCTGCCCAAGTGGGCCGAAGAAATAAAAGACCAGATGTGTATGATCTGTCGTGTCATAACCCCTGTATGCCAATTGATGCAGCTGGTGAGTATAAGTGAATAGTGAAATTAAAAACATGTGTAGTTAAAATATATACAAGTGGTCTCAACAGCGGAACCAGAGTGATGGTGCTAACAGTCCCAGCCATAAAGGTGCGTTACATATGTATGGTACTGGGACAACTGGCTCAATGACCCTCCAGAAACTCCACAGATGTATGAGTGTGGCCAAGCTGACAGGAAAATGAAAGCTGACTGTAATTGATTTACAGGCAAGTGTGGAAATCCTCGGTTGCATTGAGGCCAAAGGGGGTCTTACTATCTAATTCCAAAATATACTTGGTTTCTAAGGCTCGTAGGATCGCCTCCCTGTTACTCCCTCTTCTCAGAGGGCTAACGGCATCTATCACGAAATATTGCAGTAACTCGCTTTTATTATCGTGATATTCTCTGAAGTGCCGTGCGACCGGGTACGCGGCATCGTTGGTATTGACAGCCCTTATGTGCTGGAGTATCCGCTTGTGGACCTGCAATTTGGTACTCCCAACATATTGCAGGCCACATGGACACTCCAGCACATACACTGCATACTCAGTCTTACAGGTAAGTTGTTTAGAGATAGTACGAGGGATGTCAGAAAAGGGTGTGGAAAACATGGTCTTGTTGACACCTTGTTTGCAAGCTTTGCAGCTGGCGCATCTCCTAAAGCCGTTGCTGCCATCCAGCCAATTTTTAGCAGTTACGACTTCTGGACTGGATTTTACAAGAGCATCCCTCATCGAGCGTGCTTTCCTGAAAGTTTTTGCTGGCTTAGGTGTGAAAAGCGCGCCAATTACTGGATCATTCCGCACGAGGCTCCAGTGTTTATTCACTATTTTGCGGAGTGCCTGTGCTGCTTGTTATACGTCCAGATTAATCTAATAGGCTGTTTGGATAAATGATGTCATGAGTAATGTCACTGACCATGTCATGAGTGATGTAATATGTGACATCATCAGCAGTGCATTGCGGGCGCGCGAGTTATAGTTAGCTGAACTAACTATAACAGGGAATTTCACTGGTTTTGTACGAGTGAAATGTCCAACTAACTATAACGCCCCTGAAACCTATGGTTTTTTCAGTGAATTTCTAAAGTTTTTTAAATGCTAATTTCTAACTGTAACGCTGCTGGAACCTATGGTTTTTTCAGTGAATTTCAAAAGTTTTTTAAATGCTAATTTCTAACTATAACATGCATGAAACCTATGTTTTTTTCAGTGAATTTCAAAGGTTTTTTAAATGCTAATTTCAAACTATAACATGCCTGACACCTATGGTTTTTTAAGTGAATTTCTAAGGTTTTTTAAATACTAGTTTCTAACTATGCCTACAGAGGTAGGACATGTGAAGATAGAAGACAAAACGCATAGTAAGCAGTGAAAGAAATGCAGAAATAAGCAACAGAAGTTCTCAAAGATGAAGAAAAGTGCAGGAAGAAGCAAGACGTGCAGAAAGAACCAACAGAGGAGCAGATGGGGTCAAGCGTGTGGCTGGCAGAGTGGGTGGGTGTAGTGACAAGCTGTCTGAGTCTGAGGTTGGCGAGGTTGTCTAGCAGGGTGGTGGAGGTGGTGTCGTTGTTGTTCTCGAGGTGGAAGTTCAGATCCCCGAGGAGGATGTAGTCCGTGGAGGCGAGGGCGTGTGTGCTGACGAAGTCGGCGATGGCATCGCTGAACTGTGGCGGTGGTCCAGGGGTCTGTAGATGAGGGTTCCTCTGAGGGTGGTGTTGGGATCGGTGTGGATCTGGAAGTGCAGGTGTTCGGCGGTGCTGAGGGTGTCGTCGTGCTGGTCGAGACTCTGAGAGTGTTCCTGTGGACCATGGCGACTCCTCCTCCTATTCCATTGGTGCGGTCCTTGCGGGTGATCTTGTAGCCGTCAGGGATGGCTATGGCGATGTCAGGTGCCGAGGAGGGATTCAGCCAGGTCTCCGTCAGGAAGACGACGTCTGGGGAGGTGGCGTCGAGTAGGTCCCAGATTTCGATGGAGTGTTTCCTGGCTGAGCGGGTGTTGAGAAGACTGCATCTGAGGTGGTTGCGTCTTTTCTCTGTGTGTGGTTTGGTGGTTCAGGGGCTGGTGTAGCTGCAGTTCCAGCAGGAGAAGGGCCCTTGGGTTCGCTTCGGGCGGCCAGGAAGCAGGTGTGTGACCGTCCGGTGTTGAGTGCGTCGAGGGTGCTGGCATTGTAGCGGAAACGGGTGTCATGGTGTTTGCGGGGGCCAGGGGTTCTGGCGCTGGGTGCGGTCCAGGCACAGACGGGCGCATATGGGCTTGCCGCGCAGCACCTGCCATAAGAAGGGGAGGCGAAAGGGAGGGGCAGCTGGGAGGTGGGAGCGGACGAATGGGCGAGCTCAGGGGCAGGGCCGTAGCGGACGCAGCGGTGGGAAAACCGGAGGGGGGAGTGGCGAAGGATACAGGAGGCAAAAAGGGCACAGATATAATACAGAAGGCAAAAAGGGCACAGAAGTGATACAGAAGGCAAAATGGGCACAGAAGTGATACAGAAGGCGAAAAGGGCATGGACACACAGGCGGTGCTGTGGGTCAAGGGTCGCTCTCCTCACAGCGCAGCAGCCGCCATAAGAAGGGGAGGCGGGAGGCAGGAGCAGCTGGGAGGTGGGAGCGGACGAATCGGCGAGCGGGTGGGGTGGGGACGCACGGCGGGAAAACGGGAGGGGGGAACGGCGAGCGGCAAAGGATACAGGAGGCAAAAAGGGCACAGAAATAATACAGAAGGCAAAAAGAGCACAGAAGTGATACAGAAGGCAAAAAGGGCACAGAAATAATACAGAAGGCAAAAAGAGCGCAGAATTAATACAGATGGCAAAAAGGGTGCAGAAATAGTACAAGACGAAAAGGGAGGAAGAAAGCGAAAACAAATAAACAAATAATCCAAAATGTAAAACAATCACAAGGCAAACCTACGGCCAGTCATTGGCTAATAGGCTTTGAATTAGCACGTGAAAGTTGTTTTAAATAACATCGATAAAAAGCATTTTATCTTCAAAAAGTGCGCACTATACTATACTATATATATATGTAAGTCAAAACAGTGGTATTAGCGTACAATACATCACACAAAGGGTTATGTAACTAAAGAGACCAAAAATGAATATTCTTTACAAAATCCTGCAGTCTGCAAAAAAAGTAAAAAAATAGTCCGCAAACAGAGGTAAAAATGTGGGACAAATAAAGGTCATAAACAAAACAAAAGCAAGCTTCAACGTACACATACATTTGAATGACTAGCCAGTAGAATGGTTTAAATAAGACACATTTTGCAATTGATATAAATAACAGTGAGGCAAATAACACTGTTCTCGATATGAATAGGGACACTACTGAAATTGGATATGAATCGCATTGTGTTGTATAGAAAAGTGAATGAACTGGATAAGGATATGAATGAATTGGATACGGTGAATTGTGTGTATAACACATACTGAAAAGCACATGACAGTGACAGCCAATCACAGTGGAGTTCAATGCAAGTTGCAGCGCTCCCTTAAGACACTGAACGGGTCAGGTCAGGAAGAGGAGGGATTGTGGGTTGGAACACATTGAAAAACAACATGCAGAAACAGGCAGCATGGAGTCTAGCCACACCCTTTCCTGCTGTGCTGTTTGGATCACAAGGCCGTCAATCTCATAGAGCTCAAAGCCTACCAATGACAGCCATGTATGTTGGCCTGCCCCCGCCCGTACCTTCTCGGGCAGCACTGGTCTCCTGGTGAAGCACTTCCAGCCGTATGTCATCGCTAAGGGTGCCTTAGAGGGTTTTGGTGGACAGTGACACTGATTCGGTGCCTGCCATTGCCGAAAAGCTACTCAAGTCAGCAAGTCGAGCCCCCCAGCCTGACTTCAAAACCCCGCACCTCCTTCTGAAAACATTGTGTAAGCTGTCCCAAGGCACACATCTATCTAAAGTATTGTGGAAGGTGAGTTGTTAGGTTAGTGGGCAACCTTCAAGCAGGGAGCGGGCAGAAAGCAGAGAATTAACTCGCAAACCGTCAGGACAGGTGAGTGAGGAAGCCGCAGCACGCGCCGGTGTGAGCTGCTGCAGATGGAGGCCCCTAAGCGGCGGTCTCTAGCCCCCGGCCTCCGAAGCATAATCCCATGGCCAGCGCTCAGCTCACCATGACACTGGTGATGCTGCAGCGCTCGCCCACCTCGAGCGCGGCATCCTCCGCAAGCACCGGCGAGGTAAGCCAGACAGGATGCGGGTAGGGGTGGCTGGGAAAGGACAGGGCTCAGAGGTGCAGGGTAGGCCGCCTTATTCCTATGTACCTACATCAGGGGAGGGGAACTGAACGGCCGCTCCACTCTGCCCGGGAATTTAGTTTCTTCTAAAAATGAAGACATTTTTGCATCTAATTTCCTTCTGTCAGTTATGCTTCTACTATCAATGTAGAAAGAAATGAAATACTTTCAGCCCAGGCGGAAGGTGAGGGTTGGACATCCTTTAATTAATCTAACCCCCTGTGCTGCTACCTGGTTGATGTGAACTTTTCTTTGAAGCTTAGTTACATCCGTGGCGAATTATGTTTGTCCACCTCTCTCTATTTATTTATTTATTTATTTATTTATGCATTTTTATATAGCGCGGACTTTACCCGAAGGCGTCAGAGCGCTTCACATTAGGAACAGAAATGAAACATAATGAGAAACATTACAAAAGAGCAGATTACTAAAACATACGTTACTTACATAAGGTAATAGTGACAATTGTGAGCAAACAAAAACATGAGGTAGTAAAAATTGTGAGCAACCAAAAAAATACATGAGGTAGTAAAGGTAATAATGACAATTGTGAGCAAACAAAATACTTGAGGTAGTAAAAATTGTGAGCAACCAAAAATACATGAGGTAGTAAAGGTAATAATGACAATTGTGAGCAAACAAAATACTTGAGGTAGTGAAAATTGTGAGCAACCAAACATACATGAGGTAGTAAAGGTAATAGTGACAATTGTGAGCAAACAAAATACTTGAGGTAGTAAAAATTGTGAACAACCAAAAATACATGAGGTAGTCAAAAGTGCACAAGAGGAAAAGTGACAAGTGTGCAGTTATAAGAGAAAACAGAGTATAATTTGAGGTATAATACTGCAATAAGTGCTAGGCATAAGAACAGGCGTCACGTAGGCAAGGTGGCACTTGTGCAAGTATCAAAGGTAAAAACATGTGAGAGGTAGCAACCGTGTGTTACAAGGGCAAAGTGTTGTGTGCATGTTACAAAAGGGCACCGAACACAAGTACATGGAGAGTCAGTTTTATTTTGCAGCGGAACAGGAACGGATGTACCTGCATTTAATATATTTATACTAGACTGATTTGTGTTTTATTTTCTGCTCTGAGCACCCCTCACATGCATGTCGGCAAGGAGTATGTGTTAGTCACGTGCGCCGAAGGATCCTGGAACATGCTCGCATCTGACTGCATGCCCTCGAGACATATAAAGGTCCCCCCATTTATCATGCCCCAACCTCATTGTTTACCTGGTGTGCTGCTTTAGCAAAATGTCCGTCTCAACAGCTCCGTTCCAGACGGAGTCTAATCTGCTTTGCTGCTCCCAAAGACGTGGTCTGCAGAACGCAGCAAAGTGCTCCAGATGTGAGCTCAAGGCATGACCACACAAGTCCAAATATTGTTCCATAAATGCACGAAATACTGTCTCTGCTCGATACAAATGGCCACCATATTTCAAATGGGTAATTAAAGCTGGTCTCCGTGCTGCAGAATTAGAACAGGCCATCATACTCCTGAAGCAGCCTGCAGGATACAATCATCTAAATGTGGCAGCCACGACTGACTGTCATATGCCAGATGAACACTTAAAGTTAGGACACCATACTCCAGAATGTTAGAAAATGACAAAATACTGCCCTGCGGAACAATGTACAGATTTCCAGATATGGAACCCATGACTAACCCAATATTATAATCAAGATGTTTACTTACATTTGGGAGCCATATGTAATGTAATAATACTCCATAGAATATTAGAGCAGGACACCATACTCCAAATACGGTCTGCAGAACTGCCCACAGCGCTTTAATGTGTCGCCTATAACTGACCACCCTAATCTAGATGTATGCCATACTCCAGGATATTACTGCAGGACTCCCTACTCCAGGGCTTTAAGTGGGCTGGGTCCTACCAATGCTCATCACCAGCACTTGTTAAAAGCAAGTACCTAGACGGGTCCCTATCGGGCTCTCCATTTTTACGCTTGGGGTGAAAAAAAACTTTGCAATAGTACCATCCGTCACTGCTTTTGATGCAACTTCAAAGAAACTAGTGTTTCAGTTTTATACTGGACAAACATGGAACGCTTTACATGAGCACCAGTTACATTACTCCGGAACATATTCATTTGTTGAATCACAGGATGTTGAGCCAACCGCAAGCTCAAACCTACTTTCTCCGCTTGAAAGTCGACAGCTCTAGCCTTTAGCCACAACCTTGCGCACAAGAACTGAAACATTTTCAAAATGATATACAACAAAGTCATAGTTGTTGCTCATTTATCTTATGCAATTTACAACCATTGACAAAGCCATTAGTCCTGGCTTGTTGTAGGTGTAATTTGGCTTCTTGTGTTGTACATCTGGATGGATGAATGGGCAGAAGCATTAAAATAACAATCTGGCAGCACACTGCTAAGTGCAGATTTTTAGCTTAAGTGTTTTAAGCCACATCCTTTATTACATCGGCCACGCCCCTATGAGAGACCCCCCCCCCAGCCAATTTGTTCAGCCCACTTAAAGCCCTGCCCTATGCTGCCGGCAGTACTGGACACAATGATGGCCGCCATATTGTAGATGTTCATTTACAGTTAGGCAACATTCTGTAGAATGTTAAAACAGGATACAATACTCACAAGGTGGCCTGCAGAACTGCCCACAATAATGTGGGTGTGGCCTACAGATCTGGCTCCGTACTCTGGTGTGGCCAACAGAAATGAACGTTATACTCGGGTGCGAGTTGCAGAACTAAACATAATACTTGGGAGTAGACACATGCTCAAGCAACTGGGCACAGTTTTGGCCCTCAGGACTGGATGCAATACTCCAGACTGGACCTAAGTATTCTCATGGAGGGACCTGCAGCGCTAACTACAAAGCGCACTTTGCTGAACTGGACACAAGACTCAAATCTTAGGCAAAGTGTTCGTCTGGGACAGAAAATAGACCCGGGCACCGAAATAAAAGTGGCTCCTTTAGCAGGTAGTTAAAAATGTAACTCAGATTTTCAAATTAGGTTGTTTTGAACATATAAAAAACATTGTATAGCTGTTGTGCAAAGTATGTGTGTCTGCATGCATTTGTCCTTGCTGGAGACAATATTTGGGATATTAGGAGAGTTAACATTAAACCCGGCCCACAAGACTACAAAACAGGCCCACAGACCAGCCTCTCAGACCATCTCTTTAAACATTGCAAGATTTCTCTGTAGGCCAGTCAGACTTTGCTCCGGTGTGGCCTTTAGTTCGCAATACTACTGCGACAGCCTGCAGAACTAGACAAGTACCCTGAACTTAGGTATGGCCTACATAACAGCACACAGTACTCAGGTGTGGCCGCAGAACTGAAGACATGATTTCAAGTGTTACTTGTTGTACTGAATATGATGCTCTACTTTGTCTTCCTTCCGGCTTCAGTAACCAGTTGCCTCACATCTGTGTGGTCCTTAATCTTTGGTGTGATTTGCACATTATGGGTTTGACTCTGACAAGGTAAT
The DNA here is from genome assembly GCF_964263255.1 of Lissotriton vulgaris. Lineage (NCBI taxonomy): Eukaryota > Metazoa > Chordata > Amphibia > Caudata > Salamandridae > Lissotriton > Lissotriton vulgaris. The sequence goes on from NC_141687.1 coordinate 1,030,421,998, forward strand.
ACGGTTTCCATTGCTGGTGAATTCAGTTGTGCTGCCCTCGTGTTTACCTGGTCCAAACCTGAGATTACCAGTGACTCTACACTGCCTTGCATCTCCCTCCCTCCCTAGGTCAGCGGAATGACACACTCTTGCAGCCACCCTCTCTTCATGCACCCCCTCTTTCTTCCACCTCTTGCTGTGCTAAGCTTAATGTATGTATGTGTGTGGCAGGTAGCACAACGTGAGCAGGCAGGCCATATTCACAAATTGCAGTTCTTTGTTTTGTCCGCTGAGGAGTTGTGAAGGGGGTGGTGAGCAGCAGAAATGAGAACCAGTTGTTCCATCACTGCTACAACTTGCTTCACCCTCTACCCTCTACCCCGCCGTCCGTAGGTGTTTCTATGTTAACTGCTGATTACAAAGCTGCACTTCGTAAACTTTAGTGAAATCAATGCTTTTTCTCTCCCTTATCACATCTCTGTGAAAGTCACGTCTGGCCCCAGTCTAAGTATCTGTCCAAGATTAAAACGGGAACCGTGCCCCAAGCAACTCTTTCCACCTGTGCTGATTTTGCGCAGGTGTCTGCGACCAATTTCGCTTTATTTCACATAGATTTGACTGTTCCTCGCACATTTGTATGTGGATCACGGAAGCAAATTGTCAGTGGGATCAGCATGAGCATTGGGCAGTAGGAATGTAAGATGCTGATACCGGTGGGCAGTACAAGCACCCAGCGCTTACAGCCACTATGAGCAGATGTCCCTAGCAACCAGTGTAAGAAGCTGGCACTGGTAGGAACTAGGAGGTGCCCAGCACTGATGGGCAGTGTACAAAGTTGACACTGTTTAACATTGTAAGATGTAAGCACCAGTGGGCAGTATGCGAAAATGACATTAGTTGCCAGTATAAGAAACTGTTTTATGAGATGAAGAGTGATAGGGCCCGATCACTTACTGGACGTATATTGAGCAAAAATTTGTTTCATTATGATACTTGCCCTTTGACAGGGGGAAACCCCTAACCCCCTAATGTAAACAAGGTTCAACAAGGGTGTCAGGGCAAGATTCGTATCTCGTACTCTTTAAGGAAAAAATTCCAGTCAAACAAAGGTTCATATTGTTAGGTGTTTATAAGGGTGTTGTCACTCTATCCTTGAGAGTGAGTGAAAGAACAGCCAACACGTGTTTCACCCTTTTACACGGCCATCCAGCCTGGGGCTTTCTCAGGGAGTTTTTAAGGGGATTTAATTGGTGAGTTCGTCTGGGTCAATTAAGTTTCCTTGTTACTTCTCTAATATCGGGCGTAATGCTGTTACCGAAGTGCTCTTACTGATAATGTCGGTAACCGAAGCCCCAGGCTGGATGGCCGTGTAAAGGGGTGAAACACGCATTGGCTGTTCTTTCACTCACTCACAAGGATAGAGTGACAACACCCTTCTAAACACCTAACAATATGAACCATTGTTTAATTGGAATTTTTTCATTGAAGAGTATGAGATACGAATCTTGCCCTGACAACGTTGTTGAACCCAGTATAAGAAACTGGCATTGATGGTTAATGAGGAAGCTGGCACTGGTTAACCTTTTGAGAAGCTGGATTGGGTTAACAGTGTGTGACAAACTGGTATTTGTTGGCAGTACATGGGCAGAGCAGGAAGCTGGCACTGGCAGTAATTGCAAAAAAAATGCACAGTTAAGCTGCAATAAGGGGGTACTGGTGGTTTTGTGGGGACCAAGCAATGCTAGGAAATATAGAAAATGGTACTTGGGGTACTTTATTCTTCTATAAAACCAGATTACTATGCAACAGGCCAACAAAGCAATCGAAAGAGAAATACATCCAGGTCAACACATTGCGGACATGATCACGCAGCTGAATGGCTGTCAATCCAGCAGAGTTTAAACCTGTGACCATGAAGTCAAACACAAATTCCTAGAGCGAATGCATTGAGCTATCAGACCTGCCTTCAGCTCATCATGGTATCTGAATGAAGCAACATGCAGACAGATTATGATGTAGGTATTATCAAAAATAGGCAAGTCATGGTTGATTGGACTATCTAAAATTTTGCAACTTCAAATTATAGTTAAGAGGTATCCTTTCCACACATTTGTGTAAAGAATGTGACTTTTTGCATCCGTTTGTCACAAAAGGTAAACTTACAAACGAAATTCAGTGCATCTTTGCCATCGTAAATAGAAAAAGTCTACAAAATTTAAGCTTGGTGACAGTCTGCTTATATTTTCAAACTTGGTTGCCTTTGATAAGAGTGGCAATTACCTTACTGTATACTCCTTCTATTTAGTTATGTGTCTTTGTTAATTACCTAATTCCTACAGTAAAAAAATATGTATATCCTTTCTATGTAGTTATGTATCTCTATAAATGTATTACTTTACTCCTACTTTAGACGAAGAAAAAAGATACTAAAATAATATAGAAAATAATAAATTCAACCTTTGATTCTTTCGTATGCACTACTGTCTCACCCTATACCTCTCTCAATATATCCTCTACCTCCACACTCTGACTCATCCCAAACCTCATTCTACTACTGTGATCGCCAAAATAAACCTTTCTAGAACCTCTCCCCTCTATCCTTGCTTGGTTCACCCAAAACCTTATGTTACTACTAGGATTTCCCTAATCCCTTTTAACTACATCCGTGCTGCCCCGATTTACCGCCGGCGCTGGGCCCCAATGTTAATGGGTGTGGTCATGACAGAACGGTTCCGTCATGAGCCCAGGTCAACCGATGCTCATGATGGAACCGTTCCGTCATGAGCATCGAAGGGGTTAAGACTCTTCCCTCCTCCAGCTCTCCTTTTACTCCTCCCGAGGCTCCTCTTACAACTATGAGATCCTAAATAACACTTTCTAGACTCTCTTCTATCTCTCCATTATCCTATTCAATCAAACTAACAGATTGACATGTCCACCACTCAAATTAACACATATTTTTCTGCACTAACCCACCACTAATCATCTTTGGGTTCCGGAGCAGGGTGTTACTCGCTGAAAAGCACTTTGTCTTGCCAGGGGTAGTAAGCGCTATCTAGGTACAATTACAACATATCTTTTTCCATCTGCGTATCACACACCACATCTTTCCTCTTCAGCATCCTATTTTCATTGTTTCCTGAAATAACCTTCCATCTCCTTCACTCTATTTCCAACACAACAAACCTACTCACCTGTAACACTGCATTTTCCTTTACTTTCATCTCATCAATATTTTGACAACTGTATACCCCCTTCACACAGTTGCACAGAAACACAATTGGAACTGAAATACGTGCCCATTGCTCTGTGCGCTCTACATGGGGTTAAATGATCATGTACTTTAACACGTTTTGACTCCCTGGCAGGCACTATGAGAAACTTGGAATTCTGAGGGCTGAATCATGACCATTAATACAAATCAGGAGGGTACTCAATTCAATTCAAATTATGCACTGTATAAGTGTAGTACTATGGGGAAAAACATCTATATGGCCCCGCTCACATCCGTCGTTAGAGCACACTGACTCAACATCACATCGTACGCAGACGACACCCAGCTCATCCTCTCCCTATTCAATGAACCCATCCTCCTCAAACGCTACTTTCAAGACAGAATGGAAGCCGTCGCCAGATGGATGAAGAACAGCTGCCTCCAGCTCAACAGGTCCAAACAGAGATACTCATCACGGGCCCACACACCGATGCCTGGAACAACACCTGGTGGCCTTCCGCCCTCGGAGAACCCCATGGACCACACACGCAACCTCAGAATCATTCTGGAATCCAAACTCAAAATGGACCGACCGCCAGGTCAAAGCCCTCACCTCCTCCTTCTACCACACCCTACGCCTCCTTCGCAAGACCTTCAAGTGGATCCCCCCCCCGAACACAGGAAAACCATCACACAAGCCCTCATCTGTAGCAGACTTGACTATGGCAACACACTGTACTCGGGGTCAGCAAAAAACTCACCTGCAAACTCCAGAATGGCGCCGCCAGACTAGTCCTCATCTACAGTGCCATTGCCATATCAGCCAGCACCTACCGACCCTACACTGGCTCCCCTTTGAGAAGAGAATCACCTTCAAGCTTCTCACTCACGCACACAAGGCCCTACACAATTCCGGACCCGCTAACCTGAACCACCGCCTCGTGTTCCATGCTCCCCGGCGCACTCTCCCCTCGGCCCGTATGTACAACAACTGGATACCTCTGACACCATCAATTAGACAAACAACTCATTGCCCATACAATTTATTAATTACCGTTGGGATATATGGATTTGTAGTTCTTCTTTTTTCTTATTCAATTTGCAAAACCACCATACCCATCATTGGACATATTCGAACCAATTATTATCAATATGTACAGTTAGACAAAGCAATGTGTTCAGTGATTATGTACAGTGAAAAAAGCTTAAACATATGGTGCATTATACATTCAAAAAAGGTGCGTCAAACAAAGGAAATCAAACAAAGACCAATTCTTCACAGGTACATATATAGATATGAACTTTACGTCCAGAAACAGTCCTATTAAATTCTAGGCAAGGGCAAGGGCAAATTGCTACTTTCTACTGTCCTCATGGTATTAGTGCTCTTTCTCGCCAAGGGGGATGTCAGGGAAGTTTCTCACAACACAAGAGAAAGAAGGACCCTGAGTTTGGGGCTGGTTTAGTCCAGTTGGGGATCTACTTTCTGCCCGGTTCACCCAAGAACCTCTCTCAAAATGGGCCCACACGTTTCGACCTTCTAAATGGCACTTCTTGTTGTGAAGGTCTTCATCAGGGAAGGTGGATGTTCAAAACAGGACTTGTCTACCGTGATACTTTGTATGTGGCCACGTGGAATCCAAATTATGGAGTCCTGGTACTTCTTAACTGTGGTGTGAGCTCGTTTCTTCGTTGTTATCTGCAGTCCGTTTCTTTCAGCCTCCAGTTGCCTCGGGTGGTCGTGGAAATAGCGCTGATTCTTCAAAGCGTACTGGTGGTTCTCTCCTTCTTTTTCCAGTAGCTTGTGAAGCAGTCCCTCGCAGCTGTACCTAGGATCAAGAAAAGCAGAACAGGAGGGCGTTCCTTCTCCCTCCTCGCGCCCAAGGCTTGGAACTCCCTCCCTCTACACCTCCGACAGATGGGATCACTTCCCAAGTTCCTAAAGGATCTCAAGACCTAGCTCTTTGATGGAACTCAATGAACCTCCATGAACTGCGGACCCCCCCCCCCCCTTTCCTTCAGCACCCTGTGACTCGCTCAGGGTGAGTAGCTAGCGCTTTACAAACCCCTGATTAATTGATTGATTGATCTTGGATGTAGCTAACTCCCCATTAGGGAATGCAAGATTAAGTAAAACATGTGAAATATAAATAGAAACTAAATTGGTGACTTAGTTTGCCTTAACATTATTAGTTAAATGTGGGGAATTCTTTGGTATGTTGATCCAGACTGAAGCCAAATACGTAGTTGACTTAGTATGCAACCAAGTGTAAGTGGTACACGATCCACCTCGATTTGAAATCTGACCAGCGCCAAGTAGATTTTTTTAATCAAAAAAGAAAAGGACAAAAATCCCTTTTCTCACCACGCCTAAAATGCAAGCAACTTGAATTTTTCCAAAAGCAAAGCTCCATTCCTTGAAATTGTGTGACAGTGGTAAAGCGGTAACAATACTATAGTCTCTAATGTTTAGCAAAGCAAACAGTAACATCTCCTGCACAATACAAAGTCACAATATATTACCTAATATTAGTTTTACTGCATCATTTGCATGGCATTTATAATCTACCAACTTCTTATCCACTGCACTGAGTCCTGTCATTTGTGCTCCTTGGCAGCCACTAAACCAGAGCCAATCGGAGTGAATAATCCGCATGCGGAACATGGAAATGTCCCACCTATATATGCTTTTAACTTTGCATGTATGTCAGCTTTCTTAAGATCTTTAAAATCACTGCATGCTTTAAGACGATTAGATTGCACAAAACATAGTAATGTATTTTATTAATTAGGCATAACTGATGCAATCTTCGCCCTATAAAGTGTCACTTATGGGCGATAAGTGACACACAAATGGAGATAATATGTCTAACATGTTGAAATACAGGCAGATGGAAAACTTGGCTGTGTCACTGATGCCATTGACAGCAGCCAACCTGAGCTTTTGAAAATCCATTTCAGTTGGCTCAGGTGAGGACACTCAGAATCTTGTGTTATATGTGCCCATCACAGCACCTCCTCAGCTCTAGTGAGGCCCTTGGGAAGAAAAAGGAGGAGCGTAAGAGAGTGAGTTGCAGCATCTTCAGCCAATCAAGATTTCCCAGCCAAACAGGAACCTTCCCAGCTGCCACACTTCTTGGGAACAGCACTAATCTCTTTTTCCAGACCAAAGTAGCAAACACAATAATGTGAAAAGCAAACCGCCCCCGCATGTGGATTGTGCGAATGCAGTCCTGAGTGGCTGTCTTGGGACTCTCCCATTCTCACTGCCTTTCCAGTTAAATAATTTGCTTTTGTCTATGTTGTCACTCTGCTCACGTGCTCCCTGCCATTGCACCTCTACTTTATGGTCAGTTTCTCTACCATAACACATATTTCAATACTCCAGGTAGACCTTTCAAGTGCATGAGGGAGGGTGTGCTAGCTGGTGGAGTTTATATACACTCTATCCTAAACACTCACCCAACAGTACGTTCTCCTTGTTGGGCTGGTTCCGAAGTATACCTATGATGCCCGTACGTCTGACATGCTTTCCTCAACACCTGCCATGCTCACACCATGTTGAACAGGAGAAGCCTTCTATTAAAGGGAGGGGAAGGCGAGCAGGATTGTGGCGATGGTACATACTTTCACACCAGGACTAGAAGTGTTCTCTGTTGTTAAGCAGATGAACTAAGTTTGATGTGTTTTTTTGTGAAATGATACATAGCAAATCGTCCGGGGTCTTTATTTATGGATCAATCATTACTGTATTCATTTAGCAGATAAAATAAAAACAATCACAATTGTTGCAGTAATTGTTTGACTAAAACATTTTTTCTTCTTCTTTTAGCGCTTGCATGTGAAGCCAGATTAAGACATTTCTCTGGTACGAGCACAGTTCCACCATTTGGCTTTAATCCTCAACCATCAAAAGAGTTTCTGCATGCATACAAAAGCCATGTCCGAATGTCTTGTTTCCAGAAGCAAACACCTGTGGAAATGTGTTCCGCCCCCCCTTTTCAGTATCCTATGAAGCATTTAAAACAAACAACTTTAGGATACTGGATTCACCTGGATTTGGACAGGCCTAATCATCATATTTAGATGATGGGTAGAATGCATGTATATATTACGAAGTAGTTATAGATACAGAATTTTGACCATGCTGTTGTCTAGGAAGGTGTGGTAGTCTTATGGAAGCTCGTGAAATTCAAAGGCCTTAGGCTTCCGGAAAATCATCTAGTAGCATGGTGCAGGTCTCTGTGCCTTTAGAATAGCACATTTCTTTCCCTTCCTCGCTCGTTTATCATGGCATATTAGAAAAGACTACTGAAAAAACGTATTTTTCCTGAAACTTTGTCAATGTTTATTGCTGCAATGATCAATCAAGTTTTTTCCTAAACTACCCATACTAATATATTCTACATCAGTTGTCAATAAATAGATGTTCTTCAGATTGACAGTTCTCGTTTTCATCTTTTTTGTGTTTCTTATGTCAGTGTCAGACCCTGTTTTGGTGGCCACAAGGCAAGCAAGGGCTGCTGGGCCTGCAGTCATTTACCTCTGGTGTACAGGGGTACAGTCGCCTATGGCTCTGCAAACTGGGCTAAGCGCGATCTCTTTAACACTTGACTTCAGTTGTTATAACGCAAAGAGTCACATTCTTCTCAGGGAGTAAGTGTGAAGGTGTGAAATCTCCTAACTCATCTGGCCTGCAGCACAGTAACTGATCGTCCAACACATGCTTAGGAAAAAATAATTTTATACACATGCAAAACTTAATGCTTCACAGAACAAGCTATAGGTACACTTATTTTACTGAGCTACTGTGCCCTTCATCCTAGTCCTTCTCTCCCAGGTGTTTCCAATCTCCTGGTTTTGAGCTCTTTAGGGCCAGGTGCTGATCACCTTTTTAAATAGTTTATGCACTAAGTTATCTCAATCAGACCTGTGTGACCTTTCCCATCACAGTGGAATTGGCTCAGCCCACCACGAGTGGTAAGCAGGGACCTACAGCACTGTGTCGTGAACCCCCAAATTGCAGGGCACACCCACAAAGATTCATTTGGCTCCATGGGTCTTAGTTATTACACTACCTTCAGAGAACAGGAAAAAAGGCAGGTGTCTCTCAAACTTCTTTGCAATGAGTTATTCTTGTCTAGATCCAGAGTTTTAAGAGTCAAACAGTCCTACCAGATAAGCTTTTATCTGCAAGTATTATTTGTAGGTGTTTGAACTCTCAACCTGCCCCTGAAAGCAGTCGACATACACAATTATTGGTGTTTTCTGATATGTTATGTCATATGTACAATCGGCACACAAACCTTCTGTATCAGAATAGAGGAATATGTATTATAATATTTCAGCAGTCATACTATAAAATGAAAATTAGAAAAAATCATTTTATATCTCACATCCCTACTATTGGTAATGAATTGGCTTAAGTCATACCTACCGCCAATATGGATAATATTAGCATCTTCGTGTTTATATTGGTGTATGATTAGTATTGTCCATAACTATTTTACTTCAATTCATAACGTACCACTGAATACCTTTAAAACCTTGCAGTTGGTCACCAGCATTTCCCCCAACCAACCAGTCCTCTACTCCTCCAAAACTCATAAGTTTGTTTACATCTTTCTCCTCAATAAATCTCTATAGAAGAGGAAGGGGAAGTTGTAGTTCAGTCTCCGGTATCTTTACCACAGAACAAACAATGCCTCAGTTAGAGGCATGTCTGAATGGTAAGCAAGTGTATCGAAATATGCTATCACATTTGCTCTGTCCGGGGTTGGATGACCTTGTAATGCTGTTCCCTACACATAGCTCTCTGAACAGCTAAATGGACGTTTCCTCTGCTGCATTGCTGTTATTTTTGTTGGTGTGAATAATGCCAAACTGATTAAAAAATGATATAACCATCTTGCGTGCTCCGTTAAGTACTAACACAATTCAAAGCATTAGTTTTCAAGACCCCTAAGCCTAGCACGTACACACTTGACCGAGTAACATGCATGCGTCATCAAAGAAAGCCCTGCCACATGTTACTTGCCATGACATGCTGCTTCCTCTTCCAAGAGGTGACATCCTGACATAAGGTTTTTTCCCTCATTTGGGCAGAGGACACAGCAGGTAGCAGCTGTGGCCTCCACCGCAGTGCTTAGAGGTATACGGATTCCAGTGAAGATGCTGGCCTCTGGCTTTCTATGAACCTGTTTCTGGACTTGAATGAGACATGGGGATTGGGCCACAGACAGCAGCACAGTCTACCTTGTGTGCAGTCTCTGATGTGGCACGTTCTGCCCTGGGGACATTTTTGCATATTGTAACTTACCACGTTGTACTTCTAGATGCATGGTGGTGCTGAATACACACTTGAAGGTGTATTTCTGTATTTGGTCCTTTTCGGCCAAACTGTGAGTGATACTAAGATGCTGTGCTATCTTTATCTAGTCATGGCTATCTCTGGCACTGGTGTGGTCCGTTCTTAAGGGCGCCACCCCCCCCCCCCCACCACCAACTTTTTCCATCTATGAAGTGTGTCAGGCTGAGCAAAATTCAGTCTGACACTCTTCATGTTCAGGTCAGGCAGCTAGGCGCGGTACATGTGCTAAATGGAGCCTGGCTGCCTGAGATTAAATTTGCCATGATAAAGATTTTAGAGCCTTGTGGGTGTAAGCTCTTCAGCCTGGCAAATCACTGTAGGCCCTTTGTAGTAAATGTCCTCTCTAATGCTCTTCACTAGATAGACTGTTCCATGTCTTCTGTGACATAATAGAATGCCTAGGTGACTCGCTGGCTCACAGTGTCTCCCTCTACCTGGCTGTGGCAGTTGGTTTACTCAGGCTGAGCTGCTAACAGCTAGCTCCTGGTATGGTTCTACTCTTGTACTTATCATCTTGGAAGGAACTTACAATAAAGGAACCTATCTCTACAGTGGAATCTGTATTTTCCTTTACTACATTTTGGCGACGAGGATGGGATGGCCCTACCGGGGCATGGACTACCCACAGACACAACTAGATGGGGCATGGACTACCCGCAAACTACCACTACATGGGGCATAGACTACCCGCAAACCACCACAACATGGGGCATGGACCACCCGCAAACGACCACAACATGGGGCATGGACTACCCACACACACAACCTCCCCTGAAAAGGGTACACCACAGGACAATACCTGGGAACCAAAATGGGGCATGGACTACCTGCACACACCACTACTTCAGAAAACAAAAGAAATGGGCATTGACTACCCCACACAACCTCCCCAAATTAAAGGGTACACACTCTAAGTGAAGACTAAATGAGGACACAAACCAACAGACAGTACACTGCAGTCACGAGCTGTGCAGAACACTTACTGTCACACAACCCACATAGATTAAAAGAGAGTACACACCCACAACCTCACCAAAGTGTACACTATGTGTTAAGCCACACAACAGTTGCCGTATCCCTTACACAAAAACAAAATGAATAAAGGCATTGCAATGACTGGTGAACAGACTTTACTCTCAACATCCAGACAAAACTTCACGCAGCTGCCAGCACACAAGAAAAAGACTGGAGTCCTTTCAGTGTACAAGCTCACCCACAACATGCAAAGAGAAGCTAAGCATTACGAAGAATAAATAAACAAACAAAAGACTTTAGCTCCGGTGAGCGGTCTCTCACCCGGGGTCTTCGATCCTCGCGGTCACTGCTGAAATATGCCAGGAAAACAAAACACCAACTAGACTATTTGGAAAGTTCCTTCGGTAATGTTGCACCGCACTGTCTCTGATACATGTTCTAACCGGCTCCGCAGTCCCCGCAAAAATTTTAAACATGCTCACACCGGTGTCTCTGCTCCCTGCAGCCACTGCTGAAAAACTGCCAGAAGAACAGTATATCCAGAAAAACCCTTCCAAACCAAACACAGATGCAAGCCGGGAGACGAATATCCGTGACTGCTTGCCAGAAGGGACATGTTCGATGACGCATATTTGATGCTGTACAGGAAGGCTCACAGCAGGAGCGTGCGCCAAAGCGTCAAGAACAGCAAAGTACCTGCGTAGGAGGCAGACGTCACAAGATGAGATGTACAGGCATCGCGAAGCTGGTAAGTCTACGTGTGTCGAGTGCCAGCACGCGATGTGAAGACAAGGGCAGTTTTAAATTCAGCTTCCAAACTGCCACGGAGACGGAATGACATGTCGAACCCCAAAATGTTTGAAATCAAGTTACTCACACAGTGGTTCGGACCTAGCTTCTCCACACAGGCGTGTGAGTGCCGCTACTGTGAACACTATTAAGTCCCTTAAAAAAAAAACGTGAAAACACACAGCATGCGCCGACAGCGCCGCTTCTGTGAAGACTTTTAAATCCTTTCCAGACCCTTTTCCGGTTCTCTCACAGGGAATAAATACACGCAGCAGGGCTTATTCAAAAATGTAGCTGGAGAAACTTTGCAGAGACAAGAGGAGGGTGACAGGAGACATCAAGGTGAAGGCACACACCCAGGGTGTAGGCTGTCTAGGTGGAACACGACACTGGTGGGGTCAACTGGGCATTACCTTTCAGTTTAAGTTCGAAATTTTCCACAATCCTTGATATCTTGGGTTCTTTCCTTTGTAGTTGCTTAATTCCTTGTTGATAACTGCACGCGTAGGTTAAACCAGTTCAAAACGTCGCCAAAATGTAGTAAAGGAAAATACAGAGTCCACTGTAGAGATAGGTTCCTTTATTGTAAGTTCCTTCCAAGATGATAAGTACAAGAGAAGAACCCCACCAGGAGCTAGCTGTTAGCAGCTCAGCCTGAGTAAACCAACTGCCACAGCCAGGTAGAGAGAGACACTGTGAGCCAGAGAGTCACCTAGGCATTCTATTATGTCACAGAAGACATGGAACAGTCTATCTAGTGAAGAGCATTAGAGAGGACATTTACTACACATCCTCTTCCCTTATGGAATGGGGACAGAACAGAGAACACAATAGGCAAAATACCTCAAATGCAACATCAGCAGAAAAGTACATGAATGAACCAAATGAGATGTTCAGAGATAACATAAGCACAAGGTATTATTAGCAGAAATGTGAACAAGGAAAACTAAAACTAAATCCACATGCCACTAGCTCCTGGTGGGGTTCTACTCTTGTACTTATCATCTTGGAAGGAACTTACAATAAAGGAACCTATCTCTACAGTGGACTCTGTATTTTCCTTTACTACACCCTTCCCTGCATGACGAGCGGTTGCCTCACATATAGACACAGGCGCTTCAGTTTTATGCCCTAAAGTGCCCAGGGCTGACTGTTCATCAGTGAAGCCTCGTCCCTGACTGGGTGGTTTGGAGTTAGCAGTCCTACTGGCCACATCCCACTTTGTGATGAGTAAGGGACTGCCGTTTCCTCTCCTTGGCTGACCCATAATGAGGTTAGCGAATGAAAGGAGGCGGCAGTCTCAATCCGCCAGTAACCATGAGGCCTCCCTCCAGTCAACTAGTGTTAAATATATTATCTGGCTGCACAAGTGTGTTTCTCTCTCATGTCTGCAGTTTGGTCGTTTATTGCATAACTGTGAGCAACCGCGAGTGAGCCTTCGTCCAACTACCTGACACAGCACACTTTACCGAACCGAGCCATTATGCCTGTATTCTATGGGGCAACTGATGTTAGCTGCAGTGTAGCTAGGACTGGGACTAGCTAAGAGCTCCTGAAACATTTTCTCTCAGGACTGGTTAGAATAGTGTATGCTATGTGGGTATCATCCTAGACAGTATGCAGTGCAATCAACAATAGGATAATGGAAAATTTTAAACTAACAGAGACATGTACAGGAAAACATATTTTTTTATTCTGATTATTGAAATAGATATTTCATAAAAGAATACATATAAAAATCGATTATAAATAATCATCAGATGAAAAAAACACGTAAATACAACCAATTAACCCCTTGCGTGCGGCGGGAATTCCCCGCCCATGCTGACTCCGCCTTGCGTGGGCGGAGTCATGACGGAACGGTTCCGTCATCAGCACAGCTCAGCCGTAGCTGATGACGGAACCGTTCCGTCATCAGCATGCAAGGGGTTAAATAAAAAGGTTGTGGCTGAGCTAGTGTCTCATTCTTCGACGTGCGTTTCGGCGTGTGAGGACGCCTTCGTCTGGAAATTGTTTATGTAGGCCACAATATTCCTAGGTCTGCAAGGATCTATATGATTAGTCAGCACGACATGGAATGCTGAAGGGTTTGATCATGGTGGTCAAAGTTTGAATAGGTAAATGTGCTGCTAGCGGTACAAAAGGGGGTGGTGATGGACGGAGTATCTGAATCAATCAAACACTCACACCCAGTCAAAAGATCTGGGTTTAATCCATTCCCTGAGGCACAGGGTCAGGCTGATTTGCATATAGCCATGTCTGAACTGGGGTGGCAGAGTGGGCTAAAGAACGGTGATGGATTAAACCCAGATCTTTTGACTGGGTGTGAGTGTTTGATTAGTTCAGATGCTCCGTCCATCACCACCCCCGTTTTGTACCAAATGTGCTGCTAGGCCAGTGTAGATGGAAAGGCTTCAGAGTGGGAGCAGTACTTGATAAATTCAAATGGGTAAATGAACAGCCAGGATAGGAAAGGTGGGGATCTTCAATATAGTATTGTGAAGCTGCCAGTGGTAAGACATATCACGTAACCTTGTTAGAAGTGTTCAAGCGGCGCAGCAATACTTCTAACAGACAAGGATAATTGTCTGAAGCTGGCAGAATGCCATGAAAACGATGCTGGTGGCGGCTCCCTGGGCTCTGATCTGCCCTAGAATAGTGTATATTTACAACAAGGGGTGGTGAGGGACAGAGTCTCTGAATTAAACAGAATACTCTCACCCAGTCAAGAGATCAGGGCTAGATCCAACACCGTTTTTTAGCTCACTGCACCATCCCAGTTTCAGAACCTGGCTGTATGCAAATTAGTCTGTTCCTGTCCCAGTGCATGATGGGAACAGGGCAAACCAAACTACAAAAGCCAATTCTTACACTGGGAAGGAAACAAGCTACCGGGGACCGGTTTCTGGAATTTCAGCCGTCTTCGGCCCGGCTTGCTTGAATCCTGATGGTGCAATGAGCAAGGGACTCACATCTGAGTATACCCTTCCACGCTTAGGGTGGACAAAAATATTTACAACAAGGGGTGGTGAGGGACAGAGTCTCTGAATTAAACAGAATACTCTCACCCAGTCAAGAGATCAGGGCTAGATCCAACACCGTTTTTTAGCTCACTGCACCATTCCAGCTTCAGAACCTGGCTGTATGCAAATTAGTCTGTTCCTGTCCCAGTGCATGATGGGAACAGGGCAAACCAAACTACAAAAGCCAATTCTTACACTGGGAAGGAAACAAGCTACCGGGGACCGGTTTCTGGGTAAGAGTGGTCTGCTTAATTCAGACACTCTGTTCATCACCACCCCCTTTTCTGAATCGTTTTTGGCCACTATAGGTGTGGCAGGGTATACTCAGACATGAGTCCCTTTCTCACTGCACCATCAGGATTCAAGCAAGCCGGGCCGAAGACGGCTGAAATGCCAGAAACCGGTCCCCGGTAGCTTGTCTCCTTTCTGGTGAAGAATTGGCTTGGTAGTTTAGTCTGCCCTGTTCCCATGATGCACTGGGCCAGGGACAGACTGATTTGCATATAGCCAGGTTCTGAGCTGGGATGGTGCAGTGAGATAAATAACGGTGATGGATCAAGCCCTGATCTTTGGACTGGGTAAGAGTGGTCTGCTTAATTCAGACACTCTGTTCATCACCACCCCCTTTTCTGAATCGTTTTTGGCCACTATAGGTGTGGCAGGGTATACTCAGACATGAGTCCCTTTCTCACTGCACCATCAGGATTCAAGCAAGCCGGGCCGAAGACGGCTGAAATGCCAGAAACCGGCCCCCGGTAGCTTGTCTCCTTTCTGGTGAAGAATTGGCTTGGTAGTTTAGTCTGCCCTGTTCCCATGATGCACTGGGCCAGGGACAGACTGATTTGCATATAGCCAGGTTCTGAGCTGGGATGGTGCAGTGAGATAAATAACGGTGATGGATCAAGCCCTGATCTTTGGACTGGGTAAGAGTGGTCTGCTTAATTCAGACACTCTGTTCATCACCACCCCCTTTTCTGAATCTAGAATAGTGTATGGCACATGCAAAGCAATCTCAATTCATTTAATCAGAAATGAGTTTGACAGGCTACTACTCCATGTCATTGACCCATGTGGGCTATTTTGTTAGGGAATCCCTATTTGTACAGCGCACATCCTGAACATACGTATTTCAAGACACTTGTGTCAGTGATCTCACTAGCACGTATAAAGCACCTTGAAATACAAAGTCAAAGTCAAGTCAAGTCAAAGTATGTTTATTTGTTTTGGTACTCAACCGAGGACCACAAATTTTTTAAAATAATTTTACAAAAATAAAATACACTTCAACGATCTGATTTAAAATTCATAAAGTTAAAACATGTTCAAAGTTGCCTTTAGAAATTTAAAAAGATTATAGCACACAAATTCATTAGGTGAATGTTTACATAATACGAGCAGTTCTTTTACAGTAACTATTCTACATTTGCAGTAAATTGGTCTTAGGTATCTGGATCTTGCCGATACTACTAATGAGTTGGGACATACAAACAATAAATGTTCAATTGTCTGATCTCCCCCCAGACACAAAGAGCACATCGTTGTGCCTCCTAGAGTCCATTTGTAGGTAAATGTCTGTAAAGGAAGGATGCCCAGGCGAAGCATCATTATTGCCCGTCTTGCCCCGTGAGTTAATGTAAGACCTACGTATACTGGCTCCTTTTTATATTCAATAATTGCTGTAAATGGTTTATATAGTGATAGCGCATTACAATGTGCAAAATCAGTCTCATAACTAAATTTGGGTGTAAAACATTTTAAAAACAATTTCAACTGAGCAGCTGTCCAAGATCGTAAAATATCCAGATTAATTTGTGCAAGATCAAGCGCTTTAGCCATATTTCGAGAGAAGGTCTGGTAAAAGGACTCAGTTTCAAATATCTCTTTCTTGAGCAATGCTCGTAAAGTATCACTTTTTGCATGAAGAAGGTTGAAGGTCCACCGTATCACATTTGCAACTGCAGTCGCATATGAGCTAGTGATTGAAAACTCCAGCCTTAGAGCTTGTACTGGGATTGAGGCAGAGACTTTCATCATTTTCTTTAGGATTTTTCCCTCTTCCTGGTCCATGAACGACCATTGCTTCATTGGTATATATTCCGTGGAATATGATAGGACTGATGAAATTTTTATTTTAAAAACCTTTATCATTGATGCAAAGTGTTTTGTCCCGGTTGCCGAATATAGTCTTGCCAGTGCTCCAGCATGCATTTACGACTTTCTTTTTAAGTTAGTTATTTGATTTGAATTCTTTAGTGATTTTGCAAAAATTCTACCTAAGTAGGTATATTCCTCTACCTGTTCGACTTTCTCGTTTCCCAACTTCCAGCAATACCTAACCCCTTTTTTGATTCGACCAGTAAAGGCCACGATTTTCGTTTTGGTTAAGTTGGGAATTAAGTAGTTGTTCCTAGAATAGTTGTATAAAATACATAGAAGTTCTTGAAGGCCGAAGGGGGTGAGATCGAACATCACTATGTCGTCAGCATAGAGTAGCGCATGTATGCTCTGTGCAGCTATTTTCGGCGGAAAACTGGAGCTTTTTTGGAGAAAACTTGGTAAATCACTCAGATATAGTGAAAAAAGTAAAATACTTACTAATACTAATACTTAAGCTCAACATATGTGATGTACAACAAATTATCATGTAGTGCAAAGTCAAGAGTGGAGTCTGGCTCAAAGATTCCATGCACGAGCCGAGGCTTCAGAATAACTGCCACGTAAATTATGCCACAAATATTTTATAATATAATGTGTTCAAAATATTAAAAAGTGGATTTTGTTAACTCTCTGAAGCTTCATACCTTAGTACATCACAGAAGTATTAAATATAAGGGTTTTTAAACATACACTGAAAAACATTCCTGATCTTGCCCTCATGACAACACTATCCGTGAACTTAAAGGTAAGTCAGTTATGGATACTCTATATACAGGGTCACTGGAATAATGTGATTCAACGGCTGCAGCTTTTAAAAAAATATTAATGGATTTGCCACATAATCCAACACCTGCTGTATAATCTGCAGATTTGAACGAAAAAAAAATGTTTTTAGCTCAAAAGGCTGACAAGTTACGACAAACATGGTGACGTGGGTTTATGCGCAGTGCAAGGCCCTTTGCAAAGTTTAACTTGTCATCTTTTGGATATTTTTTTAATGTATTTGTTTGTGGAACTGCTTCTACTGAAGTGAAATCTTTGCCCAGACAATATTACCATGTGTAAAACTTACAAAACAGTGAAGTAAAAGTATCAGCATAATTTTCCTTTTCTTGCTGCATAATTTAGTCATCCCTACTGCTTACTTTGATGCTTTTCTTTCTTCGCATTTATTATAATATTGAAAAACACAGAGCACGCACATCCGACACTTTCCGGCAGGACACCAAGCATAGAAGCATAGCCAGTTTCGCCGAGAGTTCCTTGACCGATAGGTACCTGTTAGGTTGCCAGGACAGGAAAAGGTTCAAAACCAAATTGACGTCCCAAAGGACTGAGTACCGGGGCTCTGGTGGTAACGCCAACCGGACGCCCCGCAAAAGTCGGCATACAAAAGGGTGTACTCCGATCGGAGCACCGTCAACTGGGTGGTGTGCCGCAGAAATAGCCGAACGCACAGCATTAATCGTGCGGTAGGCAAAGCCACCCACGGCCAATTCCGCCAAATAATTCAACACGGGTACGAGTCCCGCGACCAAGGGATCCAAACTCCGTCGAAGACACCAATGCACCCACTTAGACCAAGCGGATTTGTAGCGCTTCGACGTACTGACAGCCCAGGCCTTGGATAACAGACCTTCAGCTGATCTCGAAAGGCCCGGGAGCGACCAACGTCTCCTGAAAGCCTCCATGCCATCAGGTGGAGAGAGCCCTGAACGATGAGAGGATGCGGATCCCGATCCGGGTTAAGGAGCAGGTGAGGAAACCGGGGGAGTAGGATTGGAGAATCCCAGGAAAGTTCCAGAAGAACTGGAAACCAGACTTGGTACCTCCAGAGCGGCGTCACCAACACCAGCTCCACTTCCTGCCGGCGAACCTGCGCCGCCGTTCGCATCACCATCGAAAAAGGTGGAAACGCAAAGGGCTTCTCCTTGCCCCAGTCCTGGAGAAACGCGTCCGTGGCCTCTGCCAGCGGATCCGGTCTCCAACTGAAGAACCTAGGAAGTTGATGATCCAAGCGGGACGCAAACAGGTCCAGTGAGAAAGGACCCCACAGCCCGTTGAGCCAGCGAAAGACCTGGACATTCAACATCCACAGACTGGAATCCCGGAGGTACCTGGAGTGCCAGTCTGCAACCTGGTTGGCCTGACCCGGCAGGTACTCCGCCGTCACCGATACATGATGTTCTAGACAGTAATCCCAGAACTGTTTTGCCAAATTCGCCAGTGCACGGGACCTCGCGCCCCCTAGGTGGTTCACATACCGCACTGCCGATACATTGTCCATTTTCAATAGGACACACAACTTCACCGAGTCCCTGGTCCAGCAGCGTACTGCAAAGGAACCCGCCAGAAGCTCCAGACAGTTGATATGCAACTTCTGTTCTTCCAAGGACCAAGTGCCGCCTGTTGAAAAATCTCCACAGCGCGCTCCCCAACCGACTCTGCTGGCATCGGATTCGATGACGAGGTCCGGGGAAGATCCGAAAATTGCCCGACCATTCCAGGCCTCCATGTGGGTAAGCCACCACAACATCTCTTCCTTGACCTCTTCCGATAGGGGAACCATTTGGTCGTAGGACACGCCTCTGCGTAGATGATAAGCTTTGTGGCCCTGACTATATAGTATACAGTTAGGTGTGCCACTGAAAACTCAAACCAGGCTCAAGCAGATGATGGCTCTGGCTCAGCTCGACGTCCTCTTGGTCCCTGGAGCCCAAAACTAACCGAGCTTTCATGTGGGTACTTGTTGCCTCTGGCATGTCTTGGTTGAGTGACCAAAGAAAAACAAAAGGTGAAGATGGACGGAGCGTTGACAATACAAACACTCACCCCCAGTCAACTGATCTGTATTTAATCCATCACCGTTCTTTAGCTCACTCCGCCACCTCAGTTCAGACATGGCCATATGCAAATCAGTCTGACCCTGTGCCTCATGGGAACAGCCCAGCCCGAACTGTCAAGCCATGTCTTCCCTGGACCGGAATCAAGCTTCCCAGGACCGGTTTCTGGCATTACAGCCGTCTTCAGCCGGGCTTGCTTGACTCAGGCTGCCACCTCATGCACCAAGAAATGAAGACAAACCTTTGATGTGAAACAGACAAGAGAACAGACGATACACAGCTAGTGGCTGAAATGTATAATGCAAAACAAGAAATCATGGCTTCCTGCTTGACAAAATTGTGTAATCCCATGCAAATATTATATTTCAGTAAGACTCCTTTTTCTTCATTATGGCATTTGAGAGAGCCTTCAAATCGGAGCAATCAGGAAGAATGCTATCCAGTAAGCACTTGTTTTTTGTTTAATAGACTGTAATGTTGCTCCGTCTTCAATACAAATCTACATCACAAAAATTTGGATACACCTGTTATCTTATGTGTATTTGTAAAGCAAACTATCAGGAAGGCATCCTGGCACTGAGCAGATGAGTGTGCCTAGCCATGCCTAGGACAGGGCAGGATGGTGAGTAGAAAAGCAAGGTTTTCAGATTCTTGCTGGATCCAGGAAGAGAAAAGAAGCCTCTGTCATGTCTTGGTTGAGTGACCAAAGAAAAACAAAAGGTGAAGATGGAC
The DNA here is from genome assembly GCF_964263255.1 of Lissotriton vulgaris. Lineage (NCBI taxonomy): Eukaryota > Metazoa > Chordata > Amphibia > Caudata > Salamandridae > Lissotriton > Lissotriton vulgaris. The sequence goes on from NC_141687.1 coordinate 1,030,442,080, forward strand.
GGAGCGTTGACAATACAAACACTCACCCCCAGTCAACTGATCTGTATTTAATCCATCACCGTTCTGTAGCTCACTCCGCCACCTCAGACATGGCCATATGCAAATCAGTCTGACCCTGTGCCTCATGGGAACAGCCCAGCCCGAACTGTCAAGCCATGTCTTCCCTGGACCGGAATCAAGCTTCCCAGGACCGGTTTCTGGCATTACAGCCGTCTTCAGCCGGGCTTGCTTGACTCCAGTGGCAAAGTGAGCAAGGGACTCACGTCTGAGCATACCCTCCCAACTTAGAGCGAACAAAGAAAACCAAAGGTGAAGATGGACGGAGCGTTGACAATACAAACACTCACCCCCAGTCAACTGATCTGGGTTTAATCCATCACCGTATTTTAGCTCACTTCGCCACTCCAGTTCAGACATGGCCATATGCAAATCAGTCTGACCCTGTGCCTCATGGGAACAGTCCAGCCCGAACTGCCAAGCCATGTCTTCCCTGGACCGGAATCAAGCTTCCCAGGACCGGTTTCTGGCATTACAGCTGTCTTCAGCCGGGCTTGCTTGACTCCAGTGGCAAAGTGAGCAAGGGACTCACGTCTGAGCATACCCTGCCAACTTAGGGAATAGGATAGCTCAGCCTATATCCAGTGTGGTGGAGCACATGCATAATGGCTGTGCTCAATTTGTGATCAGTGTGAGTACAGCCGATGAGTTCAGGGAGAGCCCTGTTTACAGCCAGTGTGACTGCAGCCAGTAAGTACTTGGAGTTCATGTACCAGGAGACCAGATGAACTAAAAGCAATAGTGGATGTCAGTGGGTTTACAGGCTTTCTGGAAAGGGAGAGCCCAGTTGTTCAAAGAACATGCAGTTCTGTGGAAACTTAACTGTGGTGTCAATGAAGAAGCCCCTCAAGTGGTCTGCAAAACTGCATCGTTTGCCCTTACCTTGTGGGTCATGTTGGGAAATTAATTAAATAGCCATGAGGTAACTTTGAAGTTGCTATATGTGAGTCTCTTCAGAAGATCTTCAAAGCTGCCATGAATGAAGGGTGGCAAAAGGAACAAATGATGAACGTAATGCTGAGTAATGCAAACATTCACCCCGGTCACAAGGATCTGGGTTTAATCCATTGTTCTTATGCTCACCACCCCACCCCCAGTTTGGACCCTGCCATATATAAATCAGTCTTGACACTGTGTCTCATGGGAACAGTCCAACCCGAACTGCCAAGCCAGCTCCTCCCTGGAGCGGACACAAGCATCCTGGGACCAGTTTCGGGCTTCACCCCTCATCAGCCAGGCTAGCTTGAATCCAGTGGTGTAGTGAGCAAGAGACCCACGTCTGGGCATACCCTTCCCACTTAGGGCGACAAAAGCAAAAGGAACAAATGATGGACGGAAAGCTTAACAATGCAAGCATTCACCCCCAGTGTTTGTTTCTGGTCCAGGAAGGACCTGACCTAGCAGTTCGGGCTGGACTGTTCCCATGGGGCACAGGGTCAAAACTGATTTGCATATGGCTGGGTTCAAACTGGAAAGGCATGGTGAGCAAAAAAACGATGGATTTAGGCCCAGATCTCTGTACTGGGGTGAATGTATGACATTGTTCTGCATTCTGTCCATCACCTGCTATTTTTGCATTTGTCACCCCAAGTGGGACAGGTATGCTCAGACGTGAGTCCCATGCTCTCCATGCCACTGGAATCAAGCTGTCCAGGCTGATGAGGGCTGAAAGCCCGAAACCGGTCCTTGGATGCTTGTTTCCAGTCCAGGGAGGACCTGGCTTGGCAGTTCGGGCTGGACTGTTCCCATGGGGCACAGGGTCAAGACTGATTTGCATATGGCTGGGTTCAAACTGGAAAGGCATGGTGAGCATAAAAACGATGGATTTAGGCCCAGATCTCTGTACTGGGGTGAATGTATAACATTGTTCTGCATTCTGTCCATCACCTGTTATTTTTGCATTTGTCACCCTGAATGGGACGGGTATGCTCAGACGTGAGTCCTGTGCTCTCCATGCCACTGGAATCAAGCTATCCAGGCTGATGAGGGCTGAAAGCCTGAAACCGGTCCTTGGATGCTTGTTTCCAGTCCAAGGAGGACCTGGCTTGGCAGTTCGGGCTGGATTGTTCCCATGGGGCACAGGGTCAAGACTGATTTGCATATGGCTGGGTTCAAACTGGAAAGGCATGGTGAGCAAAAAAACGATGGATTTAGGCCCAGATCTCTGTAATGGGGTGAATGTATGACATTGTTCTGCATTCTGTCCATCACCTGTTATTTTTGCTTTTGGTTGAGTGACCATGCACGAGAGGGTGGGTTACTGTGTGGTTTGTTAGTGTGAATGTGGGTTTCTGGGTACGGGAGTGGTGAAAGTGGATGGGGGAATGAGGGCTTGAGGGAGGTGCAAGTGAAGACTCCCTTTGTGGAGCGTGGAGCAGTGCGGTCGGTGGGGATAGGGGTTGAGCACGCAGAGGAACATGGTCGGTAAGGGGAGGACCAAGGTTCCTTGCACTGGGCGCAGTCTAGGGACAGACAGGCTTGCCATGGCATACTGAGAGCAGCTCCTTGGATGCCTGTGTTGTGCAGCCTTGTCATGAATGTGTGTGGGAGAGTATATCAAAGGCTGCTGAGAGGCCTAGGAGGATCAGAGATGCAGTCCTTCAGTCGAGTAGGGCTGCAATAAGGGTTATGTTGGTGCTGTGGTATCTGCAGATTCCGTTTGAGAGGAGTCGAGTAGTAAGTTCCATTGCAGATGTGAGGAGAGTTGTTGGTTGATGTTTTTTTAATACTTTGGCCAGAAGCAGGGACATCAGTCAGTAGTTGTTGAGTTCGCTGATTGACCGGTACTTTCAGCCGTTCGTTCCCTCAAGCGTCGTTGTGATATGCACCTGTAATATAAAGGAAAACCATTAAACAACGTTTCATTCCCTTCTGCTGTGCCCCGTGTCTCCAGGCCTTGCTCCTTTAGTATGGATGTCGTGGGCCCCCTGTCTGCCCTTTACCTTGCCCGTCTTCCGTACCATGAGGGGACACCTCCTGCAAGTATACACATGTTAGCACATTGTATTACGCAAACTCCTCCATTACACTAGCAGACAATATTGCCATGGCCAAACTCTCTTAAATTTCAATCCCATCGTGCCTCCAAGCCCTGCTCGAAAGAGGCCTCTCCCGCCCCCTCAAGGGAAGAAAAAAGACACAAGGGAGAAAAACATGCCCATAAGCGTGGATTGCCAAAGCAAGACTCATGCTGAAAAAGTGGTGCCAGCTCATGCGCATTGCCCCTGTCTGAGGATACAAAATAATACAGTCGGAAGCATAATAAGGGAAAAAATCGATCGCCAGGAAGTTGACCTCATCTGGACTCGAGGCTGGGACAGCAGATTCGGAATCGGCTGCCGACAAGCAGAGCTATAAACGGGCTAACCCCCTTGTGCCTGGCGACGGATGCGGGGTAAGGAGGGGAAAATAACGCAGGGGCACAACGCACCCCATGCATAGCCATCGGCAGAGCGGATGCGCTGCTGGCCTGACCGCACAAAACGGGGATGCCGGGAGGGGGGCCCAAGCGTCACCCGGCCCTTCCCGCAGCATGGGAAGTACTGGTTGTTGTTGGCTTCGCCCGAAGTAGGCCCCCGAAACGGTGGCCTCTTGCGTGTAGCGTTGCCGGCGCGGAACGCACAAAGTGGCTACGGGGCCCTCGGTGTGGAATATCCGGGACCTCGAACGCCCCCACTGGCCGAGCGGAAAGGCTCTATCCTTCCCGCATGCAAAGGCCACCACAAAGACCCACACAGGAGACCCCGCTCCCGCTACCTAAAGATACCAGGAAGTGGTCGCGCGCCCCTCACCCCCAGGGCTAGCAGACAACTGGGCCTCAGGGGAAGGGAGGTAATTCGCCCACCGCGGCCCCCAGAGGGGGAAAGCGGGCATGAGGGGAGCACAACACACGGGTCCAACAACACAGCAAAAGCTGAGCCCGAAAACGTGCCTAAACAGAGACACCCAGGATCCTGCTGCTAGGCCCGACAGGCCCAAAACCTATCCCGCCCCCAGCGACTGTGCCCGCATGCATACCCCACCTCAGCGGCCCGCAAGTAGGCCGCCCGGCCCAGCTACGACGCCCAGAAGGAGGGGAGCGGGCACGAGGGGGGTAAACTAAAATTACTCGGAAATCCCGAGCATGCTTGCCACAATCTAACCCTCAGCCTCAGCGGCCCGCAAGCAGGCCGCCCGGCCCAGCTACGACCCCCAGAAGAGGGGGACCGGGCACGAGGTGGGTACTACAACAAGCTCACCGAGAATCGCAGCTCGTGGGCACGTCCAAACATCGAGGGAGAGCGGCCAAAGAGACCGCCAGTAGGGGGGGGGAACCTTAGATACTTATTCCCCGCCCCCCAACCGGCCAGACGTGACGCGCCTTCCGGAGGGGTGACCATGGCTCTTGGGCTGTCCTGAGTGCCATCTTGGGGGCACTAAGGGGGCTGCCCTCTTATGAGGGTCCCCTGCGGGGACAAGTCGGTCAGCCCGCATAACTTCTGCAGGTTTTTAGTCCCCAGGGAAGGTGGCCATGGTAATTGAGGAGTTGATCAAGGTGGTGAGTATGTGGTTGAAGATGTGGTGAGGGCATGGGTCAGTTGGGGCCCCTGAGTGGACCGAGCTCATGATGGAGGTGATGTCCTGTGGGGCAAGCTGGCTCCATTCAATCATTGCAATCATTTATCGTGATAAATACACAATCAAAACTGAAATCTTTGACTCTCCAGTTTGTGAAGCATTAATTTTTTCTATTACACTTTCAAACACCCATTCTTTTAAAGGAACCTTATTCTATCGACCCCCAAGCTTGCAAACTGATTTTCTAGCAAAATGCCATACTTTATTAGAATCAATAGCAGAAATATCAGATTATACTATCCTGGGAGATTTCAACTTTCATTTAGAATCTACCAGTGATAAGGAATCTTCCTCCCTCATTAATGACCTTTTATCATTAGGCCTAAATCAGTTAGTTACTTTACCTCTCACAGGGCAGGACACACACTGGATGGTCTCTTTACCAATAATCCCAACATCTCCTTACTATTGGTTACTCCTTTGATCTGGACTGACCATTCTGCAATTACCTGCACTATTCGGACCTAGAAATCTAACACTACGAATACAGGTCCTCGCACACCTAAATACATTTGTGCATGGAATAACATTGATACTCAGCTTTTGCAAACTACCCTCTCCTCTCGCCATTATACCCCTTCAGAAGACCCTGAAATAGCATCCAATAACTACTCAACCTGGTTAGACGATACCTTCTCCATGCTAGTGCCATCCAAAGGGGTCTCCACGAACCGAAGGGTTCATTCCTCACCTTGGTTCTCAGAGGAGTTAAGACTAGAGAGACAACGCTGTAGGAATTTGGAGAGACACTGGTGCAAAGACTACAATAACAATGCTAAAACATTATATAAAGAGGCAATGACAAAATATAAATATCTGATTATTTTGGAAAAAAGTAAATATTACCTAACCCAAATTGAATCTGCCCAAAACACCACCAAGGAACTATTCCAAGTGGTAACTAAACTATCTATACCTCCAACTGGCTCAGTAATGGAAGCATCGCAAGATTTATGTAACTCTCTTGCTAACTTCTTTGAAGAGATGGTCACTCATATTTATTCAAATTTTATTACCCAGGCTAATTCAGATTCGTTTATCCCCTATGATTCAACTAATACCTCTCTCTCCACTGTATTTTCTGAATTCGCTCATGTCCCTCTCGAGCAGGTACATGAGCTTGTTCTAGCCATTAAATCTGGTTCCCCTCTGGATCCCTCTCCCCCCTCTATTCTCAAATTGATCCCGGATCCTATCGCCAATATTCTTGCAGACATATGCAATTCAAGGTTTAGCACTGGTGTTTACCCTTCAGTATGGAAAAAGGCCACCATTAAACCCCTACTTAAGAAACCCAACCTTGACCCGCTAGAACCAAAAAACTGTAGACCTATAGCCTGTCTTCCATTTTCCATCAAAGCTCATTGAAAAATTAATGAATAGGCAATTATCTCAATTCATCGACAATAATAATCTGCTTGATGATACTCAATTCGGGTTCAGGAAGGGTCACGGGACTGAGACATCCCTCATCAAGGCCTCTGACGAGATCAGGATGATCCTGGACAGAGGTGGAGTGGCTGTCCTTATCCTGTTGGATTTGTCTGCGGCTTTTGACACGGTCGATCATACCATCTTGATCGACCGTGTCGCCGCCATTGGCATTGAACAAAAAGCCAGGGTCCTACTAACATCATTTCTGGACGACCCCACTCAGTCAGCCAAGCTGGGTGAATTTTACTCTCCGGTCTTTTCCCTCCCATGTGGAGTGCCTCAGGGATCTTCCTTAAGTCTGACCTTATTCAATATCTATGTGTCGGACTTGGCAAGGACCATCAAAACTCATGGGATGAGGCTAACATCGCATGCCGATGACACCCAACTTATGCTGGCAGTCCACAACAATGGATTAGAAGTGGCAGTTAATTTTCAAGACGGCATGCGAGACATCAGCCTCAGGATGTCACGCAACTGCTTGAAGTTAAATTCTGACAAAACGGAAGTAATGACCTTCGGTAGTTTATCCCCCAGCTAGTCCCCAACTTGGTGGCCAACTGAGATGGGAGCCCCTCCGCAGCCTGTTACTAAGGTCAGGAATTTGGGAGTGATGTTTGACGATAAGCTCTCTTTCATCCACCATGCAAATGCGGTTGTCTCATCATCTTTCTTCGCCCTCTAAATGATTAAGAAACTCCTCCCTTTCCTTCCTCTGAGCGCAGGAACAACTCTCATGTGCACACTGGTCTCATCCAAGATCGATTACTGCAATGGCCTCGTCCTAAATGCCCAGGAAAAAGTCTTGAACACCCCCAAGTACAAATCTATTTCTTCGGTAAGCTCCACTGGTTGTCAATTAGGAGCCGAATTAAATTTAAGGCACTATGGGCCAGATGTAGGTATCCAAATACCGGTCGGTAAACGACCGAAAATACAGATTTTCGTCCGTTACCAACTGGTATTTGGATACTGAGATGTAGGGCATTAAAAAACACAGATTCGGTAAATTTACCGAATCGGTAATTTTACCGAATCAGTAATTTTACCGAATCGGTTCTGTGTTTTGAGATATAGGTAGCACTGTAAACTGTGCTACAGGGCTTTAAGGATTCGTTATTTACCACCAACTACTAATTTGTGGTAAATAAAGAATTCCTATGTAAATGCAAATATGTGCATTTACACCTGTGCCATGTGTGGCACACATACATGCCCTAATGGCATGTATGTGTGCCACATGGCACACAAGCACTAATCAGGGGTGCAACAGGGTGTCAAAGTGACACCCTGCCACCCTTGAATTTTTCGGTATTTACCGAATCGGTAAATACCGATTCGGTAATTGACATTCAATCCCATGGCAAATACCGAATCGGTAAATACGAATCTTACCGATTCAGTAAAAAATACTGAATTATTACCTACATCTAATTTACTGATTCTAAAATACCGAATCGGTAAAATTCGGTATTTTAGAATCGGTAAAAAAGATTTACCTACATCTAGCCCTATGTATTGCATACAGGGCAATAAACAACTCTGGGCCTGCATTCCTAAGGAACTTATTATGCCTGTACACCCCTAAAAGAACACTGGGTTCCTCCTCAAACCGACTTTTAACTGTCTTATGGACTAAGAAATCATTATGGAGAGACAGATATTTCTCAGTGGCCACGGCAAAATTGTGGAATACCTTGCCCTCTTACATCATGGCCAGTCCCTCCCTTCTTACTTTTAGGAAGCTAGTAAAAACATGGCTCTTTAACCAGTAATCAACTATTCCATCAGCTCTGCTCTCTGTCTTTCAGCGCCCAGACGCCTCCGGGTATTTGCGCGCTATAGAAATTGCACAAATAAAAAAATACATTCAGTTAGTCAGATGTCTGTGGTGGTAGCTGGGTCCTCGTGCTGCTTGAAGAAGTCGGTGTCCTTGGGATTGGGTTTGAAGTTTCTGTAGCTGTTGGGGATCTTGTTGTGGAAGAAGTCTGCACTGTTGTCTCAGAGTTCCCGTGAGGGGGTAATGTTGTTTGTTGTGGCTGAGAGGTTGGATAATTCTTTGATAATGTTGAAGAGTTCTTTGCTGTTATTGGAGCTTGAATCAATGCTTGAGGCTAAGGACTTTTTCTTTGATTCTCTCAACTTTCTGTGGTAGAGGTTGAGGGCTGTCTTGAAGTCGGTTCTGTCCTTACTATGGTGCGATCTCCTTTCCAGTTGTTTACATTGTCGTATAGTGGTTCTTACGTTTTCAGTGTACCAGGTAGCCTTCTTGGTGGACCTTCTGTGGGTGTTGTTGCCGATGGGAGTGACACTGTCAGCGCAGTCGGTGATCTAATCGTTGAAGTTTCTGGCATTCTGGCCCAGGTTGTTGGAGGAGATGGGTGGGTGGTGTTGATGGCGTTGATTCATTTGTACTATGAGAGTTAGATCCAGCTGCGGTAGGGGGCATTGGGCAGACTATTGGTGGAGGTTTGTGAGTTGGTGAAGTTGAAGTGAACGAAGGAGTTGTCGTCCAGGTGAGTTCTGTGGTGTGGCTGTGCCTGATGCAGTCGCTTGAGATCTATATGGGTTCTAGCGTGTGGTCTGTGGTGTTCGTGGGGCCATGGACAAGTTGGGTGAGTCCGATGTTGTTCATGCTGTCGATGAGGTATGTAGTGATTGTCATTGTGGTCGTCGAGATGGAAGTTGAGGTCACCGAAGAAAATGTAGTTGTTGGAGTCTATGGCGAGGGGGGCGATGAAGTTGCAGAAGGCTGGACGTGGTCCTGGAGGATGATAACATGGGAATACATAACAAAATAATGCAATAATAATATGTGCTGCATTATGCTGCATAATTTGCCTTTTTTGTCTCATAATTTAGTCAACCCTGCCATACAATTTGACCTTCCTCTGCTTCATAATTCCAGTGGCCCTGTGTATTATATATAAACAGTCCAGAAGTGTCCCCCTTGTCACAGAAATCCTTTCTGCACATCAAGATGGCACCTGTATAGTACAGTGGCATTAATCACAGCTAAAATGGGGCTGGAAGAGTGCTTCAGGTACCATGCCATTTGAAGCTGTTGTCCAGGGACTAGTCTGTATACACATTCCCATCATTCTCACATCCCTCCCCCATTCTGCATGTTTAGCACAAGCTTTAACCGGTTGATGCAGTTTCTATCATGAATTAACCGATATTCTTTCAAGGGGCCCAAATGTTCTTAGGCCACAGAACCTGGGAAATGGTGGAATAATTCCAGTTGGTCGTTGCAGTATATCATACAGCCAGGTCATCACTATAGGTATACAATCCCATGTTCCACAACACAACCCTCTCCACATCCTTTACTCCTCATGTATCCCTTCTCACTCCTCAGCCCTTGCTCATCAGTCCTGATCCATTATTTATCCTTCTCTTCTGTCACGCTTAGGGCCCGGTATACATTTTTGATGGAGATGGAACTATGGTACCTGCCAATCCTTGAAATGTCCATCAGGTCAATGGATATTTCAAAATGTGGCGGTCTGCACCTCCATCAGGGTGATGTGGTAATTTACTCTGTCACTCTGGTGGAGGACAGGCCGACCGACAAAATATAAACGAGGACCTAAATGTCCTACTTCCTCCTCTACCCTCACTGCTCATTTCTCACCATCCATCAGCCATCCTCTATTATAAACAAGTCATCTCTAACTTCTGAATTCCAATAATCACTTCACATCATTCACTGGACTTTTTATGTTTCATCCCTCACACCTGACTTGTCCCTTCACATCCCTCATCCCTTATTCCATCTCTTTATCTCCCGCTCTTTTTTACTCACTTTTCATTCTCTTATTTGTCATTTTCCTTTCAATGAAGGTCATATTCATTTCAATAATGTCTTATTCACCTTAACAATTGTCATAATTTTAACATGGGCCATATTCGTTTCAACATAGGTTATATTCATTTCAATACATGCAATATTTATTTTGATGTATATCATAATAATTTCAAAACATAACATTCATTCTGACAAGTTTCATTTTAATTTCAGCATTGGTCATATTCATTTTAAGGCATGTTGCATTGTTACAATGTGGCTCATATTCATTTTAAAGCATGTCGTATTCATCTTAGCACATGCCATATTCCTTTCAAGAGATGTCTCATTCACATTAACACATCTTATATTCATTTTAACATGAATAATAACCATTTCAACACATATCATAATCATGTCAATGTGTATCACATTACCTTAAATGCAACCCGTATTCATTTTGATAAATGTCATATTAATTTCAACCCATGTCATATTCCTTTTTACATATTATATATTCCTTTCAATCAATGTTATATTTATTTCAATGAATGTCACATTCATATTAATACTTGTCTTATTAATTTTAAGATGCAACATATCTATTTTAACATATATCATATTCATTTGAATATGTATCATATTCGTTTCAAAGCATGTTGTATTCATCTTAGCACATGCCATATTCCTTTCAAGAGATGTCTCATTCACATTAACACATCTTATATTCATTTTAACATGAATCATAACCATTTCAACACGTATCGTAGTCATGTCAATGTGTATATTACATTAAATGCAACCCGTATTCATTTTGATAAATGTCATATTCATTTCAACGCATGTCATATTCCTTTTGACATATTATATATTCCTTTCAATCAATGTTATATTTATTTCAATGGATGTCATATTCATATTAATACTTGTCTTATTAATTTTAAGATGCAACGTATCTATTTTAACATATATCGTATTAATTTTAATGCATGCCATATTCATTTTGACGAATGTGAGAATTTCAGCGTTGGTCATACTTATTTTAAGACATGTCAAATACAGTTCAATTGGTATTACATTAATGTCAACACTAGCCATATTCATTTTAAATCAACTTCTATTCATTTCTGCATTTCTCATATTCATTGCAATCTGGGTAACATTCATTTCAACGCAATTCATGTTCTTGTAACAAGTGTAATGTTCATTTTAGTGTAAGTTATGATATTTTCAATGTGCATTGCTTTCTTTTCAGAATATAATATATTTATTTCAATCTATTACATTAATTTCAATGTATGTCATACACCTTTTGGCATATGTCAGTCATTTCAAGAAATGTCCCATTCTGTTTGAAGCAGATTGTATTTGTGTCAGTGATTGCTATATTGTTTATAGTGAGGGCCATATTAATTTCAGTATGATTGATATATATTTAGGTATATCTCTTATTTAATTCGGAGTGTGTGTTGTTCATATTAATCACCAAGTACCATATTCACTCTGCCAGGTTTCATATTTGTTTTGATTCAAGTCAGATACACTCTGCCAGGTATCATCATTATTTTAACACATATTACATTCATTCTGGTGTCTGTCATATTCATTTTGCAGCATACTATGCATTTCAGGAGGTGGCTTATATGGGGATCTGTAATTTTGACACGAACGGCTTCCCATATCCTGACCTCTAAGAATTAAGATAAATGTTCACATCTGCTGTTTATTTTGATTTGTGTTTGCTGAGGGAATGCAGTATAGGTTTTCGATTTTATACACTGAATTATGGAGGTTTTTAAGCCATGCTTAGGCACTGCTCTATTTACACCCAACTATTTTCATTTTAGTAAAGGAAACACTTGGCTGCTCAACAAAAAGAACACATCAAAACACAAAAAGAATTCATAGCAAATTATATTTAATAGGACTAAGTGTATGACTTGCTTGCTAAAAGATGCCCAGTTCAAAGGTACCAACCCACTGAAATGTAATCAAAATAAATACACTTGTGGTAATCAGTGTTCAAAATGCGAATTGTTTGGAATTCTAAATCTACTGTAAAATGTTACTGCAAAAGAGTAGTGAGTAGTGAGTAGAGTAGTGAGTAGAGTAGAGTAGTGAGTGCAGAGTAGTGAGGTGAGTAGAGTAGTGAGTAGAGTAGTGAATGCAGAGTAGTGAGTAGAGTAGTGAGTAGTGAGAAGAGTAGTGAGTGCAGAGTAGTGAGTAGTAAGTAGTCAGTAGTGAGTAGAGTAGTGAGTAGAGTAGTGAGTAGAGTAGTGAGAGTAGTGAGTGCAGAGTAGTGAGTAGAGTAGTGAGTAGTGAGTGCAGAGTAGTGAGTAGAGTAGTGAGTAGAGTAGAGAGTAGAGTAGTGAGTAGAGCAGTGAGTAGTGAGTAGAGTAGTGAGTAGTGAGTAGAGTAGTGAGGTGAGTAGTGAGTGCAGAGTAGTGAGTAGTGAGTAGAGTAGTGAGTAGAGTAGTGAGTAGAGTAGTGAGTAGAGTAGTGAGTAGAGTAGTGAGTGCAGAGTAGTGAGTAGAGTAGTGAGTAGTGAGTAGAGTAGTGAGTAGAGTAGTGAGTAGTGAGTAGAGTAGTGAGTAGAGTAGTGAGTGCAGAGTAGTGAGTAGAGTAGTGAGTAGTGAGTAGAGTAGTGAGTAGAGTAGTGAGTGCAGAGTAGTGAGTGCAGAGTAGTGAGTGCAGAGTAGTGAGTAGAGTAGAGAGTAGTGAGTAGAGTAGTGAGTGCAGAGTAGTGAGTAGAGTAGTGAGTAGAGTAGTGAGTAGAGTAGTGAGTAGTGAGTGAGTAGTGAGTAGAGTAGTGAGTAGTGAGTAGAGTAGTGAGTAGTGAGTAGAGTAGTGAGTAGAGTAGTGAGTAGAGTAGTGAGTAGTGAGTAGTGAGTAGAGTAGTGAGTAGAGTAGTGAGTGGAGTAGTGAGTAGAGTAGTGAGTAGTGAGTTGAGTAGTGAGTGCAGAGTAGTGAGTAGTGAGTAGAGTAGTGAGTAAAGTAGTGAGTAGAGTAGTGAGTAGTGAGTGCAGAGTAGTGAGTAGAGTAGTGAGTAGAGTAGTGAGTAGTGAGTAGAGTAGTGAGTAGAGTAGTGAGTAGTGAGTGCAGAGTAGTGAGTAGAGTAGTGAGTAGTGAGTGCAGAGTAGTGAGTAGAGTAGTGAGTAGAGTAGTGAGTAGTGAGTTTAGAGTAGTGAGTAGAGTAGTGAGTAGAGTAGTGAGGTGAGTAGTGAGTGCAGAGTAGTGAGTAGTGAGTAGAGTAGTGAGTAGTGAGTAGAGTAGTGAATGCAGAGTAGTGAGTAGTGAGTAGTGAGTAGAGTAGTGAGTGCAGAGTAGTGAGTAGAGTAGTGAGTGCAGAGTAGTGAGTAGTGAGTAGAGTAGTGAGTAGAGTAGTGAGTAGAGTAGTGCAGAGTAGTGAGTAGAGTAGTGAGTGCAGAGTAGTGAGTAGAGTAGTGAGTAGTGAGTAGAGTAGTGAGTAGTGAGTAGAGTAGTGAGTAGAGTAGTGAGTGCAGAGTAGTGAGTAGTGAGTAGAGTAGTGAGTAGAGTAGTGAGTAGAGTAGTGAGTAGAGTAGTGAGTAGAGTAGTGAGTAGTGAGTGAAGTAGTGAGTAGAGTAGTGAGTGCAGAGTAGTGAGTAGAGTAGTGAGTAGTGAGTAGAGTAGAGTAGTGAGTAGAGTAGTGAGTAGAGTAGTGAGTGCAGAGTATTGAGTAGAGTATTGAGTAGAGTATTGAGTAGAGTAGTGAGTAGAGTAGTGAGCAGAGTAGTGAGCAGAGTAGTGAGTAGTGGGTGCAGAGTAGTGAGTAGAGTAGTGAGTAGTGGGTGCAGAGTAGTGAGTAGAGTAGTGAGTAGAGTAGTGAGTAGAGAGTAGAGTAGTGAGTAGTGAGTAGAGTAGTGAGTAGTGAGTAGAGTAGTGAGTAGTGAGTGCAGAGTAGTGAGTAGAGTAGTGAGTAGTGAGTGCAGAGTAGTGAGTAGTGATTGCAGAGTAGTGAGTAGTGAGTAGAGTAGTGAGTAGAGTAGTGAGTAGAGTAGTGAGTAGGACATCACAGGCAGCAGCTGTGCAAGCTTCTTACACTCACAAGGAGACCACAGGCAGCTGAGGTGCAATCTTCTCCCACTCACAAGAACGACATCACAGGCAGCAGCAGTGCAAGCTTCTTACACTCACAAGGAGACCACAGGCAGCAGAGGTGCAAGCTTCTCACACTCACAAGAAGGACATCACAGGCAGTAACGGTGCAATATTCTCACACTCACAAGGAGATCACTGGCAGTACACATCACATGAACACACTCCATAACACATAGCAACAATACATTGGCATTTACAATGCCATTAGCTCAAACTCAAATAAATCCGAGCCCGATTGCATTTCTAATGCTTGTTTAATATGATAACGAAGATAAAATGCTTATTTTTTACAGTACTGCATCTCTGTTGGTGAAACCTCATGACCATTGTGAGCCAAATGATTAAGGAAAGCAATTGCATGTAACTTGCAATCTTCTTTTGTCTTTGGTGCCACTAATAAACTATCTGTATTTTGCACCTCTACTGAATTACAGGGCAGCTACAAACTCATCAAATCTTTCTTCAGAATCCGACTAAGGATAAAGGGACTTTCTGTTCCATATTCAACACCACATGAGAACTTTATTGAGGAAGTGAAATGTGAAAATATATTAGCTATCCTCATGGAGAGGAATAGAAAAGAGTGCTTAGCGTATGTCAATGACTGCATAAAGTTCTGCATCCAAAGGAATCTGAATCACAGCAGGTTCAGTACCAATGGACAACATGAGATCACAATGTTATTAATCCTCATGGAATCTTGTTCCACCCTCCATTTCCACTCGTTTTTTTAATGCCCACCACTGGAGTGTTGCAAGGACTGCCAAGTAACTCTCGTAAATACCCTGTTCCAACATTTTCTCTATGACGGGATTCATTCCCTCTTATGCATCTTGTGAACGTTTGTGTTGCTGAGTCCTGGGGTAAACAGCTTCTGGCTTAAAGTGTGTCCTCATTGGTTTTGCAATTTTTATTAAACCTATTTCTTTCCCCCTGAAATTCTATACCTCTTCTTTAACTGCATGTTTTAAATCAAGGCAGGTCATCTTTTGTAAGAACTTGGAATAGCTGAATTTTCGACTTTAGTGACTTTATTTTAAACACTGGAGATTTGTGTTTGGTTTCAATTGCAACACCATCTGTTGTGCAATAAATCATGCAATTCATCTAGCAAAGCATGTCTCTGCCACATAAATTAACAGGACTTGAATCACACATAGGAATTCTTCCTAAGTGGGCCAGGTTTGGAACCTCCATGGAATGAACCGTGGAGCGGGTAGCACCAGTATCGATTAAAAACTATATAGGGTGGCCATTCACCTCACCATCTATGTATGGGCCTCTCTGGTCTACATCTTGGACAGCACCATGTATGCAGTTCATCCCCCCCCCATCAAGCACCATTAATATGAATGTATTGCATCTGTTGGAAACTAGGTAAAATCATTATTCAGAATCCATGGATTCTGTTGGTACCCTGAAGTGAACGACATTTTGTTTTTCATTTTTTGTTGCAACACTGGAGCTCTAGGCATGTTCATATGGGATTGCCTCTGGTATTGCACACCTTGCAAAAAAGTCTGTTGGGCTGGGGAAGCAAACTGTCTCTGCATCTGATCTGCTTTCTAATGCATTTCAGCGATAAAATCATTCTGGATTTGATATAGGTTCTGTTTGCACATTATGTTCCTGTGCCCACTTTCCCTGCAAAATTGGTAAGCAATGCTCTTGTTTAATACATTGACGTTTGCCTTTGTCCAGAATAATTCACAAACCCTCTACCCCTACCTTGGGTTTGCATATGCACCATTTCACTCCTCTTTCCAGCTCCTTGCACCACTGGTGCCCCAAAATTCAAATTCACATTTGCACCTGAACCAGGTGACACAAAATCTATAGATGGTGATGTTTTGTATTCCTTCTCTGAATCTGCTTTATCTGCAGTGACATCATCAACGTCTCCTTAACCTTCATCTGCTTGGCATCAAACCAATCGCTACACTACTAGGAGTACTTGAGTATTTTATCAATACTCTTAGCTTAATAGCACTTTACACTCTGCTTAATATGAGAACTAAGCTCAGGGTTCTACCTTAAAACAAAAGCCAACACAAATGCTGCTAATGTTTTCTTTTTCTGGCTCTTCAACTCCAGTGTACATACTTTAGATCTGTATAAGTCTCGCATAGTAAGCAAAAACTGACTTCTTTGGCTCATGTGTCACTATAATTTTTGTTGCCCACTGTTAGAAATGGGGGTCTCTAGTTGGCAAGGGTTTGCATCTTTTTCCAAATAGGGACCCTTCTTCCTAGTCAGGATAATGGAGTTACACTCCTAAAATAACCCCAGCTCACCCCCTTGGTAGCTTGGCACGAGCAGTCAGGCTTATCTTAGAGGCAGTGTGTGAAGCATTTGCACATAACCAACAGTAATACAGTGTAAGCACTACAAAAGGACACCACACCAGTTTTGAAAAATATCCAATATTTTCAATACTTAAGACAAGACCAAAAATGATAAAAATCCACAATACATTACTTAAAAATATTCTCTTATCAAAATATGCTTTAACAATAGAACCTTGATGTCAATAGCTCCATCCGGGGCTATCCTGGCGTTGTGAGCAAACAAATCCAAACAGTTCTGGCTGACTGCGGCATCGCAGGCCAGCTACAGTGTCGGGAAGACCTCCAAACAGTATCTTTTAGAAATGCAGGTTGTCGATGACCTCTTGTTGAGCTTCCCAAAACACGGCGTCCGCAGGTGTCGGTTCCGGAGGTCGGTGCAGGAGTCGTCAGAGCCCTCGAAGTCACACGCGTTGCAGGTTGATCTCCTCTCTGATAGAGTCAGGAGCGCTGACATCGGCAGGTGTCGTGTGCTGCGGTGCGAAGTGCAGCGGTGTGGCGTGCGGTGCCCTCAGGTCGTGGTGCAAACAGCGGCTCAGTGGCGGCATCAGATGGTGTTATCTGTAAGACCAGGGTCGCGGTGCGAGATGAAGGCGGTACTTGTCACAGTGCTGGCAGGTCACGATGCAAGCAGCGGTGTCGTCGTTGCTGAAGTGTTGTTGTCAGCTGACGAACTGGAGTGGATGGCGCCGGCATTGGTAGGCCAAGGCTGCAGTGCGGGATGAGGGCGATGCGTCGTGTAACTTTACAAGCAGTGCCCTCGAACCACGGTGCAAGCAGCGGCATCGATTTTGGCATTGAGCGTCGTCATCGGGGATACCAGGGCGTCGTCGTGAAGCGAGGCGGTGCGGAGTGCGTTGCCCACAGGTTGCGATGCGAGCAACAGCTCGGTGGCGGCGTCAGCAGGCGTCGTCGGTGAGACCAGTGTCGCGGGGCGGCGGTGCCCTCTGCGGTGCCTTCAGGACACGGAGTCGGCAGCAGCGTCGTAGACGTTGTCGAGTTGCTTTTCTTCTGTTGCAGCACAAAACACACAGTCCCCAGTGCTGAGGGCAGAAGAGCTTGTAGTCTTTGCTGTTCCTGAGACTTCTTGAACAGGGGGCAAACTCTACCTCAAGCCCTTGGAGAAACTCACAAAAGTAGATTGCAGAAAGTTCAGTCCAGTCCTTTCACTTCCCAAGACAGAAGCAGCCGCTGCAGGCCAACACAGCAAAGCACACAGCAAAGTGGTAGTTCCTCCTCACAGCTTCTCCAGCTCTTCCTCTTGGCAGTCTTCTTGATCCAAAAGAGTTCCAAAGTTCAGGGGCTTGGTCCCCAATATTTATATCCCCAATCCAGAGAGTGTCTGTGCCCAGCCAGAACCAGTTCTGCCTTCTCTGGTGAGATTTCCCGGCAGGAGGTGGAGACGGCATTATCAGAGGCAGACCAGGCCCTTTGGGGTGCAAGGAAATATCCTCCCCATTACCCCAATTGCAGCCCAGGTCTGTTCATCCCTCTCCTGACCCTACCTAGACTATCTGGAGCCTCTCCTGCTCCCCAACCTTCTGTCATCCAAAACCCAGACAGGCAATCCATATTCCAGCAGAGGCACACGGGATGACCGAGCAAGAAAATACCTATTTTCTATAAGTGGAAAGTAAAAATCACCTTCACTAAAAGATGCATCTTTGGATTCTGAGTTCAGGCATTCAAAACTGTATTTTCTTACCTAGTTTCCAGGGCCAGTTATGTTTGTAAGATGTTACAAGCAAACTTCCCATTCCGTCCTATGGGGAACAAGTAGCCTTGCAACAGTGAAAAACAAAATGGGCTGTAATTCACTATCAGGGCATGCCACACATAACCAGGCCATGACCTACCTTTCACATACACTGCACCTTGCCCACAGGGGTATCTTGTGCCTACCTTAGGGGTGACTGACATGTAGAAAAGGGAAGGCTTAGGGCCTGGCAAGTGGGTGCACTCACCAAGTTGACATGCCAGTTACAAACTGCGGACAGACTCTGCAATGGCAGGTCTAAGTTATCTTTTTATGGCTACTTACGTGGGTGGCACAATCAGTGCGACAGGCCCACTAGTAGCATTTGATTTACAGGCCCTGGCACCCTCAGTGCACTTTTCCTGGGGACTAACAAGTAAACCAAATACCCAATCCTGGAAACACCAATCCATAACACAATTTACCACAGGAGCACTTGCACTTTACCACTGATCAGCACTGAGAAAAGTGAGCAGAAACAGTACACCAGCAAAAACAGAGGCAAAACCGAGAGGGCAGAAAGCAAAAACTCAGGGGAAACACACCAAAAGATGCCAAGTCTAACACCCACTTTACTTTTTCTACGGCAGCTTCTTTTTCAAATTCTCTGTATCTTCCCAATAAAATCAGCCAGAGCATTATTTGGTGGAACCCTTGTGTTTCTTGTGTTGGCCAAGTGACAGCAGCCTTGAATTCAGGTCACAAGTCTTTGGGAACAACAACTTAAAACAATGTATCCAAATCAACACAAAGCACCTTCAAAATTATCACTAAGCCATGAACCTCTTTATACCATTTATCAAGCACCTATCTCAATTGTGGAACATTTGTCACAGAAGCATATAGATCACTCCTGGCCCAAGAAACATGCACATAATTCCCTTTGTGTACTTCTCATAAAGGAAGCTCTGTCACTGATTCTGCTTCCGGCTCACTCATGACCACATTTGCTTTCTTTCTTTTGTCAATATTCTTCTTCTTCTTTTTAGAATTAACTCTCTCCTTCCACTCATCTCTGTATATCCTCAAGTCTATACAGTCCTTTATGTTCTCAACTAAGTCTTTAATCTGTGTTTACAGGGTCATTAAAGCAATGTTTTCACTTTCTGCTACATTCAATTTCATTTTGTAATTTTTACACAAGATACTATTTTCAGGATATCCACTCCAAATTCTTCTCATAAATATTCAAGATTAATATGAGCTTTAGTTGCACATCTCACTAATTCTTTGATAAAAAGTGTCAATTCATGTGATTTATATACAAGTGTACTACTTATGTCAATTGCTCCCTGCAGAATTTCTCCAAATGTAATTTTCAAGTGCTGTTTTTTCAGATAGTGAAGTAACCACAGCTCCAAATACAATAACCACTGTATCCACATTAGTTTTAACCCCACTAGAACTAGTTAAAACTGTTAACGCACTCTCAGGTGAAGCATATGCACTTGCAGTACAACATGTCGACTTTCTTGTGTATTCATGATTGCTTTACCGGCACCCTTATCAGTTATGAGCAGTCTTGTGTGTCTGTGCTCTATCTGCCTAGAATTCACTAAATAATTTAGGAAATCATCCTCCTCAACTAAATCATTTCTTTCATCCCTTTTTGATTTTCTTTTTTTGAAATCATCAATTTTCTTTTTATCAGATTTACCAACAATTTCAGGAAAACCCCTCATACCTTGCATTGGAGCCTCTCTCCATGTCTTCTTTGAATGCCCCACTTTGATTTTAACCAATGGCGCGTTGACTTTTTGAACTACTTCTTCATCTTCTTTCTGACTTTCTCAATGGCCAACCGATCCCTTTCATTTAGTGCGTCACTTTGTGTAGGTCTAGGTTGCGGCTATCTCTAACGCATCAAACATCTAAGGAAATCAAACTTTCTAGCATTAAAGGTACCCTCTAAAGGAAATTGAATGCCCTTGTCACCAGAAGTGTACTCATGCTCGACTTTTAACCGAATGCACCTGTAATATGCACCGTTGATCTTCTTTTCGAATTAAGGAGAACTTTTTGGAGGAATCTCCTCACTCTACATGACAGGAACTTTAGGCTTTTTACAATACAGCACCCATTATTTTGACTTACAATAAACCAAAAAAGTCACAAAATAACAAACAAGCAACAACTAATCATAGCGTCGCTATGGCAAAGGTCAACCAATCACAGCACGACAACAGTGGCAACCAACTAATGACAGAGTGACTCATGAAGACGTCTCACCAATCCTAGTATGGCTCCTAGTGTCAGTTAACCCACTGCAGCAAAACATCTCTATGAATTTGAGATGAATGCTGAAGCTTTTCATCACCACACATACACAAATAAATGCTTGCCTGCTCAACCTACACTAAAGAAAAAAATTAGAAACATGTGAAAATAATTTAACAACCAACAGAAATAGAGCAAGTACCTTCACTGCACCTGTTAATTACAAAATTCACACTAGACAGATTTTCGTCTTGCAGTGGTCCAACCCATATGGTGTATTTCTCCTGTGCAACTAAAAATTAACAAACACTAATCCAGGTTAAACAGACACAACCCTAACGGAAAAATATAAATTGGGAAAATCCCTAACTTCAGCACCTCGCAAATCACACCACTTTTTGGCAGACAAGTTCAACAATATCTCGTGATCTTAGATTACAACCAATCCTATTAAATTAAACAATTATAAGCATACAATTCAACAACTTCTTTAACACATATGCAATCCAATTAATGAAAATGCTAAAACAAATGCAAAAATGGAGACCAATTCTTCAACTCACAAATATGACGAAAACAACAAAACTGCACTAATCAAACAACCTACTGAACTGACACTTAACAACGCAAAACCCTACATCTTATGCAGTGCAACAATTCATGACTAAAAACAACTCCACACTCTCAAGCTACAAAAGCTACAATGGATCAAATGTGTAATAAACTCACTCTCAATCACTCAACATTCATATCACCCTTTTGATACAATCCTTTCTCTCAAGAAAATCACTAGAATGCTGGAACACCTAGGGGTACATTTACAAGCCCCTATAATCACCACAACTTCACTTTTAGTGACGCTGTGGTGGCGATAGGGGCTTCACCTTATTGCAAGGCAGTGTTAAGCCACTTAACATGGCTTACTGCTGCCTTGTAAATAAGGCACCCTTTCACACTGTACTTAGCGTGAAAGGAGTGGGCAATCAGTGTTGCTGTGGGCATTCCAGCGCAACATCCACTGATTTTGACACTGCCCCTATTTACAAGGGTGCGTAAAAATGGAGGCAGCGCCAAAATTAAGACCAGGGAAACCTTGGTCAAAAACAGGCAAAACAAGGAGAAATGCTTTATTTCTCTTTGTTCTTGCTGTTCCTGTGTGTGCATCGTTGTGTAGCACACATAGTAACAGCAAAACGCCATTGATTATGTGCAGGAAGGTGCCCCTTCCTGCACATACACAATTAAAAAAATGACTTTTTGCAACTTCTTTGTGTGCTGCATTAAGCAGCACACATAAAAGTTACAAAACATAATTTAAAGATGGTTAATATTAGGAAGGGACACCTTCCTCCACATAAACAATCAGCCCCTCAACGCAGACACCCTTGCGCTATGGCCTGCGTTCGCGCTAGTCTGCTAAATTTAGCGCCAGCTCAGGGGGAAACACAGGGCTGCACCATATGTTAATTAATTATGTTATAGTAAGTTTATATAGCGCACGGCTACTCTAAAAGAGTGTCCCGGCGCTTTCCACAGGCAGCTCAATGTAAAACAACATAACAAGAAAAAAACAGATACAGGAAAAAGAAAGGCCCACCAGAAAAAACTAGAGATTAAAAAGCCACGTCTTCAGGCTCTTCCTGAACTGAAGCAGATTAGAGGTGCTGCGTAGCGCCAGTGGGAGCAAATTCCACAACTGGGGTGCCTTGAAGCTGAAAGAGCGCCCCCCAGTGCGGACCTTCCTCACACGCGGAACCACAGCAGTGAAGAGAGATTCAGACCGCAGTGAACGGACTGGGCGATAAAACGCCAGCCTCCGCTGCAGGTACCCAGCGCCTGAGCCATGCAATGCTTTATGCATCAGCGTTAAAGATTTAAACATAATCCGCTTCCGCATAGGCAGCCAGTGGAGCGTCTGCAGCAACCCGGAAGCACGTGCTCGCCTATGTAGGCCAAAGATGGCGCGTGCAGCAGAGTTTTGTGCCACCTGCAGGCGCTGGACCAGATAATCAGGGAGGCCAAGAAAGAGGGCATTGGCGTAATCCAACCTGGATCCAATGAGCGCTTGCACAGTAATCCGCCTATGCTCCACAGACAGCAATGGAAGGAACTTGCGGAGCATCTTCAAAATGCCGAAACAGGTGCCGGCCAGACCGAGGACATGAGTTTTCAATGAAAGCTTGTTGTCCAGCTTGACACCAAGGTTTTTGGCAACCAACGATGACTGTGCGGGAGGACACATGTCAGGCGGCCACCATTGCCGCCACTCAGGGTCGGTGGCACAACCAAAGAATAAGACCTCCGACTTACTGGAGTTGGCTTTCAGACTGTTCCGTTGGAACCAGTCGAAGACCATTCCCAGACAGCCCCGAATACTCTCTCCATCCCATGCCTGGTCTTTACCGCACGTGAAGAGGAGTTGCGTGTCGACGGCGTAGGACACGATCTGGGTCCCATACGCCTCCACCGCCGCCGCCAGAGGGGACATAAAGATGTTAAACAGCGACGGGCTCAACACAGAACCCTGTGGAACAACGACTCCCAATGGCGGTATCTTGGCGGAGCTCTGGGAGACCCAGATCGTCTGGCGGCGGCCTTCAAGGAAGGATGTGAACCACTTGAGCATATTGTTGTACATATGGTGCAGCCCTGTGTTTCTAAAGTGGTGGAACGCGGCGTTAAGCCAAGGAGGCTAACGCTGCGCTCCTCCACTTCATTGTAAATATGCCCCCAAAACGTTCCATTTTGGACTCTTGAGAATGTAGACAAAATCCGGATTGAGTAATCTATCCTTTTATCTCTTAACAATCCTCTTCTATCAAAAACTGTGGGCATAAATTAAAGTAGCACGCCCAAACATTGGGTGAATCGGGGAGGTGTTAACCTTAACCGTGGCGCGAATTCTGCTGCAGTGCGGTGGTTTTAATGTGTAGGCAGGGCCTCATCGGCCATTGGACGTGCGCAGCACTACGGAGGTAGTGCTCGCGACAGCCGTTGGCCGACGGGAGCGCTTAAGGGGTTTAAGTCTGAGTCAAGGTATCCTTAAAGACAAAATTAAAAACAGTATTTCTAAAATACATTCAATAATAAAGGATTGACTCAAAAAGAGAGTTTCTGATTTGAATTTAGGAAAACCATTCAGGTTTATTACATATTTAAAGGTACAGTACAGAAAATAGCGAATTGCAAATTCAGCAATAATCTCATTAAACTACAGAAAAGTAATTTGCAATGAAAGCTATCAATAGGGAAAAAAACAAAATAATGACAAAATCCAAAATAGATTAAGGACCTAATTATATTCATGCTGACTGGGTTACCCTTCACAAATGTGACTGCTGCCTCGTCTGCCAAATTACAATCCCATTATATCCTAGGGAACTTGTAATACGGTGGATGGGATATCCGTCACTATTGTGACGGAGTATCCCGTCCCCCAAGATCATAATCAGGCAATAAGTCGCAAGTGTTCAACAAATTCAGTAAGAAATTGGAAAGCACCCCTAAAAAAAGCTAAAAGATACTGGCTCAACCCCAAATACAAGGGTTTGAATACAGTTGTATTGCATAAAAATTACTAAGAACTGCAAAGTCAAGCAAATCATAATTTCATATTTTAAAACAACACATAACCATGTAACCTTAGTCCACTACATGAATATTGATTTGCCCTTCTGAACCTATTTCATTAGTATTTAACCAAACTAGTCAAATAAACAACACTAAACCATTTTAAATTAATTCAATAGAGCATTCAAGTGCAAAGGCCTTGAATTTTGTTGCACAAGCCTTTCTCTTTGAGAGCAGTGTCATTCAGAAACACACAATCCACATATTGCTGCATGCAGTGGCAGGCGAGATACATTAACACAGAATGAACATCATGATACACTGCACTTTCTTTAACCGAGGTAGAGAATGAGAAGTGGAGCATACCTATGCTGGAACTTCCCTCAATTAAAACTTGGTCTGCCGCAGTATTACAGTTGCTAGCATTGACATTACCATATGGGCTGAGGTTGTGTAACAGGCGGACATGCTCTGATAGAAAAGGGGCGTCTACATTTAATAGAATAGGACACAGGAGTAGAATAGAATCCATCCTTATTACTATTAGTTTGTGGCCTGCTCTGGAAGATATGTGAATTGTGGAAATGATAGACAGTGATCATGATGCTCTTCATGTGACATTTACAGGCTTTTTCAATAATCTAAGGGCTCCACCCATCATATAGCAGATACTAGTGTAACTGTGGCAAATAACAGAAGGTCTGTTTCATGGGATCGCTTAGTCACTCGTCATGATACCCTAGCGCCTATCAGTAAATAGGTTGTAGACACCATGGTATTGCTGCTAAAAGAGGACCAGGAACATTTGCGCGGTCCCTGGTTCATTCTAGCCCACAATACAATTTTTGAATATTTCTTCAAGGATTCTGAGCAAACCTTGGTGAGGGGCAAGAAAACCTGCTGGTTCTCGAGCAAATTCAGAAAGGCAAAATGTGTCTTTGTTAAGGCAATAAAAAAGGGCAGTTTGGGTGAAATTAAAGTGGCATGGGCTAGTTATAAGGACATACTGGCCTAAAGTAAAATAACCTGGGAGGAAAACAACTGGTCTGAGCTTACTGAAGCCCTAAAAAATAAGGATATAAGAGTATTCTGGCACATGGTTGCTAATGAAAGGCGATACACTCAGACTGGTGTTTACTTCCAAATACAGTCTCACCTATGGATAAAACATTTAGGAGATTTATACTCCATAACACCAACTATCAACTATGTGGAAAAAACATCCACCATACCTGAAGAAGCTTCTGTTGACTAGGTCTTAGTGTTTACATTGCAAGACACTTTATTGACAATTAGTTCTGTGTCACATGGTAAAGCCCCAGGCCCTGATAACATTCCTGTGGCCTTTTCCTTTCTGAACCCGAAGTGTGGGACCCATATATTAATAAGGTAACTCTTTTTCAGGTAGTTCCTTAACAAGCTTCATGGTTGGATATTGAAGAACTCGATTACTCAATTTCAAGCATGGTTTAGGATCGAGTACTTTAGATCACATCTTTCGACTTCTTGTCATTTATTAGAAAATAGTTAAGTTAGAACAGGGCACTTTTATGTCACCTTTGTTGACCCCCAGTCAGCATTTGTCATTATCCCTAGGTTAAAATTATAGGAAGTATTAAACAACATGGTCATTCCAGATAATATCCTGAAAATACTCATCCGACTCCACACCACCCCTGATGCTCAGGTCAGATGGGGGAAGTACGGGATCTAACTGACTGTATTCCAATTGACAAAGGTGTCAGACTGGGATGTGTTTTAGCACCAACTTTGTTTTTGTTATGGTTGAATGCTGCCATTTCTTAAAAAATTCTTTTAACTGTTTTTTATCAAATTTTATGTATGTATTTTCTATGCTCTTTAATGGTATCTTTTTAAGTACCGAATAAAGATAATTTGAATTGAATTGAAATTGCTGCCATTAACTATCTCAACTTCTGCAGTAATGATGATCCTAAAATGGCTGAGTATAAAATCTCTGCCTTGCTTTTTGCTGATGATACCTTGCTTATATCTAAAACACCAGTGGGACTTTAATCTTTATCAGATCAATTTGTGGTCTTCTGCAATCATAGTGGCTTGAGCTGAATCCTCAGTAAACTAAATATATGAACTTAAGCCCCGTTAAAGTGCAGAGGGGTTCATATACTGTGGGTAAGCTAATGATAGAAAGAGTCCCACATTCAGAGTATATTGGGTGAAGATTTCCAGCTCCATCCCTTGGTCCCTGCAAGTTTCCAAAGTCAGCTAGCTCTTCATCACTCAGCATTGGCAGTATTAGCCTTTTTTCATATCCCCAAGTACTAGATCAGTTTCACCAACGTTGGAGGTATACAGAGGGCAACAGACATCTATGGTGTCGAATAATGGGGTTTTAACATTGTGTCGGGACTTTCATGTGTTGAGAATATATTTCTAAAAGAATTGCTTAACTTACCGCAAAGTGCTCCCAAATTACCACTGCATCTGGACATGGGTATCACAAGCATAGCTGATGTAATAACACGTAGGGCGTTTTTATATTGGTGTAGAATTAGTTTCACAGAGGAGCTGGCAACTTATAGATCACATCTACTAAACGTTCAGACTCTGGATCGTGCTTGTGCCACTCCGTGTTTCAAATACGTGAAATTCTTGTTGGCGGCTTGGGGGCTGCATGAGATTTGGGCTAAACCAAGTTTCATTACAAGGGGAGCAGGGAGCCTTTTGAGGTCCTGCTATTGGTCATATGCTATGGAGTATTGGTATCGCTCTGTTAGATCACGAGACGTAATTGATAATTTTTTGGACTTTCAAAATGTGCTAAAGTTGAGCCCTTTTTAGATGACATCATACCTCACACTGCCAAGAATTTGTATAGAAAATGTAGATATGGAATTTTACCACTAAAAGGCTTTACTAGCAAGTGGTCCACGATTAGTTCTCTAACGACCTTTGATCTATGCCCTTTGCGCCTATTAGAGAAGGAACCGGAGGCCCACTACTTCTTATGGGCCCAACGGAAAAAGCAAATTATACCTATATTTTGCTTGCTATGTGTTTTACAGTATAAAGTGGGTTTAGAGCTACCAAAATCTGACACCAGAAGTACAATTGTGTTTAATGTGACCAATTTCTTATATGCAACATGGTATTTGCAAAAACAAAACTGCCATGTTGAAATAATGAATTTCTTTGCATTCCATGATAAAATGCTGTTGGATATTACTGTATACATATCTTTATCTATTTTATTGGAGAATGTATATTAAGATTGCTGTGCTATATTCATAGTTTTATAGGGAA
Organism: Lissotriton vulgaris; assembly: GCF_964263255.1. Classification (NCBI taxonomy): domain Eukaryota; kingdom Metazoa; phylum Chordata; class Amphibia; order Caudata; family Salamandridae; genus Lissotriton; species Lissotriton vulgaris. The sequence goes on from NC_141687.1 coordinate 1,030,469,270, forward strand.
TTTCCCTGAAATAAAACATTATTTGATTATGATACGGCATCCATTTTTAGGTTTCGCCTGCACAGTGCATGCATCGTGCTTGTGAAATCTCTTGTAGTCAATATTTATTTATTTATTTATTTAAGATTTGTAATGCAAAGAGGCGTCCCAGTGCAACCAGAAACCCAAGAGACAAAGCGAGAGAGCTCAGCCTAAATACATATAATCTACATAATATAATATACATCTTAAAAGTTGCTTATAGCCCACCCTTACTTTTGATTCATTTGTGTCCTTGACACTTTTTTTACTCTGTTACTGTTAGTTGTAGCATGCTATTTCATGTTGTTTTTCGTGTATTTTTCTTATCAGTGGAGTTTGGCACAAGTACTCCTTTTCATCCACTTTTTTAACCTACTTTTTTCTTGGTGAGCAAGCGTTTCGCGGCTGCATGTGATTTGTGCTGCTTCCTTTGAACTTTTCCTCCTACTTTTATCGCACTATGGTGTCAAGAAACATATTGGTGCAGACAGAATGTATTTTTTCTTTTCACACTTGATGAGGGGACCGTCAGGGATGTGGCTTTGCTTTACACTCCGCGCTCATCTTGTCAAACAATTCATCCGAGAGGAATGGCAGTCATCATTGAGAGGAGACAATGTGGTGTAATGGACAGAGCTACTGCCTTTAAAACTGGGGGACCTGGTCTGAGTTTCGGCATCATCTCAACATCCTGTGATTTTTGGAAAATCACTTAATTTCTGGCTATAAGCAAAAAATGAATATGTCCTTGTAATTGAATTTTTGATCACGTAAAGCTCTCCAATACCTTCAGTTCGTGATTGGGCTATAAAAAACAGCAAAAAAGAAAATAATAATCCTTCTCTGTTTTTTAAATTTGAGATCTGTGCCAGATCAAGCTGTAACTGCAAGGTACTACTGTGCAAAAGATGCACATGGCTTTTATGAACTTAAAAAAAATATGCTTTACACTTCACTGGATGTTTAGTGGAGATAACTGGGCTCTCTTTTCTGCTGCACCACTATTCATTCAATTAGGATGCATTGACTTTCACCTGTGTTCACTGTCAGTTTTCCCCCGCTGTCCATTGTTTTTCAAATGCCACAATCCTCCCTCACTGTGCTTCCCAGCTTCTAAGTTACCATATTTACAGGAAAGTGTCAGAAACATATTTGCACATACATAATTTCTTTTTTCATGCATAATGCAGGAAAAGAACAGCACAATATAAATGAAAACCATCAGAGATGGGGCTTCACTTTACACTTCATGATCATCTTCTTGACAAACAATTTTCAGGAGAGGAATGGCATTCTTTATTAAGAGGAGACGGTGTGGCGTAATGGGCAGAGCTGCTAACTTTAGAACTGAGGGACCCTGTTCGAGTCTCTGCATCATCTCAACATCCTGTAATTCTAGGAAAATCCCTTAATTTCCCCTTGCCTATAAACAAAAAATAAATGTGTCCTTGTGTAGTTTAATTTTTGCTCATGTAAAGCGCTCCATTGTTTTCGCTTCGAGTTCGCTCTGTATAAAACCGCAATAAAGAAAATAATAATCCTTGTCTGTTTTATTAAGTTGATATCTGTGCCAATTCAAGCAGTAACTTCAAGACTCTCCTGTGGAAGACACCCATGTGGCTTTTATGAATAAAAAAAAATACATTTTGCACTTAGCTCGCTTTTTAGTGAAGATAACTGTGCTTTCTTATCTGCGGCACCACCGTTCATTCAATTAGGGGGTATCAGTAAGAAGAAGTGAGAAAATATTACTGAAAACTAGTCTATAATGTGGTTTGTCAAGCCTCAGATTGAAAAATTTGACAAGAGAGGCAACTTTAAATTACTGAACACAAAGTCATTCAATTATGCTAGTTATTGGCCCTCGGCTGACTAATGTGTACAGCCTTTAGAGGGCACTTAAGGAGGTATAAGGAACTCTTACAATTTTGTTGCCAAAATATTTATCGCCTCCTTCTCTCATCCCTTCATAAAATACACTATCCTATTGTGATTGATGGGGCCTAGAATCTTAACTGGCAGACACTGACTGCAGTCTGAGCAATATGACTTGGTGCCCCTGCTCTCAATAGTCCAATAAACGTGCTAATTGCTTTCATTTGTGACTCCTACATTACCAGAATGCAGCAGTCGGCTTTTTTCACAGTGTTTGACAACCAGAGGCGGCATTGGAGATTTGAAGCAATGAGAAAAAAACAACACATCCCAGAACAGTGATGCCATTAGTGGTCTATTATGGAGGCATGTTCCTTTTCCTTTTCTTTTCCTTCCTTTTTTTGTTCCCTCTCGTCGCCTTGTCTTTTTTGTTGTATTTTTATCAATATTTTTTAGACATGCTCCACAGCAGCTCAGGCTGCTGTGCAACATGACTTAAAGTAAACAAAAAAGCGTTACGAAGCGGTCAACACCGGCCACGCCATGGCGTTTTGTTTTTATTTACTTTAAGCCATGTAACACAGCAGTCTGCTCTGCTCTGCAACATTTGCCAATGCTTGTTAACAGGATGACGTCTAGGCCTAACTGAGGCATAGTTAGCCTAAGCAGGAAAACACACTTTAACACATCATAACGATTTTGCTTCAGTGGCATTAGTTCCATGTCAGGATACACGTATGAATTAAGGTGCAGAACAATTAATATATATATGGTTTTTTATGTCTCGCATATGCAGCGCACATGCGCTGGCTAGGCAAAAAGATCTTTAGCAATTGCTTCAGTTTTTCAGCCAAAGATGGCGACGTGTGCACGTTTGGCGATTCACTTGCGGTAGCACGCGGCGCCATATGGTAGCAATTATTGCTCTTAGCGCTGATCGCTATGGCAAGTGAAACGCTTTCACTTTTGCCAACACTTTTTTTTTATCCAGCACTCCCCCCACTTGTTTTTTTTGTATTGGAGACTCCTGCCGCCACTTGTTTGCTAATGCCAACGTTAGGGGCATACTTTGGCACACTTCCTTCAATTGTTGGAGTTAACTGTACATTCCAAAAGGGCTTCTACAGTCCACAAGTAACAATGCGGTCTGCGTTGTGCACGAAATACGGCATATTTAGAGACTGTAAGTAACGTCCAGTGTTAATAAACGTGCACATGAGTAATCAGAATCCATTTTCAAGGCGCAGAATCGGGTTCTCCAGAGAAATGCAGCGTGCATTAAAGTGTTCTATTGCTTTGAGGCTATAAGGTCGTACTTCTGTGTTTATTGTGAAGTGCAATGTTTTTCACCCTATTGGTTCTTTCTGTACTTCCTGCGTCTGTCTGTTGTAGCCTCTGAGCAATGGAAGCGTGGTGCTGTAACTTGCTGTCCTTACGATGTGGTCTTATCCATGGCCAGCTTGCCTCCTCTCCGCGCTCGAAAGGAGTTGTAAAGGAAGGCGACCCTGCCATGGCAGAAGAAGCAGATGTTGATATTGAAGGAGATGAGGTGTCTGAAATAGGTGCTGGAGAGTGAGTAATTGTAATTGCATTTATAGAGCGCTTACTACCCCCTTCTCCTGATTTTAGGACCAGTACAATATGCTGCTTCCTGGCCAGCTGTTTTGCTTAAAATTTGTAACACGCTCGTTCTGTTCTGGTTTGATGGTATGCAGAACTCAATTCTGGGAATTGTAGTTTTGTGTAGTAATGGGGTCTTATTCCTTATTGTAGTATGCAGAAATGTAGAACTTTGTGATGTAAAATAGAACGTGTGGTTCTGTTTTAAAGCAGTTGTATGGAATGTTATTATTACATTAGTGATTAGTAGTTGCTGCAGCTGTAGACATCCTAGTACCTAAAGAACTGCTCGATGCCCTCCTAGAATTCCACCCTCGGGACCTTTCACAGCTGCATGTAAAGCGGAAGTGGGGCTTTAAGGGGCTGGTTTGTCTAGGTTTGTGTGTGAGCATATCTCAGCTATTTCCCATTCACGGTCTGGAGCTCTCAGGGTCCCGCTAGCTAGCCCGCTTCAGGACTTGCATGAATGGCACCCGGATAAACCTACAGGTCCAGGGCTGAAGAGAGGCAGTATTTTTCCTTCTGGTTCTTGTATGTGGAACCCGTGATTTATGAGCATGCGAAGGGAAGCTAAAGTGTAAGTTTGCAGTGGGTGCCACATTTTGATAGGAACCTTCCAAGTCTGAAATGTTCAGATGTTTTCAATCTGCACACACTCATGCCCTCACTCTTTTCCTGTTTCCTCCTCAACCCCTCTCTCCTACTCCGTCCGTAGTAATCACTGGGGAAACGGTCACTAGTGACTTCAGAGCCTCCCTCACCCAACAGATCTAACTCTGAGGTACCAGAGGGTGCAAACAGGGTACAAATGACACAACAATAAAATACCAGCATCTTCACCCTCACTTTTCTTCCCCTCCTCCTCTGTTCCTTCTTATTCTATCTTTCTTTTCTCTTTTCTCTTTGCTCTCAATCCACCTTCTTCTTCTCTTATCTCATCCTCTTCTCCGCCAGTGATTATTATAAATGTGTCACCAGGTCAGCCATTTTAATTCCAAGCTGTGTGTTTATCCTGGCTGCATTCTGTACTTTTAACTGGCCTGTCCAGTTTATCGGAGGTCCCCACAAACAGCCTTTTCTTGTATTGGCTCAGGGAAGTTAGGGTATATACGTTGCTTAATCAACTATGAAATGGCCGTTTGTTTAATGCTTCATTGATATTTGTAGTTAGTGCTTGGCAACTAGTAAAAATGTATTATTTTTATTAGGTATCATTGATGATTTCTAGTTGTTTTTAATCGCTTTCTGGAACTCAGGACTTCTCAGAAGGGCTGTCCCCACTTGCAACCCTGGCATAGCCAATAGGTCTCGCCTTTGGGACCTTTTAAGTGTTTAGCCATGCAGCAGTTGTTGTTGCACCAAGAATATTGTGCTGCATAACTAAATACTTAGAAGGTCCCAAAAGCGAGACCTATTGGCTATGCCAATGCTTGTTAAGATTCTTTTTATTAGCATTTCAAAAGCAATACAGAGAGGAAAACAGAAAGATCATAGCAGTACACATTAAATATGTACAACTGATATTTATGGACATTTTGGTAAAACACACAAAAGTTCCTACATTGTTAAATCTCTTTTTGCCGCAAACGTATCCCATATTTACATCAGCATCTCTGTAAACCAACAGACATACATATTCTGTGTTTTTGCACCCATATTAGGCAGCACAACATTCTCTTAGTAATTGCTTGCCTCATTTTATATCGGATACTCTGTGTTTCAGTTAGTTATTTGGATCTTTGTAACACTGTAGCAATGCCTGAAGTTAGGGAGGCTTGTATATTTATTTTACCACCTCTATCCGTCCATAATCATCCCTTGCTCCAGTTCCCCACTGTCACCGGTAATAAACGATGATATATTTTATGATCTTTTATGCCATTCCTAGTGATGGGGTCTCTAGTGAGCATGTAGTAAGATTTCCAACATATTCTTTGAGTACTAGGAATTCATATGTGTAAAGTAATCGAGACAGGATCATGCTCCGAGGCATGATACCTCCCATTTCATCCATCAATTCTTGTACACTTTCCATTTATTTATTTATTTATTTATGAAATTTTTAATGCGCAGCTAATACCCGAAGGTGTCTAGGCGCAGTATGATGCTTTAGGATACAGTTATCAGCACACAAACTTATTGGTTAAAGAGCCAAGTCTTCAGAGCCCTACGAAAACAAATAAGAGTGGGGGCAGTTTTGATATGTGAAGGGAGAGAGTTCCACAGTCTGGGAGTTGCTACCAAGAATCGTCTGTCTCCCCAGGTGGCGGTTCTTGTTCGGGGCACAGATAGTAGACAGCTTTGTGCCCTTGTAGATTTAACTCTCTTCAGGGTTCTGCCAGTACCTTGTTGTCGAAACTGATCTGAACTTTAGTGGGAATCAAACTTCCCAATGTCATATCTAAGTTTGAGTCACATAACATGTTCAAATATTCCTTTCTACTAATGTGCTCCTCTTAGAATGTCTCTGTCTTGTCGATGTAGTCTCTCAATAAATGTACCTAATGTAGATTAAGTGTATATACTGAGATTTTACTTATCTTTACGTTAGTGTGTGCTCCCTGCACTACACTATTTCTATTAGTGCACAAAATGAGCCGACCTCATGTGTCGGGATCGCTATGTCTGATACTTTTGAAGTAAAACTGGATTGATCCTTAGCTCATAAGTGTGTTTACTGTAGACATCCTGGGGAAGAATTACAAGCCCCTTAGCTCCACTTTTGTGCCACTTTTAACAAGGGAAAACTGGCGCAAACGTGGCGCCATGGGCTTGTAAATCCGACGCCCTATCTGTGGATTATTTTCTTCCCATCGCCTGCCAATTTCTGGCACTTTTAGCTAGAGAGTTATGATATGAAATAAGCTATTTAGCAATACCAATATATCAATTTTCAACACCTTGTCGGGTAGTAAGCACTGTATAAATGCATAATCAATTGATTTCAAATGTCACTGCTTTATTATGTGATTGTGGTGTAACGTTTTTAACAACAGCATGACTTCTCTTTGCCTTTTTATGTGAGCCTCAGCATAATTCAAAGCGCTGCACAGTGGTCCCCTCCTCGTCACGAAGATAAACAAGCATTGGAAATGCAATAGGTCTCGCAATAGAAAAGTTTGAGTTTTTGGTGTGGTAAATTTAAATATTATTTACATTTTTTTATGTTGTGCAAAATATAAAAGTTTTTTGGTTATTATAAATGCCAATAGTTATAAAATTATCAAATGTTACATCTATAGCATTAGTAAAGGTACATGTTTAGTTTTCCCCTGTCTTACATGTATTGATCTGACAAATCACAATGTTTCAAAAATTAATAGCTTTGTTATTTACAATGCCAATAGTTTTATCTTTCGCAAATGTGACACCTATTGTAACACAATATGTGTTGTAGTACTGAGTGGTATTTGGAGTGTATGTTGCATTGAGCGTAGTGTAATTATGTGGCATGTAATGATGTGGCACTGAGTGGGATTTGGAGAGTATGTTGCATTGAGTTCAGTGTAATTATGTAGCATATAATTATGGGGCACAGAGTGGTATTGTGTTTTGCTATGCTTTGTTATGCTATGCTATGTTTTGTTATGCTATGCAATGTTTTGTCGTGTTTTATTATGCTATGCTATGTTTTGCTATGCTATGTTTTGTTATGCTATGCTATGCTAGGTTTTGTTATGCTATGCTAAGCTTTGTTTTGTTTTGTTATGCTATGCTATGTTGTGTTTCGTTAAGCTATGCTATGTTTTGTTGTGTTTTGCTATGTTTTGTTATGCTATGTGTTGTGTTGTTTTATGCTATGTGTTATGTTATGTAATGTTATGCTATGCTATGGTTTGTTTTGCTATCCTATGCTTTGTTTTTAATGCTATGCTATGTTTAGTTTTGCTATCCTATGCTTTGTTTTGTTATGCTATGCTATGTTTTGTTATGCTATGTTTTGTTGTGCTTTGCTATGCTATGCTTTGTTATGCTATGTTTTGTTATGCTATGCAATGTTTTGTTGTGTTTTATTATGCTATGCTTTGTTTTGCTATGCTATGTTTTGTTATGCTATGTTTTGTTATGCTATGCTATGCTATGTTTTGTTATGCTATGCTAAGCTTTGTTTTGTTATGCTATGCTATGTTGTGTTTTGTTATGCTATGCTATGTTTTGTTATGCTAAGTTATGTTATGTTGTGATATGCTTAGTTATGCTATGTTTTGTTATGTATGCTGTGTTTTGTTATACTATGCTTTGTGTTTTGCTATGTTTTGTTATGCAATGTTTTGTTATGTTTTATCTTATGATATGTTTTGTTGTGTATTGTTATGCTATGTTTTGTTTTGCTATGCTTTGTTATGTTTTGTTATGCTATGTTTTGTTGTGTTTTGTTATGCTATGCTATGTTTTGTTTTCCTATGCTTTGTTATGTTTTGTTATGCTATGTTTTGTTGTGTTTTGTTATGCTATGCTTTGTTGTGTTTTACTATGCTATTTCTTGTTTTGTTATTCTAGGTTTTGTTTTGCTATCCTATGCTTTGTTTTGTTATGCTATGCTATGTTTTGCTATGCTAGGTTTTGTTATGCTATGCTGGTGAGGGTGTGTGAGGGTGAGTGAGGGTTAGGGGGTGTGAGGGCGAGGGTGTGTGAGGGTGAGAGGGTCGTGAGGGTGAGTGAGGGTGGGCGAGGGGGTGTGGGTGTGAGGGTGAGGGGTGTGAAGATGAGGGGTGTGAGGGTGAGGGGTGTGAGGGTGAGGGTGAGGGGGTGTGAGGTGAGGGGGTGTGAGGGTGAGTGGGTGTGTGAGGGGGTGTGAAGGTGTGTGAGGGTGGGTGAGGGGGTGTGAGGGTGAGTGAGGGTGTGTGAGGGTGAGGGGGTGTGAGGGGGTGTGAGGGTTACTGAGGGTGAGGGTGTGAGGGTAAGGGTGTGTGAGGGTGAGGGGGGTGAGGGTGAGGGGTGTGAGAGTGGGTGAGGGTGAGAGGGTTGTGAGGGGGTGAGGGTGTGAGGGTGAGTGAGGATGAGGGGGTGAGGGTGGGTGAGGGTGTGAGGGTGGGTGAGGGTGAGTGAGGGTGTGTGAGGGTGAGAGGATGTGAGGGTATGTGATGGTGAGGAGGTGTGAGGGTGAGGGTGGGTGAGGGTGGGCAAGGGTGAGGGGGTGTGAGGGTGAGGGTGTGTGAGGGTGAGGGGCGTGAGGGTGAGGGGGGTGAGGGGGGTGGTGTGTGAGGGTGTGAGGGTGAGGGTGAGTGAGGGGGTGTGAGGGTGAGGGGATGAGGGTAAGGGTGTGTGAGGGTGAGGGGGTGAGGGTGAGGGGTGTGAGGGTGAGTGAGGGTGAGTGAGGGTGTGTGAGGATGAGGGGGTGAGGGGGTGAAATGGCCTTGGTACTGTGTGAAGCAACATCTAGGTCCCTTTGGCTGTATGCCTGTATGAAAAAAAATAACACCTCAAATGGCTGGGCTCCGCGGTTGCAATGGACTGTGCTTATGACACAATTCAACAAGCACTGGCAAAGGCAGAAGCTAAACGGCTGAGAGAGGGGCCACATCCTGCACAACAGGGCACTGAGCTGTGAAGAGGTGCAGAATGAACTGTTGCACAGGGAAAAGGATCTTCATATAACCTCACCCTATCACAACACCCAGTCGGAAAATAATGTCACACTCATGCAGCTTTCCTTACATTGCCATGACTATCGTACCAGCGGATAAAAAAGGCAACAGCAAATGGCTGAACCAAAAGCACAATCTCTCTGTACTGTGTGGTCAAATGGCATCTCTGATGAATAACTACAGCTGTCTGTCCGCAAGACCTAAAAACATTAAATTGCACAAGCCTGCAACACTGATTAAGAATTCTATTTTCAGACTGCCATGTGATGCTAAAAAGAAAGAAACTGAACGTTGTTATCCGGTAATTTGTTCCAGTAATCGATTTCAAACAAATTAAATGCCTGTTCTGAATAGGTTTGTTTTGGAAACCAAATTCCTAGGTGTCAATAGCCACTGCTAGTTAAAAAAAAAAGGAGACACAGCCTGGCGGCCGTGAAACTGAAAACACGGCCGGCCGGCAGTGAAAAAGCCTTTGATGCAGCAGGGGGCAATTAGGGGAGGAGAATGGCTGGGCTGAGGCAGAGCCCAAAGCCTTTGATGCAGCAGGGGGCGGAGCAGGAAGAGCTGCTGGCGGCACCAAGCTGACGATTTGATGCTGTGCACGCGCATTTTAACTCATTGCGTTTGCGCATTGAGCTAAAAGCGCACATGCACTGCATCAAATCGCCAGTCTGGTTAAACTCTGGATAAGCCCTTTAATCTCTCGCCAGCTCGAATGCGCAAGCGCATCGGCAGGCGAGACCTAAAAAACATCAATAGTAACCATAATGTAATGAATGGTTCCTAACTTGTGATGGTTTCTCCGGCAAGAAGTGAATTATTTATTAGGCCTCACAGTACGTATACCTAAATGTCTCAGACTCCGAATCCCCATCACTGCTTGAAACAATGATTCAATAGCTCACGCACTCTCTGAAACTCCTTTTAATTTCTACCTTTTTCAGTTTAAGGTTGCAGCAATGCTGCTGAATAAAGTTTTGAATTGAATTGAATTACTACCTATTTCAGTTTTGGGGGACATTCTTAAGTTTAATTTTGTTCATGGTCCCTCTTTTATTTATTTATTTATAAAGTTTTCTATAGCGCAAACATGACCCTAGAGGGTATGCGAGTGCTTAAAAAATGGTCAAGAAGGAGAAGCAGCTTGAAACAAAATCAGTGAGAACAGCACAAGATGTAATAATTGATCAGGTCAGGAAGGAGACAACCAGAAAGGCCAGCACGATATTCCATAAGCAAGAGAATAACAAGCAAGCATTAGACCTAAGTGTAGATACTGCACCATATCGAGGCCAGGTGAGTAGAGTTTGTGGGTTCATCAGTGGAGCTTTGACTTCTTTTTTTGAACGATGCAGTTGAGGGGTTCAGTCTGATCGCAGGGAGTTGTAGGTTCTCGGGGCAACACCAGAGAAGGCTCATTGTAGGTTTTCTTTTTAGAAAATTTCTGTGGTTTCAACAATAAGGTGCTGGTGCTTCTAGAGGATCTGCAGCCTCCAGATAACTTCATCTCTTGTTCAAGGTATCTTGGGGTGTTGAAGAGTAGGGCTTTATGGGCCATGAATGCAATTTTTAAGTGTAGCCTTACCTCATGTGGGAGCCAGTTTAGAGATTTCAAATCAGGAGTGATATGGTTGTTTCTTTTAGATCCTGTGATGATTTTGCAGCAGAGTTAAGGGAGGCCCTCAGTGTAACCAACTTATGTCTAGGTAGTCCACAGAGGGTGCACTTCCATAGTTCAACCTGGAAATCACTAGGGCTTGGACAGCTGATTTGAAGTCATGAAGGTGAAGGAAGGGTTTTAACTTTAATAAGATGCTCACAAGGAAGTTTGCTCCTTTGTTGGCTGTACTGATGTGTTCCTGCATGTTCAGGTTCTTGCTAAGTATTATTCCCAGAGATTTCATTGAGTCTATAAGGCATGGTAAGCAGTTAAGAGCTGTAAGTTGCTTCATTCATTCTTTGATGTCGGGTGACTGGGGGTGATTAAGAGGAATTCTGGGGCATATTATCAAGGAACAGTGAAAATTAACGATAAGGGCGCTTAGCGTTAATTGTTTTAGCGCCCGCTATCGCTGAATAATATCGCCTGGTTATCGCGTTATGAACAACGCTAACCGCCTAGGCGATAAAAAATCCAGCAATAGCAGCATTTTGGGAGGTTATCGCTGGTAATGCAGCGATAAAACTACAAGGATATGGATATCCTTTTTGATAGCCCATGGTGGATTTAGCCAGGTAATCCACCTCCCATTGGATTACATGGCTAAGTCTGAAAATTAGCAGACGTAAAAAAGCAGCGTTAACCGTGGTTAGCGCTGCTTTTTTTGTCTCTAACAGGGTTAACGTGAAGCTTGATAATAGGAGAAATGTCACTTAGCGACATTTCTCCTATTATTTTGCACTGGATCGGCCACCTTGCATCTCATTAGAGATGCAAAAAGAAGCGTAGTGAAAAAGGGTGCTAACATGCGATTTTGCATGTTAGCACCCTGTTGTTGATAGGGCGATATTTTTTATCTCTGCTTCTTTGGCTTTTAAAGCCAAAAAAGCAGAGATAAAGCCCTTGGTAATATGCCTCTCTGTTTGCGCATTGAGCTAAAAGCGCACATGCACTGCATCAAATCGCCAGTCTGGTTAAACTCTGGATAAGCCCTTTAATCTCTCGCCAGCTCGAATGCGCAAGCCATCGGCAGGCGAGACCTAAAAAACATCAATAGTAACCATAATGTAATGAATGGTTCCTAACTTGTGATGGTTTCTCCGGCAAGAAGTGAATTATTTATTAGGCCTCACAGTACGTATACCTAAATGTCTCAGACTCCGAATCCCCATCACTGCTTGAAACAATGATTCAATAGCTCACGCACCATCGGAAACTCCTTTTAATTTCTACCTTTGTCAGTTTAAGGTTGCAGCAATGCTGCTGAATAAAGTTTTGAATTGAATTGAATTACTACCTATTTCAGTTTTGGGGGACATTCTTAAGTTTAATTTTGTTCATGGTCCCTCTTTTATTTATTTATTTATAAAGTTTTCTATAGCGCAAACATGACCCTAGAGGGTATGCGAGTGCTTAAAAAATGGTCAAGAAGGAGAAGCAGCTTGAAACAAAATCAGTGAGAACAGCACAAGATGTAATAATTGATCAGGTCAGGAAGGAGACAACCAGAAAGGCCAGCACGATATTCCACAAGCAAGAGAATAACAAGCAAGCATTAGACCTAAGTGTAGATACTGCACCATATCGAGGCCAGGCGAGTAGAGTTTGTGGGTTCTAGGTCAGGAATTTGTTCATCAGTGGAGCTTTGACTTCTTTTTTGAATGATGCAGTTGAGGGGTTCAGTCTGATCGCAGGTAGTTGTAGGTTCTCGGGGCAATACCAGAGAAGGCTCATTGTAGGTTTTCTTTTTAGAACATTTCTTTGGTTTCAACAATAAGGTGCTGGTGCTTCTAGAGGATCTGCAGCCACCAGATAACTTCATCTCTTGTTCAAGGTTTCTAGGGGTGTTGAAGAGTAGGGCTTTATGGGCCATGAATGCAATTTTTAAGTGTAGTCTTTCCTCATATGGGAGCCAGTTTAGAGATTTCAAATCAGGAGTGATATGGTTGTTTCTTTTAGATCATGTGATGATTTTGCAGCAGAGTTAAGGGAGGCCCTCAGTGTAACAAACTTATGTCTAGGTAGTCCACAGAGGGTGCACTTCCATAGTTCAACCTGGAAATCACTAGGGCTTGGACAGCTGATTTGAAGTCATGAAGGTGGAGGAAGGATTTTAACTTTATTAAGATGTTCACATGGAAGTTTGTTCCTTTGTTGGCTGTACTGATGTGTTCCTGCATGTTCAGGTTCTTGCTAAGTATTATTTCCAGCGATGTCATTGAGTCTATAAGGCATGGTAAGCAGTTAAGAGCTGTAAGTTGCTTCATTCATTCTTTGATGTCGGGTGACAGGGGGTGATTAAGAGGAATTCTGGGGCATATTATCAAGGAACAGGGAAAATTAACGCTAAGGGCGCTTAGCGTTAATTTTTTTAACGCCCGCTATCGCTGGATAATATCGCCTGGTTATCGCGGTATTAACAACGCTAACCGCCTAGGCGATAAAAAATTCAGCAATAGCAGTATTTTGGGAGGTTATTGCTGGTAATGCAGCGATAAGACTCAAGGATAGGGATATCCCTGTTGATAGCCCATGGTGGATTTAGCCATGTAATCCACCTCCCATTGGATTACATAGCTAAGTCTGAAAATTAGCAGACGTAAAAAAGCAGCGTTAACCGTGGTTAGCGCTGCTTTTTTTGTCTCTAACAGGGTTAACGTGAAGCTTGATAATAGTAGAAATGTCACTTAGCGACATTTCTCCTATTATTTTGCACTGGCTCGCCCACTTTGCATCTCATTATAGATGCAAAGGGAAGCGTAGTGAAAAAGGGTGCTAACATGCGATTTTGCATGTTAGCATCCTGTTGTTGATAGGGCGATATTTTGATCTCTGCTTCTTTGGCTTTTAAAGCCAAAAAAGCGGAGATAAAGTCCTTGTTAATATGCCCCTCTGTTTAATAGTGTTTAGTTTAAGGTGGTTGCAGGTCAACACTGGATGAGTTGGGAGCTTTTGTGATGTAGCATGTCATTGGATGTTTCTCAGCGTGTGGGTTGACGTCACACACAGTCGCTGCAATCTTATTTTGCTCTGTTCAGTGCAGTGATGAGCTGACTTAACAACCTTCAGTAATTTGTTCCTGCCAAGGTCATCAGTTCTGCAGGGCTCATCAGAAGTAACAGGGAATCCGTTCTGCCTCGCTCATCAGAGGCCATAGTGTTGCGCAAGCGCACACAGTGGTGTTTACGACGCTGGCATGCACAGTTCATTTAACTGCAAGCGCAATCAACTGTGCTTACAACGCTGATGTGCACAGCTTATTAAACTGTTGTGGCCTTTCACAGTTTGGAGCTGCAACTGCTGCTGCGCACATTAGGAGCTGTTGTTTTGTGCAAGTACTTGCAGCAGTGTACCCAATGCTGACGTGCACAGAGTCAAGGTGTCTGCTTCTACACTGGAGTGCACAGTAACTGGGAGGTGGCGAAGTACATTTCCTCAACGCTGATGTGCGCAGCTGTGCATACAAGGAAAAGTGCATTGTTAAAGTGCTTGGTGTAGGAAGCCAGCACTGTCACTCCTGTAAGAAAGATGTGTTGGCTGTTGTAACTTGAAGATGTGGGGCCTTGCTCTTATTTATCTTGGATTTATTTCACATGTATGCCAATAAGCAGAATGTTACTACTCCCCCATTTTTAGGTTTCGACCTGGCGATCTGCGCAAGCAGTTCGCGCAGGCGAAATCTAATGTTTACAATATTGGCTATAGGAACGTCCCCCGGCTCCCATTGGCTAGCTCCATAAATGGAGGGTAGCCATTGGGAGCCGCATCTGTCCATCAAGGCCGGACCAGATTCGGGGGCGTTCCCGCAATTTTTTCCCTCTCCACCCTTTTTGCATCGTCATCGGGCGGTGTTTATTTTTTTGGTCCTCTTCTCTCTTTCTCCTTTGGTCGTTCGGGGTGGTGGACGTGTCCCTTACTGCTCAGGTGAGTCACCTTTCTGACCCGAACATTTTTGTTGTCCATGGGGTTGCAGCATGTCCGAGGGGGTTTCTTGTTCTGTTTCTGGCATGTTTACGTTTCTAAAAAGTCTAGCCAGGCTATAGCCTTGCCGATCTGCTCTCAACAGCGTTTTAACCAGGCAGCCATATTTAAACAATGTACCTCCTTCTTAGCCGTTTTAGAATATCAGCACTCGGCCCGTGTGTGTTGTGTAAACGGCAAAGGTATGGCCGGCATGCTGTTCTCTCTCCTCCAAAGAGCACTGTTTGTTTTGGCAATAGCGGGCCGTTGGTTGCACTCCCCGGGCGGCCTCCTTCCCTTTAACCTGGCGGGAGCGGGCCAGGGAATCTGCCCATTGTCGGCCTGCATTCCCCTGTCTGTCGGGCCAACTGACAAATGGGGTATTTAGGTTCAGCATTCCAGACTCCTGTCCTCTCTTACATAACCCCCCAGAACCCTGCCGCGCCTCCTGCCCAGCTCACGCTACCAATATCCATGCCTCTCTCTAGCAGTGCAGCTAATCACGCGCACCCCACTACCATCTCCCCCCCCCCGAAAACTTTTTCAGCCCCTATACCCCCCTCCCCCTGAAATTTGGCTCTAGTTGTCCGCCTGTAAGTACCTAAATGTACCTACATTTTTACTTGGCTATTTGTCTGTCTGCGTGCCGGTCTGTCAGTTCACTGGCCTCTCTCTATATGTCGGCCAATCACTCCCCTCACCCCCGTGAATGCATGTCTCGCTGTCCGCCAATTTGTCAAATCGCCTGTCTGCCAGTCACTCGGTCATCCTTCTCATGGGCGGCCTGTTTCGCTGCTTGCAGGACTATTTGCTTATGTTATAATTTTGATGGGCAGTTTACGGACCTGTTGGTAGTGCACAAAGAAAGCCTGATCACAGTTAGATGTTTAGGAGGGAGGCGGCATGAAAAGCTGAAGAAGCCAAAATAAATAATACGAGGGAGAGCTGGTGCCCGAAGCACTCCTGCCCCAAGGCGGCTCCGGAGAGCCCAGTGCACCCGCCGGCGGTGAGTGCTGCCTGCATGCATACATGCCTCGTCTGCGCTCTGCTGGGGGTTGCCTGCGCGCACTTCTGGGGGGAGGAGGGGAGTGCCTGCATGCATTCTCTACTTCTGTGCGCCGATGGGGGTGTGCGCCTGCATGCTTGCCTCGTCTCCGTGCTGCTGGGGGGGGTGCCTGAGTGCACTTATGGGGGAGGGGAGGGTGCCTGCGTGCAGTACCTCTGTGCACTGCTGAGGTGTGTCTGCATGCTTGCCTTATCTCCGTCTGCATGCATGCCTCGTCTCTGCTCTGCTGGGAGGTGGCAGCATGCACTTCTGGGGGTGAGCCTGCGTGCATGCTCTACTTCTGTGCACTGCTGGGGGTGTGCGCCTGCATGCATTCCTCGTCTCTGCTCTGCTGCGGGGGTGCCAGCGTGCACTTCTTGGGGGGGGGGGGTTTGTGCATTTCGGGGGGGTGAGCCTGCGTATGCAAGCACTACCTATGTGCGCTGTTAGGATATGTGTATGCCTGCCTGCTCTGCCGCTGTGAACTGCTGGGGGGTTGTGTCTGCATGCTGTACTTTTGTGTACTGCTGTGGGTGTACACCTGCTTGCTGTACCTCTGTGCAGTGCTGGGGGTGTATGCCTGCATGCTGTACGCCTGTACCTCTGTGCACTACTGGGGGTGTACACCTGCATGCCGTACCTCTGTGCACTGCTAAAGATGCGTGCCTGCAAACACTACTTATGTGCGCTGGTGGGAGTGTGTACCTGTCTGTTCTGCCGCTGTGAAATGCTGGGGTGTGTCTCTGCCTGCTCTGCCATTGTGAACTTCTGGGAGTGTGCGCATATCCGCCCTGTTTCTGCGACCTTCTAGGAGCGTGCCTGTCTGCTCTATATCTGTAAAATGATGGGCGCAAAGTTGCTTGCTCTACTTGCATGTACTGCTGTGAGGATTACCTGCCTGCTGTATCTCCGTGATTTGTTGAAACGAGTGCCTCTCTGTTCTACCTATGCGACCGGCTGGGAGGTGTGTTTGCCTGTTCTATATCGGGACTCCTAGGAGACCTGCCTAACTGCTCAGATATCTGCCTGCCTGCTCTATCTCTGTGAACTAATGGCATTGGAGGCTAGTCTGTCTTGTTTCCTGATGGACACTGTTTCTGTATCTCAAGGGCCGTGTACATCCCGATGTGCTGCAAAATAAGTTTGAATCCCAGCTGTGGTGCAAATTGTGTACTAAGGGGTTGTGTGCGTGCTTGGGCGTGTGTGCGCATCTGTGTGTGTTTGCCTGTGTATTTGAAAGCATCTTTGTGTGTGTGTATGTGTGTGTGTTTGCCTGTGTATGTGAAAGCATCTGAGTCTGGGGATGTGTGCGTCCCTATGTGTCTGTGCCTATATATGTGTATGCATCTGAGTGTGTGCGCGGGCTCTGCTCACCTACCCAAGTGAAGATTTCAACCTGCCTCAACTCTCCCGGGATATAGCCCCCTGTCTTGTGGATATTAAACTAAAGGTACGCCATGCAGCGCTGGAGGCATTTACTGTGCTGGCCTCGTCCATGGGTTCAGATAAAGCCAGCCTCTTCAAGGCCGTGGATATTGTGGAACTTAATGAGGAGGGGGATGGAGTGATGCATGCAGTCCAGGCAAGGCTAGCCAGAAAAACCCTTCCCAAACTTGATGCACAAGGTCTAGTAGACTATGCCACCCCTCTATCTACCTCTGCTCATGGAAGAGGTGCTCACATTCTTCCAAGAGCGGACTCAGACTAGCTTCTGTCAGGATGTAGGACTCAGAGTGTGCACACTCCCAGCGGTGACTGTGCCCTCAGGCGTCATGCATCCTACAATGACCTACTGCTTCTGTCTGATCCCAGCGTTGGTGCCAGGAGGGTGTTAAGCGCAGGTAAAGGGAAAAACAAACTGCCTTGGGAGAATGATTCCGCTCCAGTAGTGGGAGTTCAAGCGAAGGATTCTCTATATGCCAAGGAGCTCCAACAGGTAACTGTGATTTCTTTCATGAGTGTGTGTGTGCGGCTGGCTCTGGGTGTGTGTGTGTGGCTGGCTCTGGGTGTGTGTGTGGCTCTGAGTGTGTGTGTGTGGTAGTAATTGCTGTCAGCTGATCGCGTCCGTAGGGTACAATAGGTCTTACATTTGCAAGAGATTAAGCTAATGGCAATGTAAATGACAATGCCATTTATTTATCTGTTTTCAAATCCAACACATAAATAAAAAAATTGTCATTTACAATGCCAATAGGTCTAACTTTTCCAAAGGCGAAACCATTGCATTGTAAATGCTTGTTTGTTTAGAGACCCCATCCACCAGAGGTCTGTCAACAACAGCTCCCTCCCAATGACTCAAGCATTTGAGCATACACATTCCAAGCAGGAGTGTTCCTTGCTTACCGTTCTAACTCCATTACGTGCAATTGTCATACAGAGCAAGGCTCTAATGAACTGAATCCTTAAGCCTCACCACACACCTGGCCTCGCAGGACATCATCCAAGTCCTGGCTCTCATAGTCAAAACTGTGTAGTAGGGTTATCACCTGGCCAGTGTTTTACCGGTCTCCTACATTTTTTTCCCACACCAGTATAAATAAAATTGGAAAAAGTAGTGGTATCCATTATTTCGCACGCCACCAGGGCCATAGGATGAGTCTCATGACAACTGGTATTGTGTACTGCAAATACTGGGTGAGGTCACTGTGTTAATATTTGGTCATTGTATATAAGGCAATTAAATCGTTTTTAAATACAAACGGACTGAGAGAAGAAATGAGATTGCGGGGAATGAGATTTTGATATCAATTTATGATCAATTTAATAACTTATCTCATTCATCTATTTTGGACCGCTAATATCTGTCATTGAGTAAAAGACAACCCCTGCATAGGTTAGACAAACCCCATTAACGGACGCCACTCAGAAGAACCACTTACAACTGATAAAGTTTAAAAGTTTTATATAAAAGTCAAAGTTAAATGCAAATACAATCCTCTCGGGATCAAAGTATACAAAAGAATACAAAATCAATTCCACATTCAGCAATTTAAAGCTTCGATGTGAAGTGGTTCCTTGGCCTCTTCTACAGAAAGAGAAAAAAAATATCACGTTAAATCTGTCCCTACTCTATGCTATGTGACATCCCTACTTCGTTGGTTCCTTTCCTAAAAAGGTGTCAGCAGTTTGACTTCCAAAGAAGTTCAAACTCTCTTAGCCTCTAAAGGTAACTTAAGTCTAAGAAGCAGTACCCTCTCTGCCTACCCATCCGCTCTTCTTAAGGGTCCTCGGCCTACTGCTCTCTTGCGCTCTGATCTCTCTCAGCGCATCTGCTCAAGTCATCCACCCTTCGCCCTTCTCTCTCTGAGCTCCCTGCTGGGTTATTCGCTCGCCTTCGCTATCTTATCCCCGGGGTGCTGTCCCTAAAATACACAATCACAGTGCGGGTGGAACGCCCCTTGACGCCCACCACGGACTTTCCCCGATGATGTCAGCTTCTGGCTTCTTCCATTACTTCATCTCTCTCGTCGTCCGTTAAGTTGACCTTCCTTCCTTAGATGTCATCTTCATCTTCTTATTGGCAATTTCAATTGACACTTTCAGATCAGAAATCATATTAACTTAAACAAGACTTTAACTTACAACTGCTATTCTTTGACCTTCTAGGTCCTGTGAATGGTCATTCAAAAACAAGTTTCAAATTCTAAGCGCTTCTCGTCACGTTCAGGCCATAAACCTTGTCCAGCGTTGTCACCTTAAATCTAACAAGTGCTAGACTTCTTGGCTCTCACGTCCACATCAAGCTATTTACGACTCCTGTAAGTCCGCTAAATTATATACATTGGACTGTGTTCCTGATAACCCTTGGTCAGTCAGGTTAGAATCACAAATGACCTAAACCTTTCTAGCGTTCTCACAGAAAGCCTTCCACACAGTATAAACTTTAACACACATTATATTCGTATTTAGCAAAAGTCTGTTACACATATATTAATACATTGTACATAGAATATAAACTACGTAAGCATAACTTCATATCATCATTCGCTATATCGTTTTATACATGTTCTACATATTTCTTCACGTTTCATTTCTCGCTGTTTCTCCGTTTAAAAGTTACACACGTACATGAATTCTACTTTGCACGTTTTTACATTTCGTAAGCATTTCTATACCGTCTCTACATCAGCCCACTACATATACGGGCCTTCTAAATCTAATACATGTTCTAAAGTGAATATAGTTACATTTCCTATATTACTTTGGATTATATCAGTTAACTTTATACTATAAGTGTCAACTTCACGTTACAATATACGTTTCATTCCTACGTTATACAATGTGCTTGTAAATACGGCCTATACATAATTTCTATTCAAATTTGCGCTCTCTCAGTCCCCCCTTTGATGACTTCTAGGAGTCATCACTAAATGCAATTTGAATAACATCTCTAAACAGAACTAGTTACAATATTCCCTCTTTTCATCGTTTCGAGAGCTCTTAAACTTTTATACTGTTGATCTTGTAAAGCAGCTAATCTCCTTTCTTGCTCTCTCATTGTTCGTTGTAACCGGTTCGACCTATACCATTTATACAATTTTACTAAACCTAACAATGTGATTATACAAATTATTACTATCAATACAGGCTTTAATATGTACCATACTATACTTTTCCCAAGGTTGGCAAACCAACTCCCAACCTTTCCTACTCCATGACCAACTTTTTCCCAAACATTTATTTTTGATAAATCTTCGATCTCTTGATGAATCTGTGTAATGTTCCGTATGACTTTCTCAAGTGGTTTTGAATTATCAGGAATATAAGTACAACATTCCTGGACCTTCAAAGCCTTACAAACTCCGCCTTCTTTTGCTAGCAGTACATCTAAAGCAAGTCGGTTCTGAAGAACCATTGCTCTAATCGACTGCATCTCACCTTCTACCAACATTAATGACCTTGCAGTACTTGCAGATAATCTATCTACAACTGTAGCCAGTCTCCTGATCTTAACATCGTTAAGTATTAAACCTAACATAGGAAACATTGCTCCAAATACATCTCCTACTACTTCTGCATCTCCTACTTCCCTTTTCGTTCTCCTCGAAGCCTTTCCTTCTATTATCGCTACATCCTTTGCATGATATATTTTGGGGAAGACAATTGCCAAGTAACACGAACCATACCAATTGTCAGGTAGTTTTACATAGGCATTTCTTCCGCATACAAAATACACATTCGGAATAGCTTGCATTCCTTTCATAAAATCTTTCGTATAGTACTCTAAACGAAAAGCATGTTCGCAATTCACTTCACCTACAAATACACTCTCGTAATACGTCTTGCTTCGAGTTAAACATAACTTTCCTTTCTGCGTTCTATCCAATGCTATTGGACCATTGCTACCTTTCTTTTTATGTGCCTTCTCTTCTTCGGTCCAATCTGTTTTCCACTGTCCTGACATTTTTAGAATCTTCTGTCTTCTGTATCTATCATCTACTTGTCCTATGAACTTCTTCTCAACCTCTGATACTTTGCAAGTTAGATTATTTCTGCGTGCATATGATGTATCTAATGTATCCCAAGGAAGAAAGAATTTAGCTAGTCTATCCTCCTTTTTGTAATAGTCCCACTTATTCATTTGCTTATAATTCGGAACTTCAGGCAGTACCGAATCATAATTTGAAAAGTAGTACTCAAATCCTTCTCTACCATAAAATATACTAAGCAGTAAACTACATGTTATCCCATAAGTCAATGGGAGATGATGATATCTAATGCCTTCGTCTACAGAAGCCGGCAATTGCATACAAACATAGCAATCTTTGGCCTCCATGGCATCGATATATTCATATAACTGTTTAGCATATGCATTTGACCTAAAGTTTCCCTGTGACTCGTCTACGTGTAATCTACGAGCTTCATCTGCCAATAACGCCTTTTCACGTATAACATTGCTCTCCTCCTTTTTCCCCACAAGAGCAGGTCTCAAAGTCGTTATAGGCTTTACATTTGCTGTTTCTTTATCAGTTTCATGTCCTATTATGTATGATATTGTCACTACTGTAATTATGAGAAAAATTACTACTGCTATTAGTGTACCTACTATACATCTAGCTCTTTGGTTTGGGTTGCCGTTCTCCATGTTATCAAAACAGCGTAGCTCCTTCTTTTGCGAAAAAGTTTTCCTTCTGCAGTCTTTGTTTGCTTTATTTGCTTTCTCAGTCTTAAAATGCTTTTTCCCAACAAAGTCTCTTTTTCGCAACAATGTCTTTCTCTTTTAGCAACGGACAACCCTAACCCTTCTCCGTCCTCTAAATGTAATCCCTAATTTTGTTCTTCTTTCCACTCGGTGCTAGGTTATCTTCTTCTTTATAACTTATATACAAAAGTCTTTTATGCATCAACAATTATTTTCGGACCTGCAGCTTTCACGACAATTTCCAATAATTCAAAACGAATGACTTTTTCTTCTTCTTCTGACATTTGCTGACCAAACGTTGGAAATTGTAATCTATTTAGCACTAGATCTTGAATTTGACTCAAATATGGGGGTATGGGAAGTGTGAAAGTCAGTAATCCCTCAGTCTCGAGTCCAGGCGTCAACATCCATATCTCCACTGCCACAAATGGATCGTGATCGATTACCTTCACTTTCTTCACTCTCCCAGATTTCTGTCCCCAAGACATCTGCTAGATAAGTCCACTCTGGAGTGGCGTACCTTCTGCAGGGCACACGTACCCTTCTCGATCTCCTTGGACTTTCAGTTCCTGAGTCTGTAGTTTCTTCCTCCTGATCCGATTCTTCAGCGATCGGGACAAGAGTTCTTTCTTGCTTTTCCTCTGAGCTTGGCCTTTTCCTTCTCTCCGGCCAACTGGCTTTGTCACTTCTTGCCCTTCTGCTCCTTGTCCTTGGACCTGTCTCTTGGTCACTTTCTGTTTGTTCGATATCTGTATCAGACTCCCAATTACTTTCTTCTCCTGAGGCGACTTCGGTCTGACTGGTATCCTGACCTTCGTCGACCTGTTCCGTCTCAATCTCAGCCTCTTTGCTCACCTCCACAGCTTGGCTTTCCCCCTCTATGGCTTCTCCACTTTCCGCTGGATTCTCATCCGAGAGAGGAGCTGTTTCTTCTAGAGGTGTTGGCACTCTTCGGGTGTGTGAGGCATGTATCCAGTTTGGCAGACCTCCACACTTTACTGCGGTATTCGTTACAAGTATAACTTGAAACGGTCCTCTCCAACGCACGTCTAAGCAGTTCTTTCTGACATGCTTCTTCACCAAGACCCAGTCTCCCGGACTCAGGTCATGGCACAAATCTTGTGCTGATGGAACCTCTGCAGCCTGGACCTGGAGGGACACAGAATTAACGGCATCAGATAGTCCCTTACAGTAGTCCAAGATCAAATCGTCTGTGATGTTCACTAGAGCTGCAGTCGGAACCGATGGCAATCTCATAGCTCTCCCCATTAGGACTTCATGAGGAGAGAGACCTGTTCTTCTATCAGGTGTGCTACGTATGCTCATAAGAACCACTGGAAGTGCGTCTGGCCAACTCAGGGATGTTGCTGAACAAACTTTGGCAAGTCTGGACTTTATCGTGCTGTTGATTTGCTCTACAATCCCTGAAGCTTCTGGTCGATAGCTGCAGTGTAACTTCTGATCGATATTCAAAGCTGAACATAGCATCTTCACTATTTCGCTATTGAAATGAGTTCCTCTGTCCGATTCCAAAGAGGATGGCACCCCAAACCTCGGTATTAACTCTCTAAGTAACAATTTTGCTACTGTAAGTGTATCGCACCTACGTGTAGGGTAAGCCTCAACCCATCTAGAAAATATGCAAACAATCACTAAAACGTATCTGAGTCTGTTGCATTTAGGCATTTCTATAAAATCAAGCTGCATCCTATTGAAAGGCCCCCCAGACCTCCCAATATGACTCAATGTAACTGGTGTTCTCTTCCCCACATTTAGTTGCTGACAGATCGTACATCGCTGACACACAGCTTCTGCCGCTACTCTAAATTTTGGATTAAACCACGTCTGTCTGAATACTCTCACCATAGCATCTCTTCCTATGTGTGCTGATCCATGCAATTTCCTTGCCATTGGACTAACAAGTTCATTTGGTAAAACTGCTCTCCCATCTGCAGAGATCCAAAAGTTCATTTCACTTCTAGAACAACCAGCTGTTTCCCAACTCTTTTTCTCATCATCTGGTGCATTTTCCTGAATACTTCTCAATTCATCCCACGTATCTACAGTGTCTAACAACATGGTCAATTCAGTTCTTTCTTGGATTCCCCTCACCTTTATATCAGTGTGAGAATATCCCTGTTCTGCACAATAACGCGCTACTTCATCCGCGTAGCGGTTTCCTAGTGACACAAAGTCAACATTCTTTGTATGGGCTGCACATTTGACCACTGCTATGGCCATCGGTTTTTGCAATGCCTCTAACAAAAGTCTCACGAATTCTCCATTCCTAATGGGAGAACCCGAGGAGGTCATGTAACCTCTTTGAGACCATAACTGCCCGTAATCGTGAACTACCCCGAAACCATACTGGCTATCGGTGTATATGGTGACTCGAAGTTTGTCGCCTGCTAAGCAAGCACGAGTCAAAGCAACAATTTCAGCTACCTGTGCAGAGTGTACTCCTTCCAGGCAAGCGGCTTCTATTACTCTCGTAATTGTGCAAACTGCATAAGCTGCTCTCAGCTGACCGACATTGTCTCTTACACATGAACCATCAACAAAGAAAATTTCATCTGGGTCCGTCAATGGCTCATCTACAATATCAGGTCTCGGTTTGGTGCATAGTTCAGTCACATCAAGGCAGTCATGATCTGTACAATTTTCATCATCCACCTCATTCGGAAGTGGCATCAAAGTTGCAGGATTCAAGACGGAGCATCTTTTTAGGGTCACATTCTCGGCAGCCAGTATGACTTGCTCGTAGCGTGTGAGCCTGCTATTTGTCAGATGCTGAGTCTTAGTCCTGGTCATTAACAGTTCTACAGAATGTGGTACATACACCTCTAACTGATGACCCATGACCACGCTTTCAGATCGTTCAATGCTGACACCCGTTGCAGCTACGGATTTGAGACATCCGGGCAACGCTGCGGCTACTGGATCTAATGTAGCCGAGAAATACGCCACTGGTCTACGCGCATCTCCGTGAATCTGAGCTAAAACTGCTAACGCGCATCCCTCTCTTTCGCAGCAGTAAAGCAAAAATGGCTTCGTGTAATCAGGCATTCCTAAAGCCGGGGCACGACATAGGTCCTCCCTCAGCTGCAAAAACGCGATCAAACAATCTTTGTCCCATGGTACCGGATCACTTACTCCTTTGTGCGTCAGTTGTAATAACGGTTTTGCCTTCAGTGAGAAGTTGGCTATCCACTGTCGACAGTAACCGACCATACCTAGAAACATCCTGACTTCTCTTTGTGTTGTAGGCGCGTTCATTTTCATAATCGCCTCTATTCTGTCTGGAGACACCTTCCGCTTTCCCTTTTCAATCCTATGGCCCAAGTATTGCACTTCAGTTTTACAATATTGCAACTTACTTGGAGACACCTTGTGTCCGTTCTCGGCCAAGTGATTTAACAAGGTTATGGTGTCTTCTCTGCAAGCTTCCTCAGTTTCTGACGCAACTAGGAGGTCGTCTATGTACTGGACTAGAACCGAATTCTTGGGCAGTACTAGACTTTCAAGATTTCGTTTTAATAACTGGTTAAAGATCGATGGGCTTTCTGTATACCCCTGAGGGATACGACACCATGTTAAGACGCGATCTTCCAGCTTAAAAGCGAAAAGATACTGGCTCTCTTCATCTAAAGGTATCGAAAAGAAAGCCTGGCACAAATCTATCACTGTAAACCATTCAGCTTGGAACGGTATCTGAAATAATATCACTGATGGATTCGGTACCACTGGACAACATGAGACAACAATGTTATTAATCTTCCGAAGAACCTGCACTATTCTGTATTTTCCACTAGGCTTCTGCAAACCCATAATCGGGGAGTTACATGGACTTCCCACGATCTCCTTCAGTATTCCCTGTTTAATCATGGATTCGATCACAGGCTTTATTCCTGCAATCGTCTCTGGAGTCAACTTGTATTGTGGGGTTCTTGGATACTCAGCATTGGCTCTTACCAAGATTTTTACTGGTTCCACTCCTTTGATCAGTCCTATTTCTTCTCCAGTAAAATCCCACACCTCAGCTGACACTTTCTCCCTCAAATCCTGTGGAAGTTCCTCCACTGTTAAGGTAGGATATAGTTCCACGCACTCTTGCGAGTTTACAATTTTAAAATCGGCATCCTCATCATTTGTCTGCACTTCTACTCCTCCAGGTGTACAATGTATTGTGCAATTCAATTTGCACAATAGATCTCTTCCTAGCAAACACACAGGGCTAGAATCACAGATCACAAATTGATGTTCGTCACTGTAATTCCCTATCTTTACTGACACTGGTTCGGTCAGAGGATTCGTCATCCTCTTGTTTGCGACTCCTACCACCTGAATCGTCTCTCCCGATATCGGCAAACCGGGAACTACCGCTGATCTCAGCGTGGATCGAGTGGCACCCGTATCTACCAAAAAGGTTGTAGGACATCCAGCTACTTCAGCCTCTACGTATGGTCCTCTTTGATCTACTTCCAGGGCGGCCCCTAGAGTACAGTCTTCCTCCCTGCTTACTCGTTGCCCTGTAAGAGGATCAACGTAGTAGCATTCCTCTCCTCCTACAAACAATGGCATTTGTCTATAGGTTTTCCCTCCGTTTGTGATGCGAGGTGGTTGAGGAAACGGGGCTCGAGGAGTCTGAGTCCCCCCTTTGATAAATTTTCCCTTCGGGGCTGCGGCTCCCTTAACCACGTTATTCTGTACCTCTTCCTCCTCTTGTTCTAATTCCCCTGTCTCAACATTGTAAGGACACTCGCGTCGCCAATGTCCCACTTCGTTACACTGATGACATCTAGTTGTCCTTTTCAGTGTCGCAATATCCATTCTCGGTCTCGGTCTTTCTTCCTCGTCTCTGCTCTGATTATTCTGCTTCTTTACTTGCGCTCCTGTTCCCTGTTGCCGCTGTCCACCCTTTCCAGCTGCTTGCATTTGTACCAGCATTAACTTCTCCTTGAGTTTCTTAGCCTTCAAATCTATCTCGTCACTACAGTACCTTGCATACCTCAGAATTTCATCTAAAGGCTTATTCTGCCAACAGATTAGATGTTGTTGTATCATCAGGCTTATGTCTGGTCTTAATCCTAGAACAAACTTCGACACAAACTGCCCTATGTCCTTAGGATCCATTACATCTAACCCACTGTACTGCTTGAATGCTTTCAGCAATCTCTCATAAAACTCATGGACTGTTTCCTTCAGCTCCTGAGTAGTTCGATCTATCTTAACCCAGTCTATATCGTGTACTGGCACTTTCTCTTTCAGCCATGTTATGACTCTTTCGTATTTCTCCATGACTCTGACTGATGGACCATTCGTCCGGGTGTCTCTCGGAGGCTCACAAGTAGGCCATTCAACACTAAGCTTGCATGCCGTCCACAAATCTCCGGGTACTACGATATCGAACAACGTGTTCAAATCGATCCACAGTACCTTCGAGATCTTCACAAATCTTTCTACCTGCTTGTACCACTCGACGGGATTTTCTCTAAGCTTTGGGAAGGAATTGGTAAATGCCGCCAAATCCCCCCTACTCCATGGTACGTGAACGTAATTTCCGTTCGCGATTTCTCGCAAAGGGAATGCTTCCATTCGCATTAGGTCTGTATCCGGGGACCTTGTAAGGGAACTCCTTCTTACGGATCCCTTCTTAGACCATCTTTCCTCCCATCTATCCAGATCTCTCCATATTCTAATACTCTGAACCAATTCCCTTATGTGTACCTTCAGCGCGATCGTTCTACGCTCATCCAGATCCTGATCCGAGCAAGTTAGCCTATGGTTACCCTGTAAAGCTTTAGTTCGTGATAGGTCTATCATATATCTATTTGCTAAATTAGTTAAATTCTCATGAGCTGACCTCGCCCTCCGAGTAACATCCTTGGATAAAAACAATATTTCATCCGGTGCGTACAATTCTAATCTCTCTATTGCCACTGTGCCATCAATTATTTCATCTAGGTCTGACTTTAAACTCATTACATCGAGCCGTTTTGCTTTTATTTCAGCTCTCAGTATGTCAGTCCTAGGTGGTTCGCTCATACCCCTCTCACCTCCACTATGCGCCCTACGCCTGAACACAGGTGAGTTATGAGGAGTTTTCCTTCCATCTCTTTGTTCCCACCTCTCTAGATCCTAAGCCTTTCCATCTTCCCGTGGGGTGTGGTGGAACATTACTCCATCCCCCATCCCTACATTGCGCCTTTTTGGCTCGGTTTCTCCAGATACGAGATAGGATCCACCGTTCTGTTCAACATCACTGTAACTCGCTTGCTGTCTGGTGTCGCTCAATAAACGATAAGGTCCTTCATGACTCCCCATGCTCCCACGATCTCGATCCTGATCACCAGAAGTATGGCGAGACGTTTCGCGACTCCCTACATTGTCATGATTTTGTCTACTATCGCCGGATGCATGTCGAGACGCTTCGCGACTCTCCATGTTTCCGTGATTCCAATGTTGCACTGTTTCACCCGGGGTATGGTGAGTGCATCTGAAAGTATTACGGTACTCCTGCGTCCTTTGTTCTCCTTCACTAAAGGTAACGCGAGGCACTTCGCCACACCCTGTACTCCTGTCGTCGCACATTTGCCTATTGCCGCTGATAGTAGGACAATTATTTCCTCTGCTTTCCTGACTCCCTCTCTCCCACTCCGGGCTGCTTTCGCCAGCTCCACAATGAGAGAGAACCCGATTATCTTGGTCTCTCCACTCCGCTCCTGTTTCTACACTTTTATTCCTAATCTCCTCGGCAGTATCCCAATCCTTCAGGTATTCCCTTAATTCCTTAAAGGTCTTCGGTTTTGGTCCCCTTAAGTCCATTGGCCCTCTTTGACCCCCTTGTTCTACCCAGGGACCTGTTGCCGCATCTAATGGGGTACTCCGACTTATCGGTGCTAATATCTGTCTCTGATCCCTATTCTCGATCTCTGCCCTTTCCCTGTCCCATCGTGCCTGTTCCTCCTGCTGGACCCCTTCTGGGCTGTAGATTGACACAATAGGGCCTATGGTAACCGGTACTTGTAGAGCGTCTGGCATTTGGTAAGACCTTGCATGTTGTGTTTCTGGCATTTTCTGGACCACAAATCTTCCCACTACTCTCTGCTCGGAACTAGATTGAGGTACCTCCTCCTCTTTCTTGGCATCCCACTCTGATACTGGGATCGATTTATATTCTCCCCATCTAGCTCCGTCATCTTGTGGTAATATAGGACTTGCGGCCCCTCCGCTGTACGGAGGTGGTCTATCTGTCAATAGCCTCTCTATCAGTTCCTCTTCTGTCTCGCTTTCCTCTTCTTCCTCTAGAGGTTTCTTTTCTCCCGTAACTTCTAGCATCGGGTACAGTTTATCTGCTTCTATCTTTTGCACTCTCCATTTCTTAGCTTCCTCGTCCCATTTAGCATCCTGTACTGCCTTTACTGATCTTCTCACTCTTTCTTGGCGCCTCTTTACGCTCTTTTCGTGTGCTGTTCTAAACCATACACTAAGTGCTTCGAACTGTGTTGGCCTCGGTAGAGGTCTTGTTGCAAGCATCACTGCTTTTAGTTCATTCAACACATCTAGCTTAAACGTTCCAAATCTCGGAAACGCCCGTTCCTTATTCCCTTCAGTCAGCTTATTCCACTCGGAAATCCATAATATCGAGTGCAAGCCTACATTCACTGCCATATAATAAGCTGGTGTGCCTTCTGGTGGAGCTTCCTCTCCGGCATATAAGTTTCTTCTATTTCTCCTAAAGAGTGCTCTTAAGCTCTTAAAACACTTCATTTTCGATAATCTACAACTTTTCCCTTTACTCTTCCTTGTTTACGTCCCACTGACAACCAACCAATCAATCCCTACGCGGCTCTCGCTAATCGGCCTATCTCAGCGCGACTCTACGCTGACCGACCAATCTCAGCGCGACTCTTCGCTGACGTCTGACAAACTAACCAATCTCAGCGCGGTTCTATGCTGACGTCACTCGTTCCCTCTTGCAGCAATTCTCCTTCTTTCTCAATTAGTCTCACGATTTCGTATGCGTTTTCATTCATACACTGAAAAATGACTACTTCCGTCCAAGCGATCACTTTTCTCTGACTGTACGGCCACAGTCTAACTGTAATTGTCACCTCAACTGACGAAACGTCTTCCCTCTTACAGTCAGACGATCGCCTCAACTGATAGGTTACTTACACACAGTAAACGTACGACCAGCGTCCGTTACTCATTCACTCACTCATACGCTCCCCCTATCATCGGTCTGTCGGGAAATCAATGGTACCTCATGACCCCCTTTCAATGGTAGACAAATTACTCTGGGTGTTCGATACACCCGAACCACTTAAGTCCTTCCCTGGACATAAGATTTCATCCGGTTGCGCGCGCTCACAACCTTCCCTCAATCACACTACAGGCATTCAACTCCGCTTGACATTACAACACAGGAACAACATAAAACACCGCAATCTTACAACGCATGACCCTTATACTCACTCTCGACCGATTCTGCTGCTTTTCTCTCGACACACCGTCAGCACCGTCTTCGGCTGGGATTCTTCTTCTGGTCGTCGATGACTAGGGACCTTGGGGTAAACTAAACCTGGCCTAGGTCGTCTTCCTCAAGAAGATAACCATCATTTCTCTGCTACCAACTGCGGGGAATGAGATTTTGATATCAATTTATGATCAATTTAATAACTTATCTCATTCATCTATTTTGGACCGCTAATATCTGTCATTGAGTAAAAGACAACCCCTGCATAGGTTAGACAAACCCCATTAACGGACGCCACTCAGAAGAACCACTTACAACTGATAAAGTTTAAAAGTTTTATATAAAAGTCAAAGTTAAATGCAAATACAATCCTCTCGGGATCAAAGTATACAAAAGAATACAAAATCAATTCCACATTCAGCAATTTAAAGCTTCGATGTGAAGTGGTTCCTTGGCGTCTTCTACAGAAAGAGAAAAAAAATATCACGTTAAATCTGTCCCTACTCTATGCTATGTGACATCCCTACTTTGTTGGTTCCTTTCCTAAAAAGGTGTCAGCAGTTTGACTTCCAAAGAAGTTCAAACTCTCTTAGCCTCTAAAGGTAACTTAAGTCTAAGAAGCAGTACCCTCTCTGCCTACCCATCCGCTCTTCTTAAGGGTCCTCGGCCTACTGCTCTCTTGCGCTCTGATCTCTCTCAGCGCATCTGCTCAAGTCATCCACCCTTCGCCCTTCTCTCTCTGAGCTCCCTGCTGGGTTATTCGCTCGCCTTCGCTATCTTATCCCCGGGGTGCTGTCCCTAAAATACACAATCACAGTGCGGGTGGAACGCCCCTTGACGCCCACCACGGACTTTCCCCGATGATGTCAGCTTCTGGCTTCTTCCATTACTTCATCTCTCTCGTCGTCCGTTAAGTTGACCTTCCTTCCTTAGATGTCATCTTCATCTTCTTATTGGCAATTTCAATTGACACTTTCAGATCAGAAATCATATTAACTTAAACAAGACTTTAACTTACAACTGCTATTCTTTGACCTTCTAGGTCCTGTGAATGGTCATTCAAAAACAAGTTTCAAATTCTAAGCGCTTCTCGTCACGTTCAGGCCATAAACCTTGTCCAGCGTTGTCACCTTAAATCTAACAAGTGCTAGACTTCTTGGCTCTCACGTCCACATCAAGCTATTTACGACTCCTGTAAGTCCGCTAAATTATATACATTGGACTGTGTTCCTGCTAACCCTTGGTCAGTCAGGTTAGAATCACAAATGACCTAAACCTTTCTAGCGTTCTCACAGAAAGCCTTCCACACAGTATAACCTTTAACACACATTATATTCGTATTTAGCAAAAGTCTGTTACACATATATTAATACATTGTACATAGAATATAAACTACGTAAGCATAACTTCATATCATCATTCGCTATATCGTTTTATACATGTTCTACATATTTCTTCACGTTTCATTTCTCGCTGTTTCTCCGTTTAAAAGTTACACACGTACATGAATTCTACTTTGCACGTTTTTACATTTCGTAAGCATTTCTACACCGTCTCTACATCAGCCCACTACATATACGGGCCTTCTAAATCTAATACATGTTCTAAAGTGAATATAGTTACATTTCCTATATTACTTTGGATTATATCAGTTAACTTTATACTATAAGTGTCAACTTCACGTTACAATATACGTTTCATTCCTACGTTATACAATGTGCTTGTAAATACGGCCTATACATAATTTCTATTCAAATTTGCGCTCTCTCAAGATGATAAGGTAATTGGGGTTAGAGAAGGGCTCGTTGGGATTCTCGTCCTTACGAAAGCTGACCGGAAATACAAAGCTCAATAACGTGCAAAGCGGAAGTGAAGTAGTAGGGGAGGTACAGTGACACGGAGAATGGACGACTGTTGGTAGTGTTAATGATTTATTTAGTGACGTCACTATGATGTGACGCATGCTCTGACAAAACGTTCATGTAGCAGTTAGAAATTGTTCAGGCAAGAGAACGCGCAATTCCTTGAAAATGTGGGGTACCTTTCTTTTTAAACGCCCATTTTATTATTCTACATATTATATTAAACGTATTCGGTAGATTACAAATGTATATATATATTACAAGCTTCTTGTTACAAAAAGAGCTCGAAGAAGCCATGCGTTGGACGAAATTTGAAGCTGGCTTTGTTGTCACTGGAAAGAGTTGTTTTTCCTGTGCTTCCAGAGCTGATTTGGTTGCTAAAATATATCATTATTTGTGGCCTCAATGAGCTCTGTTTTTGTTCAGCTCAAAACACAGCTTCCTTTCTTTCAGGAAATGCGTGGCTCTTTGATGAAAATGATTCAGGAAGTTCTTTTACAATGACACTGGGACTTCAGTTCTGCGTTTTACCCAGTGTTTATCCCCGCTTCACAGTTGTGGTTAACACACCCTACAGAGATTAGAAACTGCGAATTCAATGTGAACAAAAGGTGGAGTGTTCATTACGCTGCAACATAGCAGCAGAGTTTTTTTGTGTTTAACTCTGTCACATTTGTTAATTCATGCAACGTGAAACGATTTAAAAGTATTACACTAAGAGCGTGTGTTTAACGAGCCAATTTTATGAAAACTAAAAAAGCTTCTTCAACCAGTATGCTTTATTTGGATATGTAAAATCTCTTTTAGTGGTATTTCACTAGAACATTTCATTGCACTTTAATACTGGGGTCAAGTTGAAGAAAATCAACCTTTGCTGCAGATCGAGGGACGAACTACAGGCGCCCTTGCTGTGTCGAAAAGTCGCCTTTAATGTGATTGGTGTAACTGCAGCAGTCTTTCTCCTCCATTTAACCTCTGTGAGGACTGAATCAAACAAGCATTTTCAATGCAATGGTTTCGCCTTTGGAAAAGTTTGAGCTATTTGCATTGTTATTGACCACATTTTTATTTATGTCTTGGTTTTGAAAACAGATAAATAAATGGCATTGTCACTTACATTGTTATTAGCGTAATCTTTGCAGTCTCTAGAACTCTATATCACTCCCTAGTTACTCTACACTCCCTAGCACTGTGCACTCCCTAGCTTCCCTAGTCACTCCGCACCTCTTAGCATTGTGCACTCCCTAGAACTCTCTAGTCATTTCCTAGCACTCCTTAGTCACTCCCTAGCACTCTGCACTCCCTAGTACTCTGAACTCTCTAGGGCTCTGCACTCTCTAGTCACTCTGCACTCCCTGGTCACTCTGCACTCTCTAGTCACTCTGCACGCTCTAGTCACTATGCACTCCCTAGTCACACATGCACTTAGAGTTACACACACTCCCCCAGAGCCACACACCCCTCCCAGAGCTACACACACCTCCCCCCAGAGCCACATACACACCACCCTAGAGCTACACACACCATCCTAGAGCCACATACACACTTTGAGCTACACATATATATCTAGAGCCACACACATACACACTGATTACAAACACACCCAGAGCCACACCCAGATGCACACACATACAGAGCTACACATACATACCCAGAGTTACACACCCACACACACACACACACACATAGAGTTATACATACACTTAGAGTTACACACACATATACACACCCCTACAGAGCCACACACACATACACACGTAGAGCCACATGCACACACCTAGAGCCACACAGACTCCCCTCTCCCCCCTCCCCTCCCCTCCCCTCCCCTCCCCTTCCCTCCCCTCTCCTCTCCTCTCCTCTCCTGACATTTCAGGCTGCTTTCATAAGTGATGACGTTTGTAGTGGTGGCCTCGGGCGAATTATTTGGCTTTGCAAGCGAAAAATGAAAACTGTCCCCAAACACCAAGTGTTCATCACATGGTGATAATCACAAGGCGATAATGAGCTGAGAAAAAAAGCAATGGCAGAATGGATAGAAGAGCAAGTCGGACCCCCTCGATGTCCCCACCCGGCCCGTCACTCCCCACGCCACATGACATGCCAGTGCTGCAGAATAAAGTCGGGCTTAGGCTGAGTGATTCATGTCAAGCACTGCATGACACGTGACTGACTGACTCCGTTCCAGCCCATGTGTCCGGGGGTCCGAAGTGTCTGGAATCTCAACTTACACCCGGGTCCACTCTAGTGACGCGCTTCCGTTTTTAAACTGTAAGCAATGTAAGAAAATAGATTACTAAACTGTGTGCATTAGGGTTCTGTAGGGGGACAAGGAAATGTCATTATTTCTGCAGACCTCCAACATTACTTTAAATGTGGAAGGGAAGATCCCTGACAAACAGGTGTCAAACAGAAGGCAGCATTCTATAAGTGCAGAATGGCTAACCGTTGCAAATTGAATGATGAACATTTACCAATACGAGATAAATGACGAAGGATTTTTTATTCAGCTAGGTCACACAAAATTGAGAAAGAATTTGCCTAAAACAACATTAAAATGCAAAATGGACCTTTCACCAGTTGTGTACTATTTGCGGGAAAAGCGCTATACCATTTTACTTCAGAAATAACCTGCTACCAAAAATTCTGACTCAGAAAACCCAACACAGTCTCTGTGATAGCTACTCACCTCCTTGGCACAGTCCTTGTGAGAGCAGCAGCAGCAATGTTAGTTCACAATTACAAACACACATCTTTTCTGTTATAATCCATCTGAACAAAGGCCAGAAGTCGGAAGGAAATGAGAAATTAATCCAACGGGAGAACTCGGACTAGGAGTGCCCAAGATGAGAGTGTGCTAGTCGACAGCAGGGCACAGATAAATGCTCACATCAGTGAGACAGGTGCATTGTTTCAGGTTTGCACACGACTTATGCTAGGTACTGAAAGAGGTCCGAAGAGCTTGGATTGCGTTTAGTCTCTGTCAAAGCTATATTTAATATGAAAGGTAACCCTTCTGACCCCCTCTCACTCTCTTTACCACCACTAGGAGGATTACGTGCAAACCGGCCACAAGCCACCATGCAGCCACTGCCCCACCGACCGTCTGCACGAAGGCTCGGCCTAAATGTAAACAGAGCAAAGATTATCACACCCTGCAACCAGCAAGTGGCCAGCAATATACAACAAGCAGCAGAAACGTGGCGGGCAGGCACACGGACAGCGGGAGGGGGGCGGGAAAGGAACGAACAGCAGGAGGGGGGGCGGGAAAGACACGGACACCTGGAGGGGGGTCGGGAAAGGAACACACTCACCTGGACTTCTTCCGGCGGCCGTGGTCGGCATGAAATGACGAAAACACCCCAAAAAAAAAACGAAACGCCGACCGCCCCCTTCTGAGCCCCTCTCACTCTCTTTACCACCACTAGGAGGATTGCGTGCAAACCGGCCACAAGCCACCATGCAGCCACTGCCCCACCGACCGTCTGCACGAAGGCTCGGCCTAAATGTAAACAGAGCAAAGATTATCACACCCTGCAACCAGCAAGTGTCCAGCAATATACAACAAGCAGCAGAAACGTGGCGGGCAGGCAGGCACACTGACAGCGGGAGGGGGTGAGGAAAGGAACGGACAGCGGGAGGGGGGGCAGGAAAGGAACGGACAGCGGGAGGGGGCGGGAAAGGACGGACAGCGGGAGGTGGGGCGGGAAAGACACGGACAGTTGGAGGGGGGGCGGGAAAGGAACGCACTCACCTGGACTTCTTCCGGCGGCCGTGGTCGGCATAATGACGAAAACAAACACCCCAAAAAAAAAACCGAAACTCCGCCCATGCCCAATTACGATGCAGAAAGGGTGGAGAGGGAAAAAAATGCAGGAACGCCCACGAATCTGGTCCGGCCATGATGGACAGATCTCTGTTCCAATGGCTAGCCTCCATTTAAGGAGCTAGCCAATGGAACAGAGGGCGGGACTAAGCAGTACACTGTAGAGACATAAGATTTCTCCTGGGGGCGGAGCTAGGAGCTCCGTGCCCCAGGCGAAACCTAAAAATGGACCACTAGTACAGACCCCGGCATCGGGGAGAGACAATTTCAAAGCTGGCAAACAAAATCCCCAAAATGAGACAAAAATGAAATAATTTTTCATCTAAACAATTTTGAGCCTTAGCTCCTCGGCACCGTCCCAGCTGATCGCCTCAGTTTGTGCATTCAGGATCTCATCCATCCAGATCAATCGGGCTTTATGCCACAGCGATCCACTAGACATAACATCAAACAGGTCCACAATGCTCTCGCTAAGGCCCATGAACTAGGCCGGCCCGTGGCCGTTCTGCTGGCCGATATTGACAAGGCATACAACTCCTTAAGTTGGACGTACCTTTTCAAACTCCTTCACGCTATCAACTTCAGACGTCACTTTGAAGCGTATATCCAACTGCTATATACAGACCTCTCAGCCATGGTGCGAGTGGCGGTACATCTGTCGACCCCTTTTTCCATTCATTGGGGCACATGGCAAGGCTGCCCTCAATCCCGCTACTATTTGCTCTGGCCATAGAGCCTCTAGCCACTTAGGGGTGTCAAGACCCTCTGATTCGCGGGTTTGAATGATCGCGTGAATGCACCCTTAAATCCTGTCAACAACTACAAATGGAGTTTCAGCTACATAAATCACAGTTTTACAAATATTTACAATCGAGACCCGCCCTAAACCCCCAATTCTGTCAACTAGAGGAATTACCTGAGTTTCATCCCGTAGAATGCCGTCTATTAATGGGAGTCCTAGGGGCGCACAAGATCAGACACATTTATCAGACCTTGACCACCCACACACGAAATACCCTACATAAGACCAGAGCTGCCTGGGAAATTGATCTACCGACTATGACCGAAGATGACTGGACAGAGGCTTTGGCTAGTCCCCGAAATGCAGCGGTTTGTTTGCGATACCGCCTTATTTAATATAAATATCTACATTGTGCATAATATACTCAATCCCGTCTGTGGAAAATGGGTGTTATCCAGTCCCCCCAATGCCTCCGCTCGGCAGAGGCAGATGCCACATTTTTGCATACGGTTTGGAGCAGTGAGGTGCTGCAATCGTTTTGGAGGAAAGTTTCGTCCTGTCTTGGGTGTGTCCTGACTTGGACCATTCCACACGATCCCATATTGCTGTTGCTTCACAGTACAGAAGAGACAGGCGGAAACCACTACAAACAACATATGCTGTTCCTGGGCCTAACACTGGCCAAAAGGGACATAGCCTAGAAGTAGAAGGCAAATGATCCGCTGAGTTCGGGAGGATGTAAAAAAGCTATGGATAGATGTATGGGTGCTGAGTTTGGAGTCTTCCAAGCTCGGGGCTGCCCGCAGAAACACAGAAAGATCTGGTCAGGCTGGGCGTCATATTGAGGTAATGATTTACCCCCTCTACCACACCTGACCCTCCATAAAGTCCCTAGCAACATGTGTGACACATTAATATGCCATAGATAGACAACTTTGAGTGTGGATTGACATGCATTTCATTACACGCAGCTGCAGGAAATTAGTAGAGTTCGGGGCAACTTATTAGCTGATTGGCCTGATGTTTCATAGGCCAAATTGTTTTGGAATTAAAAACATGGTACTCTCAATATCGCTTGTTATTTGTAATATATATGGGGAGAGGATGTAGCCTTACGGCTAGAGCGGTCGACTTCGAAGCTGAGGAACCGGGTTTGAGTCTCGGCAACGATGCTCAACATCCTGCGATTCTGGTCAAATCACTTAATCTCACTGTGCCCAACAAAAATTAATGTGTTTGTCTGGAAGGTAACTGGTGCTCATGTAAAGCGCTCTGAAACCTGATATCTCCGGGTCTAGTTTGCGCTATAAAAAAACTCTAAAAAAGATAAATATGTCGGGCATTGCCCATTTTGTACCTAAATAAATGAATACAATTTGTAATGAAAAAAATTAATTAGCACATTATACACTGTGAGAATGAGCAGAATGGTGATGAAACAAATTTCCAGCTGGATCTGAAGTGTCCTGGTCAGCAAGTATGGGGTCACCCAGAGCCGCACTGGATCCCAAACCTTTCCTAGCCTCAACCAATGTGGTGCGTTCTTGACCAAAGTCCTCTCCAGCATGCTGATGTTCAAAAATTCCCACCACCAATTTCAGGGATCGTGAGGCACAGTAGATAACCAGAACCATGCTACCACCAACCTAGCAGGAGAATTTTTTTAAAAGTACAGACCTGAAAGATGAGAAGGGATATCCCAAGAGTGCCTAAGAATAATCAATTTCGGCTCAGCCACCACATGGAGGTTTAAAATACTATTAATTTTACCAAAAACAAAGCCCCAATACAAGTGCAAAACTAGGCAAGAAGCAAAAATATGGATGGAGTCAGCACTCTCCCGTCCACAGCAAAAGCAACAGTCATCTGCCCGAAGCTTCAAAGCATAAATATGATGGGGGTATAGTAAAACATTAATAACAGATCTAAAATGATGCATCTTAACCAGGGAGATATTAAGAACCGTTTGTGCCAGCATGTTGCTACGTCTGATCTCAGCTGCAGTAACTTCTGTGTTAAGGGCTCGGGTCCATTTATTGGCACTGATCTGGAATGGATCCTCTGTCTGATCCTAGGCATGCCAATAAATTAGTTTATAAACTAAACTAATATATATTTTTACTGGGGCCTTCACTATCATGTCCAACAGACAAATAAGTGAACACGTAACTCATTGTCATCGAGTCTAGATATAAAATGTTGATGTTGAAGACACCTATAAAAGCTGGTATGTGGGAGAGAGCACTGTTGCTGCAGATTCTCAAAAGATTAAAGGACCCTGCCCTCAAAAAGTTGACCCAAGGTGAAGAGTCTTGCATTCTCCCAGTTCTCATGATAACAGTCATGGACATAGACGGGCAAGTTAGGGTTATAGCCCAGATAAGTTCACCGAACATTCACTTTAATGAGAACCAAATCGAGTGAAAACCCTTCAAGGGCTTAAATTGGTTCCATTTGAAGTACATAGTGTTGATCATCTAGACACACGGCACTACTGAGTCCCCAAAAGCAAAAAAATCAGCGAACATGCCCCTTTGTTGCCATGCCCCCTAATCCCAAAGACAGGTTTAGATGGACAAAGAAAATAACAAAAAAGTAAAGATGTAGCACTGGGTTAGAAACCCTGTGCGTCCTCATTGGGCTGTTAAAGAAACTGAGGGGCATATGTACAAGCCCCTATCGCCGCCACAACTTCACTTTTATCGACGTTGAGGTGGCGATAGGGGCTTAGCCCTATTTACAATGCAGCATTAAGCTACTTAACGTGGCTTAACGATGCCTTGTAAATAAGGCCCCCTTACTCGCTATGGTTAGCCTGAAAGGGTTGGGGTGTGGGTGTTGCAGTGGGCCTTCCACTGCAACACCCATTCATTGTGATGCTGCCCCTTATGTACAAGGGCAGCGTACATAGGAGGCAGCGCCACAATGACGACCAGGTTTTGGCGAAACTAGGAGAAATGCATTATTTCTCCTCATTTTTGCTTTTTCTCATGTGTGCTGCCTTATACAGCACACATGGAAAAAGCTAAATGCCATGGATTGTTTATGTACAGGTAGGTCCCCTTCTTGTACATAAAAAATCTTTAAAAAAAATAATACATTTTGTGACTTTCATGTGTGCTGCATTAAACAGCTCACATGAAGTGACAAAATGTCATTTCAAGATTGTTCATGTGCATGTATAAGGGACACCCTCCTACACATAATCAATCCTCCCCTGCATGCAGATACCCTTGCACCGCTGCCATCGTTGTAAATATGGTGCAGCCTTGCGTTTCAGAAGTGGAGGAGTGAGGCGCTAAGCCATGACGCCTAACACCACACTCTGCCACTTCTATTGTACATATCCCCCTGAATCTTGCAACTTGGTTTTCGGTAACTCCAGATGAACCTCGGCCAGAGAGCCTCCACCCTACCAGAGAAGGCAGCAGGCAGAAAAATCAGCATACAGTGGAAAAAATAAAGATACCTTGGGAGAATAATAGTTTTTGTAAGATTACAGCGGCCCATCAACCCAAAATGAAGATGATTTCATTTGACAAAGATATTAGCCGAATGTTGGTGCAGCTTACCATAACTGTCCTCCAGTATGTCCCCCATCTACAATGATTGGGTAACACCTAAATAAACGACAAACTGCACCCATCTCTTGTCACAGCCAGGAGGAGTGATGTTAGATAAGACTTGCAACATATCCGGGTTGCTCTTATAGCCAGATACTAGCCCGAAAACTTGGGCCTTAATAACCACTACCTCTAAGCCTTTGTTCGAACCACCAAATTATCTGCATATGCAAAAACCTTCACCTCAAGATGATGCACCCTCAGAGGCCGGATCTTCTCAGCCAACCTTAGATATTGAATAAAGGGCTCAATATATGAAGCAAATAGCTGAGGCGAAAGAGTACACCCCTGTGGGGTGCCTCTAGAGATGGTAATAGTATCAGAAAGAGTGCCAGAGCGACAAATCCTTGCCTTCAACCCTCTATAGAGATGTTGAACTCAATATAAAACCAGCGTCTAGACCAGTGGTCTCCATGACCGCCCCAGAAGGCCAAGAGACCAGGTCAAAGACCTTCTTGGCATCAAGAAAGATCATATTGTCCAGTTCCCATAGAACAGAGGCCATTTCCAGAGCTGTTATAGCCGTGTTAACATGGAATGTTGTGTCACCACCCAGAATAAATCCATGTTGGTTAACATCTGCTAGACTCGTAATGCCAATAGACAGACGATTAGTTAAGATTTGTGTATAAATCTTTGAATCCGCATTTATTAAAGAAATGGGACTGTATAAACCACAAAATGTGGGATCCTATCGTTTTTTGGGGAAAATGGCAATATTGGCCTCACCCTTGCATTCTGGAACCTGATCAGACTCTCTCAAGATCCCTGAGGATCAGAGCCATAATATGAATAAAGGTAGCATAAAGTTCTACCAGGATTCTGTCCGGGCCCGAAGCCTTCCCTGTAGCTAGGGCACTAATAGCAGTTTCAGCTTCCGAAAACGTGATGGGGGACTCCAGCCGCAACCTTTCACCAAGAACTAATTTATTTCGGAAGTGCTGCCCAATGAATTGAAGAATTACTTCTGCAGATGTGTCACAGTCTTCCAAATAGAGGGCTTGATAGAATGGCCCTTCTCGTCCCTAATCTTCTGAATAAGATTAGCATTCGATCTTTCCTCTATCCTGAAGGAGAGAGTCCGTCCCATTTCTCACTATTTTAAAAGATGGACAGTTGTCTTACCCGATAATTTTTAACCGCCCTATAATCTACTTCCTAAGTGTCACCTGCAACACCATGGACTGCTCCAGCAAAATCTCAGACCAATCACTGGCAATAATGCTGTCACCCAGATTAGACTCTAGCACATCAAGAGTCTGACGCACCTCAACTTCTGCTGCTATAGCAGCCTTTCACTGACGAGCCGAGATCTGCAGGATCGGACCCCGACATGAAGCTTTACAGGATTCCCAAACTTCCGTGGGTGAAGCAGATCCAATGTTGAACAACTACAGATGGGAGGTCATAGTCACTATAACCTGTATCCAACAAAAGCTTGCATTCAAAAGTCCAACCCTGAAGGCGTGGCTTGAGCGCCGCACAAGATGGCGGCTTGACTCCGGAGCTCCGCTGTTCGAGCGCCGACACCAGCGATTTCCACAACATTTCCCGGACTTTCGCGGACGCCGTTGACATTTTTCAGCATCGGAGCATGAGGTGAGCAGAGTGATGTCAGCTGCATCCCTCTACTCCGTTTTAATGCGCACTTTGAATTAGTGACGCGGCTCGCTATTTCGGCGGCCGCCATTTTTTCTCATCTTTTGCCGCGTTTCCTCCTCAGTCGGCAGATGATGTTTATTACGCCACAGCGCTTCCTTAATGCAACCCGAGTTCAGAAACCTCACTAATTTGCGCACTCCTCAGCAGGAATCTTTCCTTTTCGTTTTTTCAGCCTCAAGTGCCTTTTTCCTTCACGCTGAATAGCGTTTTACGCTGCACTATCATACAGGGCACCGCTTCTCACAGAAATTTACTTCACAGGCTACTGACTTGCCTGCAACAATGTTTGTTCCTACATGTGATGCAAACGATTCTCTTCCTCATGGCCAGTAACTTTTATGTTCAAAACATCGTCTGGACCCACTGACCACTCTTCTCACTGCTAATCCGGTCCTTGTGCTTGAACTTTCAATTTCTTATGGTGACTTTTTTGTGACGCACTTCTCTATTCTTATATCTTGTGGAGGATTTCCTACAAAGGGGCTGTGTGTGATACCAATAACTTTTGCTCTTTATATCAAAGCATTATTATTCTTCATTCTATATCATCACACCAAAGAGTGCCTTCCTCACAGAACCTTTTTTCTTCGAATCTGGAGTAGCACTGCTATTTTTCTCCCCTGCCTTATATGGGGAGGCTGCGCACCCTCAAGCTTACTGCTTCTAAGACCAAACCGCGTCACTCCTCAGACTCTGACTCCACGACGCAGACCATGGATGACCTTGTTTCCCCTAAACCGGATGTTACTCGTGGGGCAATTCCTAAAGCTAATACCTCCAGTAAGCTTCTACAACCTGGCTCTACGAAGTGTCCGAAAAAGGATCCTCCCTCTCCAGGCTCTGCGTCGCACTCAACATCCATGGATCTTATCCTTGAGGAAATTCGTGCGCTTAAACCCTTCATGGCTGAAACTACTAAAACACTGCAATTTCTTCATGACAAATGGTCTACTCTTGAATCCAGGGTCCTTTTGGTGGAACAATCAACGGAGGCTCTTCAAACTTCCTGTTCTAAAATTTCAATGTTGGAGAAGGATGTCTCTCTCTTAAGACGGCAGACTGAGGAGTTGGAAAATAGAA
Organism: Lissotriton vulgaris; assembly: GCF_964263255.1. Classification (NCBI taxonomy): domain Eukaryota; kingdom Metazoa; phylum Chordata; class Amphibia; order Caudata; family Salamandridae; genus Lissotriton; species Lissotriton vulgaris. The sequence goes on from NC_141687.1 coordinate 1,030,512,452, forward strand.
ATCGTAGGAATAACTTACGCCTTTATAATCTTCCGGAGCTTACAGAAGGGTCCAATCCAACTGCCTTCTTCCAAACCTTCTTACCAAAAATTTTGGATCTTCCTCCTTCTTCTACACTCAACATTCAACGTGCACATTGACTTGGTCCAAAAGTTTCCACCAAACCCTGCGGAGTCATCATGCTATTTTTACAATATACTGACCTACTTCAAGTACTTTCAGCAGCCAAAGCTAAGAAACAAGTTATGTGGGAAGGTCATCGTTTGTATCTCTCTCAGGATGTAGCTAAAGTGACAGCTGACCGCAGGAAACAGTTTCTTGATCTACGACCACGACTGCGAGATCTTGGTGCCAGATTTTGTCTCCTCCACCCTTGCCTCTTCAAGGTCACTTACAAAGAAAAGACAACAACTTTCGAAGATCCACAAGTCCTTGAAGAATTTCTCCGTCACCATGAAACCGTCAACATGGACACTGCGAGACCTGTTTAATTGTTCATGTTTTCTCCTGTTTGACTAAAATGTTCATCTTTTTGTTACCCTATTATACCTAGTTTCTGTTTCCTCCATCCTATTGTATACACCTACTCCTAGTATATTTTGTCTTGGTATTGCGCAGTTTCTATATTTGGTTTTCTTATGTATCTCTAACATCCTCTTTTCCATTTTTGTCTTCTTACAGATCCTCTCCTCATGTTCTCCACCCCGGTGTATTTTTGCTCCCTTCAATTGACCCTAAGCTGGTTCCTCAGGTGTTCGATGGCGTGAGTTTCTGTTGTCGATGTCGTCCTCTTCTGGCGTCGTCACCCCTCAATTTTCTTCTGTATTTGTTGGTATGTTTCTACACTTTTCTAACTTTCTTCTATTCTTCCTACTGTTCTTTCTCTCAATTTTCTCTCCTTACTCTTTTCTCTACTTCTCACTTACCTTATTCTCGATCTTTTACTTGATGTATTTCTCTTACAGATTCTTTTTCGCATTCTTATTACTTCTCTCCTTTCCTCTCAACTTATTTTCTACTTTTACTTCATCATATCTTTTATATCATTGTCTTAATAATTTATATTCCGAGTAGTTACTTGGAATGTTAAGTGTTTAAATAACCCCATTAAATGTCAAAGAGTTTTAACACATTTGACTAGGCTTAAAGCCGATGTAGCCCTCCTCCAAGAATCCCACCTTACAGACACGGAGGCTACCAAACTTAAACGTTCTTGGGTGGGTCATGTTTTTTACTCTCCCGCTTTAGGTAAGAAAAATGGTACAATTATATTATGTCATAAAAAGTTAGCTGTTTCAGTTATTTCACAAGAATGCGATGTTAATGGTCGTTGGGTTCTCATTAATCTTCTTATTGATAAAATTCCTTTAGTTATTTTCAATGTTTATGCTCCTACAGGTGTTGATAAATTGTTTTGGCCTGCTATTTCTGATAAGCTTGTAACTCTCAATGAACAATATGTTATTTTTGGTGGTGATTGCAATCAAGTTTTTGATCCCTTTTTAGATAAGAATTCAAAAGTTAAATTTGTTCCCTCCAAAATGCATTCCCAATTTGTCACATCTATACGAAATAACGCTTTAGTTGACATTTGGAGGCTATGTAACCCGGACCTTAGAGAGTACACTTTTTATTCCCCCACCCACCACTCCCAATCCCGTATTGATTACCTCTTCCTCAGCAAACCCCTAGCACAACTTGCTATTCACTCAGATATAGGTTCCATTTTAATTTCGGACCACGCTCCCCTTTTTGTGGACATTGACCTTATCCCCTTCTCCCCTCACTCAGGACGCTGGCGATTTAATAACTCCTTACTCCTTGATTCCAACTTTTGCACCCGTTTTAATTCCTTTGTCACCGAATTTTTTACACTTAACCATCTTCCAGAATCCTCCTTTACCATGGTATGGGATTCATTTAAAGCGGCTGCAAGGGGATTTATCATTAATTTTGTTTCTCAAAAGAAAAAACAATCTATCTCTAAATCAACTCAACTTTTGGATAGAATTAAAAAGCTAGAATATGTCTATTATAACTCTAACTCTGAATCTTCTCTTCGTGAACTTATATCCGCCAAATTTGACTTTAATAAATATACCACCAATGCTGCCTCAAATTCCCTTCTTAAATGCAACTCCCGCTATTACGGTGGACAGAACAAAATGGGCAAACTTCTTGCAAATTATCTCAAAATACGTAAAGAAAGAACTAAAATTGAATCCTTACAAGGCCCAGCTCGTGTTTCTTTATTTAAGGACCAGGACATATTAGCTCAATTTGTTTCGTTCTACCAAACTCTATACACTCCCGAATCTAATCCTGACCCTATTGATCTTCTTACATATTTTCAAGATATTCCCTCTCCGGATTCTTCTCATATTGACTTCCAATCATTAAATTTGGATATTACCCTTTCTGAAATCTCACATGCAGTCTCTATCCTTCGTCGCGGTAAAGCACCTGGGCCCGATGGTTTTACCATTGAATTCTACAATCATTTCTCTCCCCTTCTTCTTCCTAAACTACTTTTGTTATTTCAATCTTTCGCGGCTTCCGGTTCTTCTCGGGGAACTTTCCAAGAAGCATTAATTTGTTTAATTCCTAAACCAGATAAAGATCACACCCTCTGTAAAAATTATCGTCCTATCTCCCTAGTAAACACTGATTATAAAATTTTTGCAAAAATTATAGCTCTTAGACTAGATCCCCTACTACCGGAACTTATTGGCCCTGAACAATCTGGATTCGTTAAAGGTCGTTTATCGTCGGACAATTCTCGTGTTTTCTTTAACATTTTGAGTAAAGCCCCCTCCCTCTCTACTCCCCTCGCTGCCATCTCTCTGGACGCCGAAAAGGCATTTGATCGAATAGGTTGGGATTTTATGTTCCAGGCACTTCGTTGGTTTGGTTTCCCTCCTAAATTCATTTTTCTTATTTCTTTACTTTACTCTAGCCCCCACGCTTCAATCTTTGCAAATGGTATGACTTCCGATTACTTTCCCCTTCAAAGAGGGGTACGTGAAGGATGCCCTCTCTCCCCTCTTTTGTTTATTCTAGCTCTAGAACCCTTCTTAACTAAAATTCGACTTGATGATAATATTACTGGTTTTCATTATGGTTCTCAAAAACAAGCTAAATTATCAGTATACGCAGATGATATTTTATTTTACTGTTCAAACCCCCAAACAACTCTTCCTTCCTTCCTTCCTTAATCAAGTTTCTTCTTTCTCAAATGTTTCAGGTTATCGTCTTAATACTGACAAATGTGAAATTTTACCCTTAAATCCTTTATGTCAAAAACATCTCTTTGACTCCTCTGGCTTTTCCTGGCAGCCCTCTAAGATTAAATATCTAGGTGTTTGGTTCGCCCCCCGTCTTCCTGACACACTCAAGTTTAATTTTGAATCTCTCTCCAATAAAATTACTTCATCAATTAATCGTTGGAATCCTCTCTTCCTTTCTTGGTGGGGTCGTTTGGACTCCATCAAAATGATGCTAGCACCTTTAGTTCTATATACTATCTCCATGATTCCCATTCGTATTCCTGATCATTATTTCAAGTTGATAGACTCTCTTCTAGTAAAATTTTTGTGGAAGGGTAAAAAATCTCGAATAGCTCTCTCTTCTTTGAAAAAAGACAAATCCCTCGGCGGAATCAAATTCCCTAACTTTAAATCATATCATAATGCTTTTTCCTTAAAACAAGCCATGCGGTGGCTCTCCTCGGATCTTCCTCACTTTCCTCCTTTATGGCTTACGTTGGAATCTTCTTTTCCGCATCCTTATGAATTCACAGAAGTTCTCTCCTTTTCCTCTAATGTATCATCTCTTCGTTCCCCCATCATTGCTCACTCTTGTTCTCTTCTTCGTCCTTACGTATTATCCACTTATCCCTCTGCTTCCTCTACTCACACCCAACCTATCTGGCATAGTAAACTTCTCAAAATCCGTAACCGCTCATTATATTGGAAAACCTGGCATTCTCTTGGTTTAAAATGGATTTCCCAACTTCTTTCAAATACTCAACCTCTTCCCTTTCAGGACCTTCAAACACAATGTTTGCTGCCTTCCTCTTCTCATAAGCAATACTTATCACTGATTCCTTCCCTTACCCAATACCTTGCTTCACTCCCGATTACCAACTCTATCCCGGTCACTCATCTTTCGATTTCTAATGCCCTCGATCAATCCCTTTCTGCTTCATTTATTTATAAATCTCTGCAGTCCTCTACAGATCATACTAAATCTAAGGTTGAGTTGGTTTGGGAAAAAGATTTGTCTCAAATTTGGTCTTTCACTTTATGGGATAAAATCTGGTCCAAAATTCACAGTACATCCAGAGCTGCTAACACTACACAAACCTTATTCTTTATATATAATCGTACACTTTTCACTCCATCAACTTTGTCATCATTCTCACCAGACACTCCCTCCACATGTTGGTCCTGTCCATGTCCCTTAGCTGATTTGAAACACATGTTATTTGACTGTCCTCATATTTTACGTTTCTGGCACTTGGTTTGGTCCCACTTGCAAAAGATTTTCCACTTTACTTTTTCCTTTTCCGTCATTCACATTTTCCTAGGATCTCTTTCTCCTGCTTTCACCGGCCCACACCACAAACATAAATTACTTGACCTCTCAATAGCCATTGCCTTTCACCATATTACATCACATTGGAAACAGGCTAAAGATGTTTCCTTTACTGCTTGGTGGAACGCAGTTTGTTTTAATCACCGTCTAGACACTAATTTTGTTTCCCCCATTTCCTTAGCAATTTAACGTGACCTTTTATGGCTCCCCATTACAGAATATTTATCTAAGATTGCCAGACCTCCTCCCACCTCTCCATTACGTAATGTTGAAGTTCGTAAACCACCATGATTGCATTTTCTTATTTGCTTATAATGTTTCTTCATTGCATTTAATGTTTTATCATATTATTTATATGCTTTTCTTATTCAATATGATCCCTTATTCCTTTGTGTTTCCTGACATTTAATACGATTTTTTTTATTTTCCTGTATGACATAGCTTTAATAAGTTGCCATTATTTTGTAAGAGAGATTTTTAGTTTTCCATAACTTCTGATTGTTTCTTCATTTTCTACCTTTGTCTGTTTTTATTTCAATAAACTTCAAACTTAAAAAAAAAAAAAAAAGTCCAACCCTGCGCCCCTGGTGCCTGAATGAGCCCAAAAGATTGTATAAACTGGGATAACAAGTTATGATCTGAGATAATCCACCTATTAGACACCAATGTACTACTAATTAGTAACATATTGATCCAGGACTTAGATTTATGCGGACCGAGCAATTCGCAAAACCGGATTAATTGTGTCGTTCAAAGCACCATAAATCTACCAGGGCATATAAAGAGATAAGGAGAGATTTGACCCCAGAGGCCATGATGGCGCCAGCCAATTCCAGAGGCAAAATCTGAGACGAGGAATCCCTAATGAGGCATAATGTCATGTTAAAGTCACCACAAACAATATAAGGTGGTGTCCAAAGACTGAGCTCATTCAATTATAGGTCTAATGTCCCCGAATCATCAGTATACGGGCCATAAACTATACAGATGGTCAGAGACATCTGGTCCTTCTGGATCGTAGCCAGGAGCCAGCGGCCCCCTACATTGACTATCTGACTTAACAAGGAACATTTACTATCCCGAGCCAATAACCCGACCCCCCCTCTGAGCGGAGGTGAAACATGACAGAGACAAGACGCTAAAGCAGAGATCCTTTATAAAAGCATCTTCAGTCTCGGAAAGGTGTGCCTCCTGGAGGCAAATAATTTGTGGCCTAAGGGTATTCAGCTCTTCTCGTATACGTTTCTTCTTATGTGACTTAATCCCATTGATGTTCCATGACAAAATGTGAAGTTGCAGGCCTGGGCAGCTGCTGTCACAGATATAACTAACATACCCCCTGCTACCTCTCATACATATTGTTAGTTGAAAGCTCAACTCATAACCAAATTACCTGTTACAATAACTAGCAAATATAATTATTTCCTTACATGCTGGGTTTCTCAAGCTAACTTTGCCAAAATCTTCCCTCCCTCCACACCATGTCTTCAGAGCCAGTCTAAGTTGAAACTAATAAAAAAAAACAACCCTGACCTCATTCCCCCAAACAACCCACTCCCCAGATTCCCAAACTGGCGAACCAACCCACCCCCACCTAACCAATGCTCCCCCAAAAAAGGGCCAATAACCTCCTACCCAGAATGGCCATCTATTCCGACTCTAGGCTAAGATTGCCCAATGGTCAAACTCACCCCCACCCCCTGAATGTCCAAAGATAATACAATAACCATGGAAAGGCAAAGGAGAAAAAAATGAAATATTTAAAAATAGTAAGGAAGCATACAGATGTACCCTGTGATTTTTATACACTAGATGCCAGACATCATAACAGACAGAGAAGAATATTATGATGCATCCAGTTCCCCTTCAGCCCTTCCAGCTCCCGTCTATCAGAGAGAGAACAATGATTGACCCCTCACAGGACAGTTCTCTACATAATGGTCCCATCCTGGCCCAGAGGAGAGTAACCAAGCACACCAAGATCCCATGCTTGCAAAAATAGAAGAAAAACAAAAATAGAAGAAAAAAGGGAATAAGAAGGAAGAGGGAAAAGCAGTAAAACCAAGAAAAGGAGAAAGCCCCATGTTAGTAGGCAAACATGCTTAATAAATAAACCTATGGCATCTCAGCCGACTGCTACTTATTTATCAACTCCAGGACTTCCAGTCCTTCATAGCAGTAGAAGGTATGGCCCTCCTTTCGTATTCTCACAGTTGTCGGCTCCATAAGCGAGACAATGGCTCCCAGCTTAATCAAGGCCGGAATATGTTCACAAAGCTGCCAGCGCCTCAGAACCATCTGACGACCAAAGGCAAAGCAAACAGAGAAATTCACCCTACAGGCTTTAGCTGGCATCTTGGGAGTTGCAGCACGGTAAATCTCCTGATGAAGAATAAAGTTCCCGATGTAAACCAGGATAGCCCGAGGAAAGCAGGATGGCTCTTATGAGACCTGAATAGAAATTGATGGGCCCTCTGGATCAACCAGCCGAAATCCCAGTCATTAAGTGCAGGAAAGGCTTCTCTGAACAAGCAGACCACCAAGCCTCTTGGGTCATGGCTTTCCGCTTCAGGGAGCCACACAGGACCTGCAAGTTGTTTCTACAGGACCTGCTTTCCAGCTCTTCCACCCTGGACAAAAGAGTGGTAAGTTGGGTGTCATGTTGAGTGATCACTGGGCTATCCCCTGCACTTCCTTTTGGAGGCCCTCTTGTGAAACTTATATTGCCCCAAGAAAGAGGAGAAAGATGGCGGTTGCGCTCAGCTAGGCGGTCAGTGGCTTAAACTCCTCCGGTGGCCTTGAACGGTTATGGGGCTTACTCTCCTTCATTGTACCCGGATTGAAGGCTGGCAAGAGCTGGGCTAGTCTGGACTTACCTGGCACGGCCCTTTGTGGCGACCTATTCAAGTCTTGGTGATTCAGCATCTTTAACTACGAGCCGCTCCAGTTTCTGGCTCTGCAATGCCCGTCAGCCCCTGCCTCTTCTGTTCAGGGAATTGCGGTCATCAGTGAGTACAGGGGAGAACCACAGTCCTCAGTGAAGACACGTGACTGGCTCCTTTGCCTCAAGGGAGTGCTGCACTGGCAAAGCGGAGCTCCCCTACAGAAAGATGGCGTTTGGTGCAGGCTGTAGAGGAGCTGCCTTTCCAGGAGGGAGCCAGGTAGGATGGAAGCGGACAGTGTTTCATTGTGACTTTCAAGCGGGGTATTACCACAGCTGACACATGCAAAAGCTTGTCTGCTCCTGGGAGGAGTACAGTAAGCAGCTACAATGTTCTTCTTGCTGCAAAGTTTTGAAAATAATTTCCAAATTAGACCCCCGATTTTCGACTGTTCCAGAGATCTAGTCACACGCCACTTGTTTGCGCAAAGCGGGGGCAGAGGCCAGGCAGCTTATAGAAGTATCTGGGCTGGTTGTGCAATATATTCTGTGTTTGATTGTCTTAGCTGCCATGCCAGTCAGGGGAGGGCCAAGAAAAGGAGAACAGACAGAGACTAAGATTGCAAACCCCTCACCTAAACTAGAGAGGAAGAGGCTCCGTCCTGGTAAATCAGCAGAAGGTACCCAAGGCGGTCGTCCTGGCCTGAGGCGGACTACAAACACTGGTCAATCATCGGTGTCAGCTTCCCTCAGCCTGGGACAAGCTGGGGGTAGCCCTACTCTGTCTAGCCATGTAATTGAGCCTGAAGAGATGTCAGCAATTTTTTTCTACCCTTGGTGCCATTGAGTGGGGTGAGGAGGTACATTGTCAGGAATTCAGCTCACTCTGGACTCTTTCATCTCACAGATTCTTCAGTTTTTTTTGGCAGCACCACAAGAAACCTCTAATGTGGGAGAAAAGGATGTCAACGCCTTGAGCCTGCCTATACTCAAGCCACTATCCCTCTCCTCCCGACAGAGAAAACTGCAAACGGAAAGGAGCCTACTGTGGTGATGAGGGCCCCCTTTGCCTCAGAGGTCCAGCCTCGGCTGGTTAAGCAGGATGGTGCAACCTGTCAGGCTTCAGATGTAGAGGGACAGGATCATGTGGTTCAGTGCTTGCAGTCCCTGCTACACCCATCGCTAATGTCGGCTGGGGGTCTGGATCTGGTTGGACTGACAGGAGAAGGCCGGACTGCCTTTTTTTCCCTCTCAGACTGGTCCAAAAGAGATGAGAAGGAGGAGGATGAGATTGAGGAGAAAGAAGAAGATCAAACTGTTAAAGTAACCGTGGAGGCAAATATCTCTCAGGGGTCAGACATCTAGGGGTCTGGATATTTCAACTTCGGCAGTGATTTCCTCCAGGAAACTGAGTGGGATCAGAAGGCTGCCACTGCCCAAATTCAGGATCTTGCCTCTGTGGCCGTGGATCAAGGGGCAAGAAATCCCACACCCCTACTGGGTAGGGGTGAAGAATTAGCATGGGTTCCTGAAGGGACACAGTTGGCTCTGACCACTGGTTCTCCACATACCTCAGCTCCCTCTATTGTGGCTTCCACGATCGACGGATGCATTTTCCTGATAGAGATCAAAGCTCAGACACCCCCCCCTCCCCCCATTCCTGTTGGGACGCCACAACAAGAGGCCTTGGCTTCCCCTCCCCTGGGTGCGATATATCAACTTCTTCTGCACATAGGGAGGACTACCGTAGAGACTCACTGGCATTGAAGGCGGCTCATATGAAAATCCAAGTTGTCTTGGGTAAGATGCCAAAGAATAAGGACATCTCATTGCTGACAGTGGTACAGAGCTGGCCTGGTTATTTTGGACTATTGAATCCACTTCAGAGATCTGCCTACGACCTCATCACGCAGGTTCAAATCCCAGTGGCCTCACTCAGCCTTTCATCCTTCAGATAAAATGAGCACCTTTGAGTTACTTAACAATAGATATTTGTTATTCGACTTAAAATGGTGAGCAGGCGCTTTACACATACCTGTTACGTCACTGCAGGTTTAGTCTCCATCCAATATCTTTGGCATCTGCTCAGTAGGCTTTCCACTCTAAAAATTTTGTCAAGAGAACTAGTTACTGCCTGAGGTTGTTGTCAAATGTGATGATGTTAGGAACTTTTCATAGGAGGGGTTTTAATTGCCAAGCTAAGCACAACTGCAGCATTTCAGTGGAATTTAGGTTTTGATCTCAAACTACAACAGGCTTTCAACAGAAACATTTTCTGGGACTAGGGCGGGTTGTACCAGCCAGATTAGAATGAATAAAGACAACTCCTATGTGAAAATGGACCTGAATTAGAACGCTCGGTGTGAGCAAAATACAGTCGCATTGTGGATTCAGGAAAGACGGTCTGGACTGCATCATGCAGAATGACATAGGGAAAGGTTAGACATCTCTGGGGGGCATAAATCTATCCCTGTCTTATGGCCACAGCTGATGTACAGAGTTATAATGAACACGACGGAGCCATAAACTACAGCTCCCTGTCCTCCCTGCCTAAATTTATAACTTTATCTGAAAGGTAATTTTTAAAACGGCATTCTTTATGGAATCCTTAAAAAACGGACAAATCCCGATGCAATATGCATGACAGATATCAACTTGTGTTTATGTTACTTTTCGGGACGTATGAGCGCGTCATAATTAATAACCACAAGTTGCTACTGTGAAAGAATTCAAACTAGCTCGGTGGGTCTTTAAATCAAATGTCTTTTTTGTTGTTAACGTGTTGCACTTTGAAAAGGAACACTAAGCAGATACAGATGAAAATCCTTTTGACACGCAAGGTTCAATATAGCCTACAGCAGAGCTAAAGGAATGTACTAATCGAGAGCAGGCACAAAAAACCTGCATACCACACAACAGAGTGCAAGTTTTTTTTTTAAATCTTTCAATAACTTCTTTTTCATGGAGGACATCATTTTATTTAGTTTAATATTTTTATAGAGGGCATCATGTTCATGCAGTGTAGGTAAAGCAGAAAAAAGGGAGATGTAAAGGGGTACCACAAGGAGAATAACTATCCCTGTATTACCTATCTACAACTCTTTGTTATGTATGCCCCCAAATGATCTTCGCCTGCTTTCAACAGCTATGCAGGAGTAGAGGAGTCATGGGGGAGTCGGACACAACAAGGCCACCTACCTCAGTCAACTGCCCTGCACTACATTTAGTGTAACACCACTAACTTCTACCATCCTCTGGCCATCACTACCCCCTCACACCCACAAGTAAGTAAATAATCCACGCCACACTTCCACAGCACTCTCAGAATAAGCTTTGTGTCCCAAGAATATATCTTAAAAAATACCTGAAGTCCTACCAACAACCCTTAACATCATCTGCATTTATTTATTTATTTATTTATAAAGTTTTATATAGCGCAAACTTGATCCCGAAGGATATCAGAGCGCTTTACAATTTGAGGCAATTAAATAACTTCTCACCCTATTCCCCTATAAACCCACATCCCACTATGGAACAAAAAATGCAAAATTACAACAAAAAAAGGCATGTTAGAATTAAAAGGACATATTTTAAAGGCGTTACTCTGTCCCAGTGCAAAAAAACAATTTAAATTCCAGTATTTTTTATTTGTTTTACAGCGCTATTCATCCCAATGTAGGGTACCAGGTCACTTTACAGCAAACATACACATTAGATTGTCAATAAAACACACAAGTTTGTAAATCATTGTACAGGATGTGTTACATAAGAGAGTGAGGGTTACTGGATGTAGGAATGACATCATCCTTCAGAGCTCACTCTTACTCTCTTCTGCCCCACTCACTGGCCTCTTCACAAGCTGCGCTTTGTAGTACGTTCAGTAGTACTTGAGCTGCACTACTCATTAAAGAAAAAAAGCTATTCATAAGTCTACGTGCAAAGACCCCCGGCTCTCCTATCTTTTCCATGTGGAGGTCTCTGCTGCAGTTGCAGAGATCTTCACACACTTTGGTATATGTTTTAGTAGTAAATGTGGGAGAAATCTTGAGGGAGTCCCTGAAAAATGGGGAATATTTACTTAAATGGGAAGAGATTAGGGAGGGGTAAAGAGGGATTTAGGGAGGGATATGCAAATACAAAAATCAACATACAAAACAGTAAGTTGATTGCTCTTCCCAAATGCAATTCTAAACTTAAAATTTAAATTAAAATTCAAACAAATTAAAATTAATTAAACAATTACATTTTAATTAAATGTATTGAATAATAGTTACATATAAAAATGACTGAGGGTGGGGTGTTTAAAAATTAAATGAAATAATAATATTTATACATTTATATATTTTCTTTAGCTAATAATTTAATAAACATTTAATTTGATGACTTACTGTCCCATAACATTAGACTCATTTAGTTCCAGATTACCAATAATTATATTAGGTTAATTTAAATTTTTATTTTACTTTTAAGTATTTATAAATTCTTGTTTAGTAAACAATTATTTGTATCTTCTCTTCCATATAAAGACATCTCCACTCTGATGATGGAGATCGCCGCCTTTGTGTGGAAAGTTACTAGTAGTAACTTCAATCTTTTAAATCCCGTTCTAGCATACTTCACCCCTACTTTTGAGGGAGTGGAGACTTGCAAGTCTGTACCTAGTTGTAAATTTACACTTGGAAATGGATAAAGTTAATATTAGGTGTAGAAGTAAGTTTACACATGAGTAAATCTATGCTTGTAACTTTGCATTTGTGAATAGGTCCCTCAAATTTAAAAAAAGAAGTGCCCTACCATTTACCTACACCACCCTCTCTTCAACTGCCTCTCATTCCCAAACTCAAATACAAAAAGATCTTCCTGGCCTCCTGCCACTCTCCCACAATATTCTCCACAGCTCTCGTCCATGCCCAAAGGCAATTAAGCAGAGAGCCTGTACCGCACTGACTGGCTCTCTGAAAGCTTAGCCTGGAATTCCTGTGATATCACTGTAGTAGAAAAACATAAATTTTTTTCTCATCACTGTGACACAATAGCAGTGAAAAAACGAGTTGTGTATCTGGTATTCACTCATTAACTGCCAATGAGAGCCAAACAAAACAAAATAATCTCCAAACAACACAATGCAAAAGAAATAGCTTTTTATGCCATTTTACAGACTGTCATTGGGCTTAGTATTGGTAAACTTCACTGACCTTTTAAGGCACTGTACAAAACTGAAGTGACACAGGAGACCCATAGTGATTATATGGCTTAGGTTGCCAAGATGCAGACAACAGGACAGCCATGCTGGGTGTTAGTTTACTGATAGATATTTCTAAGCACACCTTCTAGAGACAAGCCACTTTCTATCATACCCAATGTTAAGGGGATAGTACTGTATGAACTTGGGTGGCTTGGTGAGCAAAATAACGATGGATTAAACCCGGATCTGTGACTGGGGGTTAATGTTTTGCCTTTGTGCAACATTTCGTCCATCATCTTGTTTGTTTTGCTGTTCACCCTATGTGAGAAGAGTATGCCCAGACGTGGGTCCTGTGCTCACTGCGCCACTGGAGTCAATCTATCCTGGCTGAAGACGGCTGATAGCCAGAAACCGGTCCTAGGATGCTTGATTCTGGTCCAGGGAAGACATGGCTTGGCAGTTCGGGCTGGACTGTTCCCATGAGGCACAGGGTCAAGACTGATTCGCATATGGCCATATCTGCACTGGGGTGGCTTGGTGAGCAAAATAATGATGGATTAAACCCAGATCTGAGACTGGGGGTGAATGATTTGCCTTTGTGCAACATTTCGTCCATCATCTTGTTTGTTTTGCTGTTCACCCTATGTGGGAAGAGTATGCCCTGATGTGGGTCCTGTGCTCACTGCGCCACTGGAGTCAAGCTATCCTGGCTGAAGACGGCTGATAGCCAGAAACCGGTCTTAGGATGCTTGTTTCTGGTCCAGGGAAGACATGGCTTGGCCGTTCGGGCTGGACTGTTCCCATGAGGCACAGGGTCAAGACTGATTTTCATATGGCCATGTCTGAACTGGGGTGGCTTGGTGAGTAAAATAACGATGGATTAAACCCAGATCTGTGACTGGGGGTGAATGTTTTGCCATTGTGCAACATTCCATCCATCATCTTGTTTGTTTTGCCTGTAATAACCAGACAATGTTCTTTTTCTCATGATAAAAGCAGTACTTTTCCCATCACCTATGCAATAAAGTTCTTTTTAGGATTTCAGGAACAATAGGTACAATGGACTATACGGTTAGTCAGTTACTGACTGTGGTATGCATGAGGTATGCACATTCAGGTTTCTGCAAAATGCGTGAAATTCTCATGTTTCTTAAGAGTGGAAGTAATGACTTCTGAGAGGTTATTTAGTCTTATATTTTAGTCCGATTTTCCTACAATAAAAAACTTCCTGCTTAACATGAAGCGTTAGGCTTAGTTTTGGCGAATTATATGGAAGGAGTCACTGCTGTTTCATTGGCAGTGACTTTCAAATGTAGGCTAGAAGTGAAAGGTTGTGTTATGTGTGCATTTACGGTTCAAAATTACTTTCTTTTCTCTAGCCTGTCTATTAACCGTAGTGGTGCTTTTGTGGCCAGTGTTTTTTCTCTTACTTCAAAACAAATCTCATGCGTAAAATGTACTTCGGCTTTGCTGGATTCAGAGCAGCTTCCTATAGGCCTGGAAGCAGGCCATTATTCTGCCGCTTTTGAAAAAGCCAAATTTGGATCCTTTGTTACACGCCAATTATAGGCCCATCTCTCTCCTCCCAGCATTTGCCAAGGTCGTGGCGAAACATTTCCACTCCTCCCTCTCCAACTTCCTTGAGACGAATAACATCTTACACTGTTCTCAGTCTGGCGTCCGGGCAAACATGAGCATGGAGACAGCGCTGCTAGAAGTAACAGAAGCTATCAAGGAGGTTTTGGACTCAGGGGCAAGGTGATGCTGTTGATGCTCGATCTGTCGGCGGCCTTTGACACCGTCCCCCATCGAGGTCTCCTTTCTAGACTAAGTGAAATCGGTCTGCGGCGGGCGGTGTTTAGCTGGTTTGAGTCCTTTCTAGCAGACCGTCGCCAAACGATCTGGGCACCCCCTTTTTCCGCCCCAGTGCCGCCATTGGAGGTAGGAGTCCCTCAGGGCTCAATTCTGAGCCCTACTCTCTTTAATATCTATATGGCCCCTTTGGCGGCACTGGCGGAATCTTTTGGTGCCCAGATTGTCTTGTATGCTGACGACACCCAGCTCCTCTTTTCTTGCGAGAAGGGCCTAGACTTCAACGCGGAGAGTATTAGAGGTTGCCTTGGGGCGGTGTTTGAATGGTTCTGTCAGGTGATTCAAGTCACTCTTACCTTCAAGACTGTGCTATCTTACCTGTAAGGTGCTTGACGGGTTTTGCAGAGACGCTATGAGCCAAACTCCCTGAAACCTATCCTACCTCTGGTGATTCGTAGATTTACACGCCAAGATGCTGGATAGCTAAAAGGGAGAGTGGCCGGATCTGACGCTAATGTGAGTTCTTGTAGTCGACCTGCAAAGCAACAAGCTCACCTTAATGTCTTATTCTTCAAAAGATTAACTCTATCTCTAACTAAGCTCCTATACAGTACAACTGAGACGCTTTTTCTGTTAAATATCCTACCTGCGATCTACCAAGAATGGCTTCGCGTCCTGGAAGTGGTGTAGTGTGTCAATACAGCTTAGCAGAGATGTGATGATGAAGAATATTCAGTTCTTGAAGTTTAGTGCTGGGTGAAGTAGTTTCACTACAAAGATACAAAGGCAAAATTATACCTATTCTACAACATGAAATCCTAAACCAAGTTCTTTAGCTTTCTCTTCTATCACACTCCACTTACTTCTTTGCTAACTGTGAAGTCTTTCACCACTTCCACATTTTCAGATGGGTTGATTCCCTGTATAAAGAATCTTAAAAGATATACACTACAAACAAAGACATATATTGCAAACAAGAAATATACATCAACCAGAAAGGTTCTTAACACCCAAACAGAATTCACTGTTCACAAGAAATGCTTCTCAAGTTCGCTTTGACCACGATAAAATAATGTCTTTCTAGTTGCATGAATTCTCTTCTTGAGTTCAGAGAGAATAGTCCCAAAAGTAGTTCTTTAAAAAAAAGGTAGCTAGCGATGGGCGCCAAAAAAGAAGCGAGGGTGCACTTAGCTTTTGAAATCTCCTTGTAGCATTGTCCAGATTCAGTGTTCCAAACGATGTTCTCCAAACAGGATGCCCAGGAATAATACCGGAGCTCTTCCGAGGAAGCGCGATGTTTCTTCTTGTCAGGCTGGAAGGCTAAGCGTCTTCCAGAAGCTCGGGTGTGGTTTTTATAGAGGAACCACACCCAAGCGTTGAGACGCACGCGTGCCTCCTGACGCTGTGTTTCTCTCCGAGCGCGGAGAGAGAAATGTAAACAAACGCGTCTTTCAGTCAGAAGCGGAGCGCACGCGTTTTACTGAAAAGCAAACCAACGCGTATTTCCGCTTGTCTGTCAGAACGTGGCAGAAACCAATTGCTTTAAGCTCAAGTTTAAACATTGCATACCACTTCGAATTAACACTTACAAAAACGGATTAACCCCAGCTTACACCGCCAAGAGTCACAAAAGTAGTTCAGTGTTTTAACACAGAATAATGTATGCACAATCATGTACTATAAAGATTAGTTACACCAACACTTACACACGGAGTGCAGGATGCACGGGATAGGGGTGGGTTTCTCAAATGAAATATAAGTCCTATGTGTAAACATGCAGGCTACAGGCTTTGTACTCCTATGGAGATTGACGTGCAGGCTTGATATCATGACAGTACCCCCCTCGTAGAATGCCTCCTAATACAGTAGGAACTGGTTTGGGCTTGTTAGGGTACTTAGAATGAAAGACTTTCAGAATTTTGGGAGCATTTTTCAGATTTACCAATGGTTCCCAAGTTCTTTCCTCGGGACCGTAACCTTTCCAGTCTACTAGGTAATGTAATTTTCCTTTCACTCTTTTGGAATCCAGAACAGCTCTGACCTCAAATTCTGGAGTACCATCAACTTCTACAGCTGGGGGATTTTTAAGACTTCTGGTTCCAGGATTACAGGGTTTAATCAAGGAGATGTGGAACACAGGGTGAATGCGAAACCTAGCTGGTAATGTTAACTTCACACAAACAGGGTTAATCACTTTTTCAATAGGGAAAGGACCTATAAATCTGGGGCGGAAAGTTTTGTGACATTTCAATTTGAGATTTTTAGTTGCCAACCAGACCTTGTCTCCTACGGAATACAGTGGTGATTCAGAACGATGTTTGTCTGCGTACCTTTTCTGGGTTTCCTTGGCTTGTGCTAGATGTTGTTGGGCCTCTTGCTGAATATCAACTAAATCCTTTACATAGTCAGAAACTGCTGGAACTAAAGTTGAACACAAATCTGATCCTAGTATTTCCTTAGGATGATAACCAAAAGTGCAGAAGAAAGGGGACATACCAATAGAGGAATGGTCAGCATTATTATATGCGAATTCTGCAGCCCAAAGAACATCAGACCAGTCTTGATCATGAGTGGCTAACAGGCACCGTAACAGTTGTTCTACAGTTTGATTTGTGCGCTCAGTTAAACCATCAGTTTGAGGGTGGTAACTCGTAGAGGTACGAATTTCCATGTTCAAAGCCTTCCCCAAATTACGCCAAAAATGGGAAATAAACTGTGGACCTCTGTCTGATATTAAGACTGATGGTATACCATGTAATTTCACTACTTCTTTCATGAAAATTTGAGTTAATTCTGAAGCTGTGGGAAGCTTAGAAAGAGGTATGAAATGAGCATAGCGAGTGAAATGATCCACTACAGTAAGTATCGTAGTGTATCCAGTCTTGGAGCGGGGTAACTCAACAATAAAATCTAGTGATACTGTGTGCCAAGGCTGAGGTGGTAAAGTCAATGGCAATAGGAGACCACTAGGAGCATGATGTACAGGTTTGTTCTGACTACAAACAGTGCAAGTATCCACGTATTGTTGAATGTCTTTATACAATGAAGGCCACCAAAACTTTCTTTTGATCAACTGATACATTTTAGTAACTCCAGGATGTATGGACAGAGAAGTATCATGATATAACTGTAAAACCTTTTTTTGAAGAGATTCAATGGGTACAAAAACTTGATTATTCATGTACAAAACATTTTCTTTCCATTGTAACAAAGGATAGGTTTTACTCCAAGTTTCCTTTGATTGTGATTGGAATGCCTCTTTAAGATCTAATACAACATCTGAATCTACTAGACCAACAAGAAAACGTTCAGCAGGGATTATCGGGAGTACAGGCTCTTGTCTTGTGTTCATATCATCACTACCTCCGATCCTTGATAAAGCATCCGCTTTATTGTTTTCTTTTCCAGGCCGATAGGTGATGATAAAGTCAAAATCATTAAAAAACAAAGTCCACCTTAGCTGTCGAGCCGACAAAGCCTTTACAGACTTAAGTGATTGGAGGTTTCTGTGGTCAGTGTAAATGGTCACCGGATGTCTGGCCCCTAGCAAATAGTGTCGCCATTCTTTGAAGACAGCTTTAATGGCTAGCAATTCTCTATCTGCGATGGCATAATTCTGTTCAGTAGGATTGAGTTTTCTAGAGAAAAAGGCAACCGGATGCATTTGGCCAGTATTAGTACTTCTTTGGGAGAGTATGCCTCCAATAGCGAATTGAGATGCATCGGCCTCAACGATAAATGGTTGGGAAGGATCAGGGTGTCTTAAAATTGGAGCAGTAGTAAATTGAGTTTTCAATTTCTGAAAAGCTTTTTCAGCTTCAGCATCCCATTCAAATTTCACGTTTTTTCTCAATAATTTAGTGATCGGGGTGATTATTTGTGAAAAGTCCTTAATGAATCGCCTATAGAAATTTGCGAATCCCAGAAAGCTCTGAATTTGTTTAACACTATTGGGAATGGGCCAATCAATTATGGCTTGCACCTTCTTTTGATCCATCTCTATGCCAGAAGGGGTGAGGATATACCCCAAGAAATCCACGGTGGTAACATGGAATAAACTTTTCTCTAGTTTCACAAATAGAGAATTCTGCAAAAGCTGTTTCAAAATGGCTCGTACTTGCTTCACATGCTCAGAAGTGTTTTTGGAGTAGATGAGGATATCGTCAATATAGACAATACAACAAACATCAAGAAATTCCCTTAAAACCTAATTTATGAAGAATTGAAATGCTGCTGGAGCATTGCAGAGTCCGAAGGGCATGACTTGATACTCATATAGTCCAAACTTGGTGCGGAAAGCTGTTTTCCACTCATCACCCTCTCGGACTCTTACTAGATGATATGCTCCTCGTAAATCTAGTTTCGTATAGATTGCTGCATCCTTTATCTGATCAAGCAAAGTCGGGATTAATGGTAATGGGTACCTATTCTTGACTGTCATGTTGTTAATTGCGCGATAGTCGATGCAAGTTCGCAATTCTCCTCCCTTCTTTGGTATAAAAAATAAAGGAGAGGAGACTGGGGACTTAGAATGTCGGATAAAACCGTTGGCAAGGTATTCATCCAAGTATGACCTGAGATGTTCGTTTTCCTTCTCCGTAAGAGCATAGATTCTGCTGCATGGTAGTGTAGCTCCCGGAGTGAGATCAATTTGACAATCATAATCCCTGTGCGGTGGCAAGGTATTGGCCTTGATTTTGTCAAATACATCTAATAGATCATGATAGTCTTCGGGAACCCCTGTAATAGTTAGGACGCTCTGAATTTGTTTAGGAAAGTTATAGCCCTGAACTACGAGATCAGTTCCTGGAGATTGCCTAAAGCATTTTGCATGACAATACTCGGATTTAAAGAGAATGGTTCTGTTAACCCAATCTATGTAAGGGTTGTGAAGGACTAACCAAGGGATACCCAGGATCAGGCCAAACTGAGGGGCATCAATAACATCAAAGGTTATATCTTCTCTGTGTTTGGTTGCACATAACATAGTTAAGTTCTCTGTGTGATATTGTATTGGGCCTGAGGTCAGTTCCTTTCCATCCACGGCCCTAACTATTTCTGGGGATTTTTTCTCGATTCTTTGCAGACCTAACTTCTCAAACAATTGGGTGTCAATAAAATTGCCTGTGGCTCCTGAATCTATCAAAACATCCACAGACCAAGAATGAGTGTTATCTAACTGGGATTGGAGTAGAACTCTCATACTAAGATGACTATGAGAGATGGTAGGAGCAGGAGCATTTGAGGCCAAACTAAGCTGTTTACCCGATAAACTGACCTCCTGGTCTACCGAGCTCACAAGTTTTCCGCCTGTGAAATAGCATTGACATCGACTGATTTAGTTTTAGGTCTTGTGGGACGAGTTGGGCACTCTTTGACGAAGTGTCCTGATTTCCCACAATACATACACTGATTCAACTTCCTCCTTTTCTCTCTTTCGTCTTTGGACAGAGGACCCCTAACTGTCCCTATTTGCATTGGTTCGGAAGAATCTTGTCTAGGTGTGACATCATGCTTAGGACTTGTCTTGTCTTTAGGTAAAAAGAATTTAAAATCTGTCTTCCCTTTTTCTCCCTTTCTTTCTATTATGCGATGGTTTAATTTGACTACCAGATCTATGAATTCTTCGCAGTCAGTGGGAGGATCAAGGATTTGAGTAACCATGTCTTTCAAATCGTCCTTTAAACCCCTATAGAACAAAGACACTCTTTTGTCTTCTGGCCATTCCGCTTCTATTACCAACCTGTTGAAGGTGGAGATATAATGTAAAAGATCTGAGGACCCCTGCTTTAAACTTAATAACTCGTAATCTGCCGACTGTACAAAGACATGCTTGGCAAATAGTTTCTTCATGGTATTTTTAAATCGCTTCAGATCATATAGAACTGCATCATCTCTTTCTACATAAGGTACAGACCAGAGGGCTGCCTCACCACCTAAATACGAGAGGATAAAAGCCACCTTCGCCGAATCATCAGGAAATGCTGTGGGTTTCGCTGCAAAATGCAGATGGCATTGGTTTAGAAATATGGCGAACTTGTTGCAGTCCCCATAGAACCTCTCGGGCGGCGCCAAGGGCACAGAAATGGGGGTAACCACCTGAATTTGGGTGGATGCAGAAGGGGAACTGGATGCGTCACCACTATACAGGGTTTGCAGTGGAGGTTGGAAGGTAGCTGGCTTAATTGGAGAAGTCCACGTTGGTCTAGAAGTTTGTATATTGCTCTGTAACTCAGAAACATCTCTACGTAATTCCGCATTCTCGTGTCTAATTTGAGCTAACATAGCTGCTATATCTTGAAGAGACACCTCATCTGTTTGGTCCATAGCGTCTGGGCAAAACTTGTTCCGTGGGCTTAGCCTTCTGTCAGGTGATTCAAGTCACTCTTACCTTCAAGACTGTGCTATCTTACCTGTAAGGTGCTTGACGGGTTTTGCAGAGACGCTATGAGCCAAACTCCCTGAAACCTATCCTACCTCTGGTGATTCGTAGATTTACACGCCAAGATGCTGGATAGCTAAAAGGGAGAGTGGCCGGATCTGACGCTAATGTGAGTTCTTGTAGTCGACCTGCAAAGCAACAAGCTCACCTTAATGTCTTATTCTTCAAAAGATTAACTCTATCTCTAACTAAGCTCCTATACAGTACAACTGAGACGCTTTTTCTGTTAAATATCCTACCTGCGATCTACCAAGAATGGCTTCGCGTCCTGGAAGTGGTGTAGTGTGTCAATACAGCTTAGCAGAGATGTGATGATGAAGAATATTCAGTTCTTGAAGTTTAGTGCTGGGTGAAGTAGTTTCACTACAAAGATACAAAGGCAAAATTATACCTATTCTACAACATGAAATCCTAAACCAAGTTCTTTAGCTTTCTCTTCTATCACACTCCACTTACTTCTTTGCTAACTGTGAAGTCTTTCACCACTTCCACATTTTCAGATGGGTTGATTCCCTGTATAAAGAATCTTAAAAGATATACACTACAAACAAAGACATATATTGCAAACAAGAAATATACATCAACCAGAAAGGTTCTTAACACCCAAACAGAATTCACTGTTCACAAGAAATGCTTCTCAAGTTCGCTTTGACCACGATAAAATAATGTCTTTCTAGTTGCATGAATTCTCTTCTTGAGTTCAGAGAGAATAGTCCCAAAAGTAGTTCTTTAAAAAAAAGGTAGCTAGCGATGGGCGCCAAAAAAGAAGCGAGGGTGCACTTAGCTTTTGAAATCTCCTTGTAGCATTGTCCAGATTCAGTGTTCCAAACGATGTTCTCCAAACAGGATGCCCAGGAATAATACCGGAGCTCTTCCGAGGAAGCGCGATGTTTCTTCTTGTCAGGCTGGAAGGCTAAGCGTCTTCCAGAAGCTCGGGTGTGGTTTTTATAGAGGAACCACACCCAAGCGTTGAGACGCACGCGTGCCTCCTGACGCTGTGTTTCTCTCCGAGCGCGGAGAGAGAAATGTAAACAAACGCGTCTTTCAGTCAGAAGCGGAGCGCACGCGTTTTACTGAAAAGCAAACCAACGCGTATTTCCGCTTGTCTGTCAGAACGTGGCAGAAACCAATTGCTTTAAGCTCAAGTTTAAACATTGCATACCACTTCGAATTAACACTTACAAAAACGGATTAACCCCAGCTTACACCGCCAAGAGTCACAAAAGTAGTTCAGTGTTTTAACACAGAATAATGTATGCACAATCATGTACTATAAAGATTAGTTACACCAACACTTACACACGGAGTGCAGGATGCACGGGATAGGGGTGGGTTTCTCAAATGAAATATAAGTCCTATGTGTAAACATGCAGGCTACAGGCTTTGTACTCCTATGGAGATTGACGTGCAGGCTTGATATCATGACAGGTTCCAGCAGAACAGCCTCAAGTGCAACTCGGACAAATCAGAGGTGCTCTTCTTTGGCTGTCCCTCTGACCCCAGGTGGCAGTCCTGGTGGCCTGCGGCTATGTTTCCTCCCTCCGCTGCCTCGGACACGGCCAAGAATCTGGGAGTGAAGATTGATAACAGCCTTACTTTGAAGCCCCAGCTTCTAGGCCTAGTTGGTATATGTTTCGGCCTCCTCAAAATGTTAAGGAAATTTCTTCCCTTGCTTTCACTGGCCCATAGGAAAGTCACCGTGCAGGCACTAATTGGTTCTCGTCTGGACTATGCCGACGTGCTCTACCTCGGACTCCCAGAGTATCTTCTATCACGTTTGCAAGCAGTCCAAAACTCGGCCGCGCGAGCCATTTTTGGCTTTCATCGGAGAGCCAGTGCAAGAACCCTTTTGAGAACTCTTCACTGGCTTCCAATCCGAAAACGTATTGTTTTCAAGACGCTCACCTTGGCCTTTAAGGCTCTTCATGACACGGGCGCCAAGTATATCAGAAAACGGCTGGCTTTCTATCATCCATCGAGATCGCTCAGGTCAGCGTCGCAGGCCTTGGCCTCTGTTCCTGGTATAAGGCGCACCCACATTGGAGGCTGCTATTTTAGACTCTTGGCGCCTCAGTTGTGTAATACATTACCGGTCTCTCTGAGAAAGATAGGCAACCTGTTAGACTTCAGAAAAGATCTTAAGTCCTGGCTTTTTGTTCAGTAGTGTGTGGCATCGTTAGCCTGCTCGTGGTCCTCATTGGGCTCGAAGCGCAGGGACACTCCTCGGAGTAGCTGAGCGCTATATAAAACACGTTATAACATAGCAGGCTCTGTGTTATAGCAGGCTCTTGTGCCAGGTTTTTGTTGGAGAAAGAGGAAGTTGTGCAATCTCTTATGCTCAATGAGTGCACAGTGACCCCCTGTGAGGTCACAGAATAACTAAAAGTTACACTTAACAAGCACTGACCAAGCCAATGGCCCAGGTGTGGTTGCCAGTCTTTTGGCTTTGCCAATACTTAGGTTGTTTCGTTCTGGCTTTTGTAAAACGATGTTGTAGGGGGAACTCCAGGATCTTCACTAATATTTAAAAAAAATAGTCTATTAGTAGAGAAAAACATTTTTTCTTTTAAAAATGCGTGCATTGCCATAGCAGCCTCTGGCATCATGGGAACTACTTTGTGTGCCAGTGGCTAATGCGAGGATGAAGAGGGCTGGCAGAACACTCCTACAAGTATGTATATGTATATGTATATGTATATATGTATATTTCCTACTGGCGGTCGCCAGTAGGTAGTTATAGTTAGGACCTATTATCCATAGGAAATTCATAACATTCTTTTCCCAATAACTTTGGCGCTGGTTGACGAATCTTCACGAAATTTTCAAAACTCGTGGGTCCCAAAACGTGGTTTCTTCATGTTCATTCCCATAGTAAACTTAAGACACGGCTACCGCCCGAACTGCTGAACAGAATTACACGAAATTTGGCAAAAAGGTAGCCCTGGTTCACCGCGGCGCCCACTAGATGGAAATCTCTGTGATAAGAAATGAGCAATTACCTAGTTCAAGTGTGTTTGTACGGCCCCCAGATGCCTGAAGCTCCTCCTTTGAAGAAGGCCAAAGGTTGGCTGAAATGCATTAGGAATAGCGGAGCTTGTCAACTGCTGCAAATAAATTCTGAAAGCTACCGCGATGTGTGCAGCTCATTCTTTCCCCTGAGGAGAGGCTCTGTGAAATAACTATATATATATATATATATATCACCTACTAGTGGTCGCCAGTAGGTAGTTTTAGTTAGGACCTATTATCCATAGGAAATTCATAACATTCTTTTCCCAAAAACTTTGGGGCCAGTTGACGAATCTTCTCGGGGCTCCAGTCAGCTCATATCTTGAAAGTTTTGGGGTGATTCGGCAAGAGGGGACGAACCTTCATGGGGCTCCGGTCAGCTCATATCTTGAAAGTTTTGGGGTGATTCGGCAAGCAGGGCCGATAAAAAAGGGGGGTCCCAAAATGTGTTTTCTCCATGTTAATTCCCATAGGAAACTTTAGACACGGCTACAGCCGGAACTGCTGAACGGAATTACACCAAATTTGGCGAAAAGGTAGCCCTTGGTTCAGAAAGAACTCTTTTTGTTAAATGGTGTAAATCCGTTCAGTAGTTTCGGAGACATTTAAAAAAAAGAGGTAAAAAATTGCATTTCCCATAGCAAACTTTAGACATGGCTACAGCTTGAACTGCTGAATGGAATTAAACCAAATTTGGCATGAAGGTGGCCCTTGCCTGAGAAATAACTTTTTTTCTTAAAAGGTGTAAATCCGTTCAGTAGTTGCTGAGAAAATCCCGAAATAAAAGTTTCAATATATAGGGGCGCGCTGGATCCGCACACCCTCCCGATCACAAGCTTCATGCTAATTGGCTGTCAACATTCCAAACCAGGAACTGTTGGCAGCCATCTTGTGCCTCGGTAGAACCGAGGGACAAGTAAACACAAAAACTAAGGCGCAAAACAAGAAAAGGGGGCAGGGTAGAAATACCCTGACCCCGTAGGTCTGCTCAGGGGGTCCCACAAGGACCGTCACCCCGGGGCTTTTATTTATTAATTAACGGGGGCCAGGCAGCCCCACGCTGCTCCAGGGACCGCCATCCTTGAATAGCATCGGCGAAATTTTACCTTGAATGAAGATGCCGGTTCCTTAAGAATAACGCCTTTGGTTTAAACTGCTGGGCATTTTGGACAATAATTAATTCTCACGGATGCCGTGCTGTGTAAGAATGCACCATTTCCACAAAGGAGAGGCTGTGCGGCACTGGATGCTTGCCTGAAACCGTGATCAGTGCAGCAGTGATGAAAATTATAACCGGCAGGGCATTTGGGGGCCCACTGGAGGGTGTGAAATGCTTTAAATGAAAACGAACTGCACAGAGCTCACTGTGAGTATAGACTATCTCCAATGGGGACTGTATGTCCCATAATGCAAAGTACTGTACAAACGCACTGAGCCTGACCCACTGAGGGTATTCGCATATATTATGAGTAATTGGAACCATCAATATGCGTTCGTATGCTGCCCATGATGAAGTAGCTGTGTCCTTGAAACGCGTCTGCAAAATTTTACCTTCAATAAAGATGCCGGTTCCTTAAGAATAAAGCCTTTGGTTTAAACTGCTAGGAGTGCGTACTTTAGAAGCTTTCGGGCATTTTGGACAATAATAAAATATATATATATACATATACATATATATTTCCTACTGGCGACATTCTATTGGGAATAACTTTGGCGCCGTTTGAGAAATTTGCGTGTAAGTTTCCACAATTTTGGCCAGCTCCGCTCCGCTCCTTCCCTGAAAGTTTCGGGGGGATTCGTGAAGTGGGGGCTGAGAAAAAAGGGGGGTCCCAAAACATGTTTTCCCCATGTTAATTTCCATAGGACGGTCTGACAAGTCTACAGCCCGAATCGCTGAACGGAATAACGCCAAACTTTGTAAAATTGTAGGGACTGGTACGCAGATGTGCCTTTGCTATTTTTGGTGAAATTTTCTCCAGTGGTTTTCATGAAAATGAACTTCAAAAACACATATATATCTGGGCGGAGCCTAACCACACATCTGATCTGATTGGCTGTCAGCACTTCATCCAAGAAGTGTTGGCAGCCATCTTGGGACCAATATACATGATAGCACCTCATTAAAAAGCATTGTAGTTAATAGAGGGTTGTAGGACTTTACAGCCTGATTCATGAAGCAAAATTGCGCCCGCAATAGCTGCGAAAATTCTATCGCGGGCGCAATTCCCAAAATCGGAATTCAACATCAAAAATGCGAATTCGCAAACACAGAATTGCGAAATCGCAAAAATAATCGCAGAATGCCGATCAATCAATCAATCAATCAATGACACTTATAGAGCGCGCTACATACCCGTAGGGTCTCAAGGCGCTGGGGGAGGGGGGGTTCCGCTACTGCTCGAACAGCCAGGTCTTCAGCTTCTTCCTGAAGGAGAGGTGGTCTTGGGTCAGGCGCAGGTCGGTCGGGAGGGAGTTCCAGGTCTTGGCGGCCAGGTAGGAGAAGGACCTTCCTCCTGTAGTCGCTCTTCGGATGCGGGGGACGGCGGCGAGGGCGTGGTTGGCTGATCGGAGGTGGCGTTTGGGAGCGTAGAAGTTGATCCGGCTGTTGAGGTAGCTCGGGCCTTGGTCGTGTAGGGCTTTGTGTGCGTGGGTGAGGAGGCAGAAGGTGATTCTTTTGTTGACGGGGAGCCAGTGAAGGTCTCTCAGATGTCCGGAGATGTGGCTGGTTCGTGGGATGTCGAGGATGAGTCTGGCTGAGGCGTTCTGGATCCGCTGGAGTCTCTTCTGGAGCTTGGCGGTGGTACCGGCGTAGAGGGCGTTGCCGTAGTCCAGTCGGCTAGTGACGAGGGCCTGGGTGACGGTCTTCCGGGTCTCGGTGGGGATCCACCAGAAGATCTTCCGTAGCATGCGTAGGATGTTGAAGCACGCCGAGGAGACGTTGTTGACTTGCCTGGTCATGGAGAGGGAGGAGTCCAGGATGAAGCCCAGGTTGCGTGCATGGTCTGTCGGTTTGGGTGCGGTGCTCAGGGCGGGAGGCCACCAGGAGTCGTCCCAGGCGGAGGGTGAAGAGCCCAGGATGAGGACCTCCGTCTTGTCAGAGTTCAGTTTCAGGCGGCTGGTTGTCATCCACTCGGCTACCTCTTTCATCCCTTCGTGCAGGTTGGCTCTGGCGGTGGCGGGGTCGTTGGTCAGGGAGAGGATCAGCTGGGTGTCGTCGGCGTAGGAGATTATGCTGAGGTTGTGTTGGCGTGTGATGGCCGCGAGGGGGCTCATGTAGACGTTGAAGAGGGTGGGGCTCAGAGAGGATCCTTGAGGGACGCCGCAGATGACTTCGGAGGCCTCTGACTTGTACGGTGGTAGGCGGACTCTCTGTGTTCTTCCGTCGAGGAAGGAGATGATCCATTCCAGCGCCTTGTCCTGGATTCCGACGTTGCTGAGGCGCTGTACTAGGGTGCGGTGGCAGACAGTGTCGAATGCCGCGGAGAGGTCTAGGAGGATGAGGGCCGCTGTTTCTCCGTTGTCCATCAGGGCTCGGATGTCATCGGTGGCGGCGATGAGGGCGGTCTCGGTGCTGTGATTGGCTCGGAAGCCGGACTGTGAGGGGTCGAGGGATCCATTCGTCTCGAGGAAGGCGGCCATCTGCTTGTTGACGGTCTTCTCGATGACTTTGGCTGGAAACGGGAGGAGCGAGATGGGGCGGTAGTTCTTGAGTTCGGTGGGGTCCGCTGGTGGTTTCTTGAGTAGAGCGCTGAGTTTGGCGTGCTTCCAGCTCTCAGGGAAGGTGGCGGTGTCGAAGGATGTGTTGATGATGTCTCGCAGGTGGGGTGCGATGACAGCGTCGGCCTTGTTAAAGACGTGGTGAGGGCAGGGGTCGGTTGGTGATCCGGAGTGGATGGAGTTCATCGTGCGGATGGTGTCTTCGGTGCTGATCGGGGTCCAGGCGTGGAGGGTGGTGGTGGGGGGTGGTTGTTCGGTCATGGTGTGCGTTGGTTGGTTGTTGAAGCTGTTGTGTATGTCCGCGATCTTGTTGTGGAAGTATGAAGCGAGGGAGTTGCAGAGGTCTTGCGATGGGGTGATGTCATTGTTTCCTGCGCTGGGGTTGGATAGCTCTTTCACGATGTTGAAGAGTTCCTTGCTGTTGTGTGCGTTGTTGTCCAGCCGGTCCTTGAATGCAGTTTTCTTGGCGGCGCGGATCAGCTGGTGGTGCTTCCGAGTGGCCAGCTTGAGGGTGGTCCTGTTGTCCGGTGTAGGTTCCCTTCTCCAGACTTTCTCGAGGGCTCGGCAGTTCTTCTTGGAGCTCTTGAGTTCGTCGGTGAACCACGGGGCTTTCTTGCTGCCGGGTCTGCTGGGCGGGGTCCTCAGCGGGGCGAGCTCGTCCGCGCAGATGCTGATCCACTTCGTGAGGTTGTCGGCGGCCTGGCTGGGGTTCGCTGAGCTGGCAGGAGGGTGCTGGCTCAGGGAGGTGGCGAGCTGGTCTGCTGTGATCTTGTTCCAGCTTCTGCGGGCGGCCTGTTGCTGGTGGTGGTGGGTCGTCGTTCTCTTGAAGGTGAAGTGGACGCAGCTGTGGTCCTTCCATTGAAGCTCTGTGGCGTGGCTGAAGTCGATGTCTGTGCTGGAGGAGAAGACTGCGTCGAGTGTGTGTCCGGCGAGGTGGGTGGGGGTGGACACCAGCTGCTTGAGTCCAAGATTGGCGAGGTTGTCGAACAGGGTGCTGGTGTTGCGGTCGTTGTTGTTCTCCAGATGGAAGTTGAGGTCTCCCAGGAGGATGTAGTCAGCGGAGGGGAGGGCATGCGGGCTGACGAAGTCGGCGATGTCCTCCCTGAATGGGGTGCGTGGTCCCGGGGGTCGGTAGATCAGGGTGCCTCTGAGGGTGGTGTTCGAGTTGGTGTGGATCTGGAAATGCAGGTGTTCGGCGCTGGTCAGGGTGTTGTCGGTGCTGGTCGTGAGACGGATGGTGTTCCTGTGGATGATGGCGATGCCTCCTCCCATCTGGTTGGCGTTGCGGTCCCTCCGGACGATCTTGTAGCCCTCTGGGATGCCGACAGGATACCAATTGCGATTCGGAAATAGCGAGAAAGCACGGATTCTGTGAAAATAATTGCGAAATCGCACATTACTCGCAATCGGTATTCATGAAAAATCGCTATTAGCGAAAAAGCCAAAAATCGCATTTTGCGAAGCGCAATTTAAGGAGAACCCAAAGCAGGTGGTAACCATCAAACCCATAGGAATTTTTTTTTTGAAAAACCGTTGGCCAATCAGTAACTGGTGCAGGCCTGACCAAACACACTTAAGGGGAAGCAGCAACAGCAGAAGGAGTCTCACAATGCCAGGAATGTACATGGTGGTCAGGCGGCGAAGGCTACAGCGAGCAGCAAGGAGGAGACGCAGAATCCAGGAGAGGATATTCCGCCAGCGTGTCACCCTGCTGGGCCAGACCAGAGAGCAAATATACGCAAAGTACCGGCTGAATGGGGCTATGATCATCAAGCTTATACAGGACCTTGACCCCCTGATGCAGCACCCAACAAGGCGGACCAATGCCGTCCCAACACATGTCCAGGTATTGTATAGCCTGCACCTCCTGGCCTCTGGGAGCTTCCAGGGGATAGTTGCGGTAACTGGGGGGATATCCCAGCCCACCATGTCCCGCTGCCTACGTAGTTTCCTTGACGCAATGCTGACCCAGCTACACCAGCACATCAAATTTCCCACCAGCCAACAGGAATTGGATGAGACCAAGCTACAATTCTACAATGTTGCCCGTTTCCCACACGTGATAGGATGCATTGACTGTACCCACGTCCACATTTTCCCACCTGCTGCAACGGAGTACATGTACCGCAACCGCAGGTCCTACCACTCCCTCAAAATCCAGATGCTCTGCAATGCAAAGACATACATCACGGACATAGTGGCACAGTACCCGGGGAGTACACATGACTCATTCATATTCAGGCACAGCGGCCTCCACAGACGACTGGTCAGGGGAGACTTCGGGGAAGGACACCTACTTGGTAAGTACACTTTGCCCTCAAGGACACATTGCGAATGACTAGCTGCGCTGCGCTGCACAGGCACTCACCCTCTGCTCCTCTCATTCAGGTGACAGTGGCTACGCCCTGCGTGAATACCTCCTCACCCCTTACCTCAACCCTGCTACACCACAGCAACGGCGTTACAACGTATCACACATACGCACAAGGAATTGCATAGAGAGAACATTTGGCCTACTGAAGAGCAGATTCTGCATACTTCACAAGACAGGTGGGGCCATGTACTACAGTCCTGAAGTGTGCTGCCGCATTGTGGCTGTGTGTGCTATCCTACACAACATTGCTACCAAGCGCCGGATACCTGTCGACATCTCTGGCAGTGAATTGGAAGGGGACGACCGGCCACCTGCACATGCTCGCCATGCACGTGGGGAGAACCCAGCTGAAGGCCACAGACGCCGCAACCACATCACAATGAACAGTTTCTAGTGCACCCTCTACCCTCACCCCACAAATCACAAATACATGCAAAATGTAATAATGACACAACGCCAATGTGTGCTGCAAAATTAAATATTATTGTTTCATTCACAATAATGGTACCAGTTTAAATGTTCACATTGCTAACAGTATTTCAGCATACTGCTGTGTGAAAGGACAGGGCAGGCTTATACTCAGCCTGTGCCTGAAATAGTCATATGAAGTCAAGTGCGCCTCCTGCGCGTACCACCCAAGCGCCTCTGTGGCTCATCCTCATCCAAGGCACGTGTACCTGCAGTGGGCCTGGTGCTGCGCCTGAGTGCCCCTACTTGTGAGGCAGAGTGGCTGCTCACGCTCGATGTCCCCTCACTGACATCATCACCCCCAACAGTGGCAGGTAGAGCAGGAGGGTGTAGTGCTGTCACGGCAGTGGTCAGGTGCTCAAGGACCCTGGCCACATCCTCGCAGCACTGGATGAGCTGCTGCTGTGCAAGGGACCGCCGCGATAACTGTGATGTGGCATTGCCTACAACATAATTGGACCTGGTGTAGGCCGTCAGCCGGGTCAATAGCTGACGGTGGCGCCGGCGTGCTGCGTTGCGCTGAGATGTAATTGCTGCAGTGTTGGCCTCCATGGCTGCAGTCATGCGGGCCATTCCCTCCCCCACACCTGCCATGGCTGCCGTCATGCGGTCCATCCGGTCCCCAACTCCGGCCACATTGCGCCCAATGTTGTACAGCTGTAGCTGTATGGCACCTTGCCGGCGTGCCTGCAGCTGATGTATACGGAGCATGCGTCTTTCCACGCTCATTCTCGCCAGCCGCTGTCCATTCCCTCTCCTGCTGATAGCTGCATTGGTCTGCAGGTGAGACCTGCCACGCCTGCTCTGCTGGCCTGACACAGTGGGTGGCCGTTGTGTTGCCGCTGTCGCGGGCCCTGATGTAGAATCACCAGCTGCTGGTGGTGTCACAGCAGGCGTTGCTGGTGCGGCAGGGGCTGGGGGCACACTAGTTGTGGGCCTGGCTGCGGCAGTAGTAGTTGCGGCTGAGGCTGGGGGCACACTAGTTGTGGGCCTGGCTGCGGCAGTAGTAGTTGCGGCTGAGGCTGGGGGCACACTAGTTGTGGGCCTGGCTGCGGCAGTGGTTGCTGCACCAGACGCAGGAGGCACACTGCTGGTGGACCTGGCTGCTGGTGTTGTTGCTGCGGCAGGGGCTGGTGGCTGTGTATGTGGCGGCACCTCCTCCTCATCCTGGGCCTCCTCATCTATTTGCAGCCTCTCGCTGTCGCTGCTGTCTGCGCCACCTGTGAGGGTAAGTGGACGTTCATTAGTTGCATGTATCTGTCACACGTGCAGTTGCTACATGCATGCTGGGTGACATTCCCTGACTGCCTATGGCTTTGCGTACTTTGGAACCTGTCTGGCTGCATTGTGGTACTTCTACATTGTGGCCACACTACATGTCCCACAATGCTTCAGGGCATTACCTGATGTGCAACAATGGCATGACTTTGGAACATTATGGGAGGCTATATGTCATGGACATTCATAGGGGACAGGGTCGCAGTCGCATGCCACTTACCTTGGATGTCTTGGGTGGGGCAGGATGAGTCCAGACGAGTCACTCCAACGCAGGCCTCCCTCTCCAGCGTGTCTTCTACTTGGTCCTCCAAGGCTGTGTTTGGAGGGACTGTATGTCCTACCCCTCCAGTGCCCGATGCCTCTCCAAGCCGCTCAGCCACCTTCTCTTTGGCACGACCTCGGAGGTCGTACCAGCGTTTTTTGAGTTTGTCCAGTGACCTATCAGCCACACCCACAGAGTTCACCGTGGACGCTATACCCTGCCAGATCCTGCGTTTTTCCTGCTCCGGCACCCTCCTAGAGTCCTTCCCAAACAGTTTGGAGTGGTTGGCCACCACCCCTTCTATTAAATGCTCCAGCTCCTGCTCAGAAAATTTTAATTTTCTCTTCCGCCCTGTGGTGTTGCTGGGCCCAGGAACTGCATCCTCAGACATTGCAGCACTATTGTTTCTGAGTTGAAATCCAAACAGAATTGCAGGAGCTCTCCCAGTTGCTGACTCGGGGTCTGCCTCACTGTGGTGAATGGGGGTGGGAACTGGCTGCTTCCTGGTTGTGATGTCATCACTGTGCTCGAAATGTGACTTCCTGTTTTCCCGATCTCGCGATTTTGCGATCTCGCAATTTGCAATATCGCTATTTGCGATATCGCAATCCCGACATGGATGTAGCCGTAAATAGCGATTTTTCTGCAATTATTGATAATCGCAAACGGCTTTTGCGGCCGCGTGCGATTCGCTTTTTTTTATCGCTAAACATCATGAATTCCGTTCTGTGATTTCTCAATAGCGATTCGCAATTTTTCGCTAATTGAGAATCGCAGATTCCGGTTTTCATGAATCAGGCTGTTAGTTACATTATAAATCATTTGTTGATGGTACCATACTCATTTTAGGAATTGTGGTGTATTCTAAGGTGATTTTACCATGTGAAAAAAGCCTTCTGCTGTGATATCATGAATCATGTTTTAAAGAAAACTATTATCTCATGCTTTTCTCACAGTGGTTTGGAAGGGGATCTATAAGCTAAACTGAAAGCATATTTTCTGCAAATGCACATTATCTTTCTAATTCTTGTGAGAATGAAGTCTGACATTCTCAGTAAAACATGTACATCCAACAAGGACAGAGACTGTCAGTTGATTCCTTTGTGTTCTACTGCAGCCTCCTAGAGTGTTCTAAAGAACAACTAGAGCGCTAACAGTCCTACTTATTACAAAGGTATAGCACACCTGAAGCCATCTTGATTGGAATAAAGTGGTAACTCTTAAAACATTTAATTTAAAAAGGAACAAAATGAGGGGGGATATTTTGCCATAGAAAGTATTATTAGTGCTGCAGAAAGAAAAATGAGGGCACATTTTGAGTGACTTCTCAAATCCTCTACTATTTCATTAAAAAATTCTGACATGCAGTCTCTTAAGATGGCCACCAGAAACAAAAGAGCCCAAATGTAGCCCAAATATCACCCAGTTGTAGCCCAAGTATAGCCCAATGACAGAATGTCCCAGAGTGTTCTAAAGAACAACTAGAGCGCTAACAGTCCTACTTATTACAAAGGTATGGCACACTTGAAGCCATCTTGATTGGAATAAAGTGGTAACTCTTAAAACATTTAATTTAAAAAGGAACAAAATGAGGAGGTATATTTTGCCAT
Source organism: Lissotriton vulgaris (assembly GCF_964263255.1). NCBI lineage: Eukaryota > Metazoa > Chordata > Amphibia > Caudata > Salamandridae > Lissotriton > Lissotriton vulgaris. Next base: position 1,030,546,086 of record NC_141687.1, read on the forward strand.
AGAAAGTATGATTAGTGCTGCAGAAAGAAAAATTAGGGCACATTTTGAGTGACTTCTCAAATCCTCTTTAATTTCATTAAAAAATTCTGACATGCAGTCTCCCAAGATGGCCACCAGAGACAAAAGAGCCTAAATGTAGCCCAAATATCACCCAGATGTAGTCCAAGTATAGCTCAATGACAGAATGCCCCAGAGTGTTCTAAAGAACAACTAGAGCGCTAACAGTCTTACTTATGACAAAAGTATGGCACACCAGAAGCCATCTTGATTGGAATGAAGTGGTAAGTCTGAAAACATTTAATTTAAAAAGGAACAAAATGAGGGGGTTCATTTTGCCATAGAAAGTATGATTAGTGCTTCAGAAAGAAAAATTAGGGCACATTTTGAGTGACTTCTCAAATCCTCTTCTATTTCATTAAAAAAATTCTGACATGCAGACTGAAACATGCACTTTGAATACCAGCAGCAGACTTCCCTGGTGAGCAGTAGCTTTACTACAGTGATCTAATGAGCAACTAGAGTGCTAACATTCAGAATTTATGGCAAATGTGTGACACATCTGAATGCCTTCTTGATGGAACAAAAGTAAACAAGCATTGAAAATGCAATAGATCACGCCCTCGTTTAAGTTAAAGCCATTCTGTTTGTAATGAGGTGGCTTTTTAGCTTTGCTTTTATTAGTGTTTTTTGAACTTTCATGTAAATAACATGCATATGTATGCATATATGTATATGTATGCATGCATTTATATTTGTATTTATATAGATATACAGATTATATATGTTTATATATGTATGTGTATATATATACACATATATGTATATATATATATATAAATGCATATGCATATATGTGCATATATATATGTGTATATGTGTGCGTGTAGAGAGAGGTAGAGAGGTAGAGGTGTTGAGGTAGAGAGGTAGAGGTAGAGAGGTAGAGGTAGAGAGGTAGAGACTAGTAGAGAGAGAAGTAGAGAGCGGTAGAGCGGTAGAGAGTAGAGAGGTAGAGAGTAGAGAGTGAGTAGTAGAGAGTGAGTAGTAGAGAGCAGTAGAGAGAGTAGCAGAGAGAGAGTAGTAGAGTGAATAGTAGAGAGAGTAGTAGAGAGTGAGTAGTAGAGAGTAAGTAGTAGAGTGAGTAGTAGAGAGCAGTAGAGAAAAGAGTGAGTAGTAGAGAGAGAGTAGTAGAGAGTGAGTAGTAGTGAGTAGTAGAGAGTAGTAGATAGTGAGTAGTAGGGAGTGAGTAGTAGGGAGTGAGTAGTAGAGAGTAGTAGAGTAGTAGAGAATGAGTAGTAGAGAGTGAGTATTAGAGAGTAGTTTGGCACAGCACCACATGCACAATAAGTCCAATCAAATCATATCACTTAGAGTCCTTATTGAAGCGCTGAATCTTGGTGTATATTCAAATGCTTTTATTTTCCTTAAGTTTATGTACCACAGCCAGCCGAAACGTTTCGTTCTGTACAACAGAACTTCTTCAGGGCGTTCTTATTTCCTTCAAGTTATGTCGGTATCCTGTTGTCATATAACTAGATATTTCTTCCAAATGTTAGACGAGACGTAAGTACAGAAGTGATAAAGAAAATACCACAAGCAGATACAGTATCATACCGTCATAACGTATCAATTTTACCCACGCAATTCGGGCAGACTTGAGTAATTTATAGCATCCTCAAAGTCAGTCTTTCAAAAATTCCAAAGTATGGGACATGATAATCCAAATCCAAATGTTTCTCAAGAAAAGTCATTTTCAATCGTTAGGAATATCGGTGTTTGGGCAGATATGACCAGGGACCCCCAGTATGCAAGGGGAATTAGTCCCCCCTCTGCAAACGCGCCAGTGGCCTGCGTTGCAGAGAGGTGTAAAAAGGGGCATAGCCTCATTAGACCTCTGTGCAATGCAGCCCCTTGGCGCATACTGGAGGTTCCAGGTGGGCTAGTTGGCCCCCAGGGACCCCTAGTATGCATGGGGAATTAGTTCCCCCTCTTCAAACATGCACGGGGGCTGCGTTGCAGAGAGGTGTAAAAAAAGGGTGTGGCCTCATTACACCTCTCTGCAATGCAGTCCCCTGGCGCATACTGGAGGCTCCTGGTGGGCTAGTCGGCCCCCAGGGACCCCCAGTATGCAAGGGAAATTAGTTCCCCCTCTGCAAACGCGGCAGGGGGCTGCGTTGCAGAGAGGTGTAACAAGGGGCATAGCCTCATTACACCTCTGCAATGCAGCCCCCGGGCGCATACTGGAGGTTCCAGGTGGGCTAGCTGGCCCCCAGGGACCCCCAGTATGCAAGGGGAATTAGTTCCCCCTCTTCAAACATGCACGGGGGCTGCGTTGCAGAGAGGTGTAAAAAGGGCCGTGGCTTCATTACACCTCTCTGCAATGCAGTCCCCTGGCGCATACTGGAGATTCCTGGTGGGCTTTCAGGTCTTATATAGTTAGGAATTAGCATTAGCATAAGACTGCTCTCCCTGAGAGTTAGCAACACTACAGCAAACTGCTTATGCGTGCTGCGTGCACCCAAGTTGATGAGAATCAGTTTGACGTGTAAGTGTGTGGAGTTTAAGCCCCACTCCGGGCCATATACATCCCTCAAAGAAGTTGAAGCACTTCGAAGGAGCGCATTCGAAAAGCCTGCCAGAAAACCCCTTGTGAGTCCAAAAGAAGAGATATTGAGCCACATCATAACACAGAGCCATCATTGATACAAAGAGTGTAAACGAACTTAGCAAGAGCAAGGGAAGTGCCACACAAACTCGAATCGGGCATGACAACCAGGCCATTGAGCCGCCGATGCATGCACGGCAGAAAGTGCCCTCCAGTGCTCTGAAAGTCCTTCGGAATAGTGAAATCAATTTTCAATGGCTTCAGAAGAGAGTGTGAAGTACCGTGCAGCCGTATTCTTGAAACCACCACTGCCATTCAACACGGCCAAACAATTGACACACTTGAAGAAACAGACGAGAAAATAATAAAGCACTTAAAGAATCTTGATGGTCATGAAGTAAAAGAAGTGATAAAGAAAATACCACAAGCAGATACAGTATCATACCGTCATATCAAGGGAATGTTGGAAGCCAAGTTTAATACAATGCTTAAAGTCGACTATGAAAGGTAAATTTTCACTCAAGCGAGACAGCAAGCTGGTGGGACTAGGACAGCCACGCCCCCTCATCTTTTGCCCCTCAAGAAGACTGTCTCTCAGTCTGAGCAAACGTCAGCCTGATAGACACTCTTCATTTTCAGGTCAGGCAGCTAGGAGCTAGACATGCGCCAGCTCCTGGCTGCCTGAGAGGGACTTTGCTGAGCTGAGGCTTTCACAGCTCCTGTCGGTGTGACCTCCTCAGCTCAGCATAGGTCCTCATGGCCCTGCCCCTCATGACAAGGGGAAATGTCATTCCCTGCCTCAGATCTGGGCGCTTCAGTTTTAAGCCCAGAATTGACTAGGGCCAAGTGTCAATGAGTAACACCTCGTCACAGAGTGGGGTGGGGGTCATCAGTCTCACTGAACCCATCCCACTCTCTAACAAGGTTGGGACTGCTGTCTTCTGTCATTGGCTGATCTAAGGTCATACACTGAGGGAAGGCAACAGTATCAACCCTCCTGAAACATCTGAGGCAGAGCTGCATGTAAGTGAGGTTTTTTTAATGATGTTTAGTGCATTCGTGCCTGTATGTTTTAATATTTGATAATGAGTGGTGTGAAGGTGTGTGAGTGAGTGTGTGAAGGAGTGTGTGAAGGTGTATGTGTGCTCACACGTTTGTCCCATCCATCCACTCCCCCTAAAATTATCGCCTGCCGCAGACAATTAATGAGTTTGTTGAAAGACTTGATGTTCTTATCAAACACTACAAGTTTAGTGAATTTAATGATGAAGAAGCCATACATCTCAGAGTATTAGATGGCTGTGTTTCAGACTCTTTAAGAAGACGCATGTTGAGAGAGACGCTCAGCTTAGAGAAAGTCTTAATGACTGCAAGAGCAGAGGAAAGAGGAGATCAACAAAACGCTAATATGGAAGCTGGAACAGCAAAAAATTAATCTACTTTGGTCATGAAAAGCAAGCACAAGTCCAAGGTATATGCCTGCAAGTCGACATCTACAAAAAATAAAATGTTGTGTTTCCGATGTGGGTTTTCATTTCCCCATGAGGGCAAATGTCCAGCCATAGGACAAACGTACAAGGTTATGGTAAAGAAAATCACTTCATAATGGTTTGCACACCTAAAGAGAAAGTAACTACGTCACAGCAAGAAGAGAAAAAAGTCACAGAAGCATTTGTGACATGCCCACAAAGCCAAAAGCAAAAAGCAACATCAGTTACGACAAGAGGAAACCAGACAAAGTCAATTGTCATCAAGTTCATCCTCCAAAGGCTTGTCAACGTCATTGTTGAGCGACAGTGAAGACGACAGATGTGCGATGATGGCCTCCACCAAGGAATGGCAAGCAAATGTAGGTTTAGCTGCTTCCAATGAAAAACAAAAGACAAAGATGCACCACCACACAAAACAACAGAATTCCTTTGAATTGTCCCAAGATTACAATAAAGATCAACGGTTGCCCCATTACTTTTATCATACACAGTTGTGGGTCGATTAAAATCATGCCGGTCAAAAGGTTTAACAACCTGTCTCCTGTGCTACGCCTCAACCCGTAAAACACAAAAGTATACTCACGTGCTGCTTTTAAAGCGTTGCAGAGTCAAGGGTCATTCATAGCGACAATGAAACACAAAACAGTATCTGTGCAAGCGCCAATTCACGTTCTTGAAGGATCCTCATCCAGTGCATGCCTACTCAGTTTTGCCACCACTGCTGACATGGGACTGATATCTTTCAATTACAACCTCTGCCCTCAATCTAAAGTTGTGAGTCAGTTTCTGTTGTTATTTCATGGCCTAATTAGGTTTAAGACAATGAAAGTGTGACTTCACATAAATGAGGATGTTCGCCCTGTTGCCCAGAGTCCTTTCCACTTGCAAGAAGCTGTTGAGAAAGAATAAGAAACAATGTTGAAGCATGACATCATTGAGTGCTCCATCGGTCCTACGCCATGGGCTTCCCCCATAGTGGTGGTGCCCAAAAACAACAGTAGAGGTGAAGTGCAAATCTGTGTTGATAGGCACTAGGCCAACAAAGCAACAGAGAGAGAAAGACATCCTGGTCTAAACATAGTGAACATGATCATGCAACTGAATGGTGCCAAAGTCTTCTCCCATCTTGACCTGAACAAGGGATACCATCAACCTGAGTTGGAAGAAAACTGCAGGTACATCACTTTCGATCATGTTGTTTGCTTTGGATGCAAGAAGTTACATTTTGGAGTGTTGTCAACTGCATAAAAATGTCAGGATCTTACACATCGAATAATTCAACCTCTCTTGCATGCTTTTAATTACAGTGTTGACATACTGGTATTTGGGACAATGAAAAAGGAGCATGACAAGGCTCTTAAGCAAGTGTGCCAATTACTTGCTGATGCAGGTCTCACTCTAAATGCAGCAAAGTCTGAGTTTCATAAGACCAAACTCAAATTCTCTGGGCACATATTCTCTGATGGGGTAATGACTTCTGATCTAGATAAAGTGCGAGCATTGTCAGCTACCTGTCCTCCCTCCCACAAGATGTCACCATGCTGCAATTTTCCTCAGGCATGGCCAGTTATTGCTCAAGATACATTCATGACTTTGCTACTGCGAGTGCCCCATTGTGAAGTTTGACAAAGCAAGATATTCCTTTCCAGTAATCTGGTAAATGTGATCAAAGATCAAAAGAATAAAACATGATTGAAAATGCAACCAAGATAGCCTTTTTTGACCCCATGTTACATACTGAAATCACAGCCGATGAGAGCCTAGTGAGGCTGGGGGCAATCCTTGCTCAACATAATGGTCATCTAAATGCTCTGAGACAGATTGTGGCCATACCATTCGAAGCCTATCTGACACAGAACGTGCCTATTCTCAACCGGAGAAGGAGAGTCTGGCTGTAGTGTGGCATACAAACATTTTCATGTGTTTCTATACGGAAAATGTTTTACTATCATTACAGATCACGATGCACTGCTCACTATTTTTGGAAACCTGAAAGACAAGATGCCCCCTCACATTCAGAGGTGGGGATTGCGACTGCAAAAGTAAGACTATGCAATTGTGCACATGCCGGTTAAAGATCAGTACCCTGCTGATTACTTTTCATGAGTACCGTTACAGCGGCAGAGTTTGACATCCAAAATAGCTGAGGAGTACATTAACTTCAGTGTGAGTTCCAGCACTCCAGAGTTCAATCCATTGAACAGATCATTGCTGCAACTAATGCTGATAAGAACATGCTTATCCTCAAAGACACTTTCAACTCGATCATGGCAGAAACATGCTTGACCTTTTGCTGACTAAGGTGGATTAAAAAAATTATAAATGTACAGGATGAATTGTCCATTACCAAGGAAGGTTTTGTATTGAGAGGCTCATGAACCATCATACCTGAGAGCCTAAGACAGAAAGTCATTTAACTAGCGACCATGAAGGACCCTGTGGGATTGTAGCCACCAAAAGAGCCCCAAAAGACTGAGTGAGGTTCCCGCGCCTAGACAAGTGAGTGGAGATGGAACTAAAAGAGTGTCATCTTTGCAACTGCCTTTCTCTCAAAGTGACACAGCACGCTTTGACAATGTCTGACCTTCCTGCACATGCGTGGTAAAGAACTGCAGTTGATTTCTTTGGGCCTTTAGAAAACGAACATCATCTCATGGTAGTGATCCAGCGTCACTATAGAAATTCTGTCTCAATTACTCCACCATTCACTACCTAATACTCACCATACTAATTAACACCAAGGCCCATAAAACTTTGACTGAAAATCAAGAAGCTGAATCATGTGGCCTAATTAATCAAACTATTCGAACCCATTTTGTACAATATTTACAACTGCGGCATAACATTTTTATTCATAAGTAATAAGAAATGACATCTAACTAGACCACTTTGGCCGATGGTTCTAACTAATGGTAATGACTAAAATGATCAAGACCAGCTTGGCGTTTTAAGTCTTTTATTTTTAAAGTTTCAAAATTTCAAATCTTTATTAGCTCATTTATTAATATCAAACATTTTTATTAAATCAGTTTTATCCATTAGTATATTGGCACAAAAGTCTAACACAACAAAATTGCACAGATTTAATGAGTAAACAAACCCTAATTCCCTAAATTAAGCTTTCTAAACCTGAAAAGGAAAACATTTATATTTTGCAAAGTATTAGTCTTACGTGTCCAAAGGAAAACGGACAGCACTTCGCCCTCTGGAATAGTCAGCCCCACTCCCCTCAAAAGGCTTAGTTCTTATACCCTTTTCGACTCACTAATCTAACTAAATGATATACTTTTAGTTCTTTTACAGCACTCTGATTGGTTGCTGTCCGTCAGACCACCAAAGGCCACCGCTTCTAACGTATAAACGTCATTTCATCATTGTTCATTGACATGAAGCGACACCAGCTTCCGAAGGTTTGATACATTATATTCAAAGTTCACTATTTCCTCCAGAACTTGACCAAGCTGTCCCTGGTTGCTTCCTCGGCCTTGACATGTATTCTTTCAGTGTGTGATTTACACAAAGTCTTTATTTGAGCCTCAGTTTATTTCCACAGAAATATTCTTACGAAAAAGAATTTTAGCATAGCTGTGCTTGGCTCCTTTCAGTCAGGCCAACCAACTTCCACCAGAACTAGGCCTCAAGCCTTTTCTCTCGAACTAGTATTCAAACAAACACAAAAGAGTGATTTATTCAAGCAAAATAAACCCTTCTGTTACCCACCCTCCATTACTAATATTTAACCCATTAATATATGTCACCTAGCTGAAGCGCACAAATAAAGCAGCACATTTATAATCTACCATTCTTCATAATGTCCAACAGGATCCTTCATATATCTGAAAGAGTAACAAGATGACAAACAAAACATATATAAACAGACACAACATAAACAAACACTTAAGCACACACAATAAGCACATGCCATCAAATGATCAGCCGCATTTAATAGTGACAAAGACAAAAGGACAAACAAAACAATATTAATTATGTGTTACAGAACAAACTCGCAAATGCAACATGAGCACATAAAATATTAAACCCACGTGTTTGTGAATGCAATTTTTACTCTAAGTTGATTTAGTAATACAGATCATGCAACAATTCATTAATAAATTAGTTCATGTTACAGAGAATTAATTTCGCGAGCCAGAATAAAATAATTTCTGAAACTCGCTCCATCAGTAGTCGTTGATGAGTATTCACGTTTAACTTTAGTAGAGGAGTTATCGCCAGCTACCCATGAAAAGGTAATTGAATGACTCAATTACATCTTTGTAGCGTGGAGTATTGCCAGACACCATTCTCAAATTTGACAATGGTCTGCCATTCAATAGCAAAGAATTCAAGGACTTTCTAATTAGACTTTCTAATCAGACTAAATGTCAAGCATCATAAGAGCACACATCTGTGGCCCCAACTTAACTATTTGTGGAACGATTCATGGGTAACCTCAAAGGGGTAATTCAGCAAGCGTATGAATAAAGTTAAACCAGGCCCTTTTTCACGCCCTCCATGCCTATTGTTAAACTCCTCACTCCACAACTGGCAAGAGTCCTGCTACTTTGCTATTTGGGAGAGCCATTCGAACCAAACTACAGCAATGAACAGTAGATCAATCCTTGAACGTTGATAAGGTGCCAGATGCAAAATGTGCTGCTAGTCATCCACAAGCTCAGGAAACAGCATTCAGTGAAGGTGACTGGGTCCTGGTCAAGCAGAAACTAAAGCGGACAATCAACCCACTGTTTGCAATCGATTTGTAGAGGATTGTGACGTGCAAAGGACATATGGTGACTGCATATCATCCCGGAAAGTCTATCACATGGGACTCGCCACACTTTAATCACCAACCTCAATGGTCGTCAGCTCCTGCAATCATGAATGAGGTGACCCCGCCTGACAGTCCAGATCAAGCATCAGAACCTGTGACATGTGTGCAAAGTAAGTTTGCATCTCAACCATCTCATACCAGTCGATCTGGCCAACTAGTGTGAGTGCTTCAATGTCTTATTGAAGAAATACGATGTGACTATTGTCTTTACTTTTTATTTAACAAGTGGGGAGATGTAGTGTTTTGAGACTATGTGCACTAGGACCCTTGCGGTTCTGGGCGGACTCAACAAGGAATTACGTAACTTGCTGGGAGGTGTTAAGGTGTGATTATTATTGGTAAAGAGAGTGTAGTGTCCGAATGTATGCTGAGGAATAGGACGGACAATCCAAAGCTTCGTATGTGGTGTATTCCTTTGCATGCTCCCAAGGCTGGGTAGGAAGCTACACCCCCATTGCTATGGGTGTTGTTTCCTCTAGTAAGTGAGTCTTTTTTTTGTTTTTTTACTGCCCCTTACCACCTCGGTTTGCCTGGCAGGGATGGGCAGTCAAAACACAGCTGTAAGTCCACCTATCCTATTTGGGCAGATGGAAATATAGACAATTCTCCAATGGCCCTTAATCCATCAGAGACGTTTGTCCTTGGTGGAGAAGGAGGTCAAACTATGGTCTGCCCGCTTTTAAATGCAGTGAGCGGACCATCATGTTGGCAGAAAGCACTCTGTCGCGATTTAGTATGCTTACCCACAACATTTAAATCTTTAGTTTCTTATTTTAGGGTTCCACTCCTTACTAAGGAGTTAAAGAATTTCCAGGCAAAATATAAGAGCTTTTTGGATAATATTTTTATAAATAGATGGAAGTTTAGTAAACTTCAAAACTTTTTATACCGGAAAAAGAGTGGTAGGCTCTTAGCTTGGAAGGCTAAAACAGATAGAGCTCGAAATCAAATTAGTAGCTTGAGGGAGAGTGCCACGGGTCAGATGCTATTTACCCGTGTTGAAATTGGGGCAGAAGTACGGAGATATATGGCCAAGTTATACAACACCGAGGTCGACCCTGAGGCAGGAAATTCCAGGAGTTTTTTCCATCTCTTACCAATGATCAGATTTTTACTTTAGCTTCTCTAATAACGAAGGAGGAAATTTGTATACAGCTGAGAAGGATGGCAAGTGGAAAGGCAGCAGGCCTAGATGGCCTTCCAATAGTTATATTTAATATTAGAGGGCAATTTAATACCAATATTTAAAGAACTCTTCAATAGTATACTGAGGGATGGGCACGACCCCCCGGCATCATGGATGAAGCAGCAATAGTTTTTGTTTTAAAACCAACTAAGGACCCCCAGTAGCTGAATCATACAGGCCTATATCCTTGTTGAATACAGATTACAAGGTGTTCATGGGGATATTGGCATCCAGGGTTGCTAAAATTATAAATAATATTATTCATATTGATCAAAGGGGATTCATTCCTGGAAGACACCTTAATGACCTTACTGCCATTATGTTGGGAGTAATCTATCTGGCTGAATGTTATAAACTTCCGGTAACAATGGTGGCAATAGATGCTGCCAAAGCATTTGATCAAGTACACTGGCCTTATTTATGGGCATCCTTGGAAAAGTTTGGTTTCCCGGAGAATTTTAATAAGTCTCTTCAGGTAATCTATAGAGCTCCTACAGCTACTGTCTTAGTTAACGGGCAACTAACAGATACATTTAAGATTATGCAAGGGACAAGGCAGGGATGTCCAATGTCTCCATTGCTTTTCAATATTTATATTGAACCATTTGCAGCGTCAATTAGACAAGATCTTACTATAACTCTGTTTAAATACAACAATTTTGAGGCCAAATTAGCATTATATATATAACGATGACTTAATTTTATACACAAAGAATCCGACACATTCTATCCCCAATCTCCTGGTTAGAGTAGAGACTTTTTGATATATCTCTGGCTATAGTGTGAACAGGGATAAAACAGAAGTAATGGAGTGGAATCAAACATCTGTGACCCCGGAGGTCAAATCCGAGATGCCATATTTAGGTATACAAATACCTCAAAAATTGGCAGATGTCCCTATTGTAAACTGGAAAAAGACTAGTAATGAGGTTGGGAAATTATTGAATAGATGGGGGGACTTTCTGCATTCTGCCGCCACTGCTGAGAGTCATTACAGGCAGCAAGGAAGGAGCGGGGATAAATGTTACTTGGACGCCACAATCAGGGGAAAACGCTACTGATATCGCCGCAGCATCGCCGCAGCCGCACTGGGACTACACATCCCAGCAGCCCCAGCGGCGCGGCGCAACTGACGCCACAACATCGCGCCAGGAGGCGCATTTAACCGGGACAGCCCGCTGAGGAGCGGGGGACTTTCTGCATTCTGCCGCCACTGCTGAGAGTCATTACAGCGGTACAAGTGGGGGTGGTGATGGACGGAGCATCTGAGTCAATCAAACACTCACAACCAGTCAAAAGATCTGGGTTTAATCCATCACCGTTCTTTAGCCCACTCTGCCACCCCAGTTCAGACATGGCTAGATGCAAATCGGTCTGACCCTGTGCCTCATGGGAACAGTCCTGCCCGAACTGCCAAGCCATGTCTTCCCTGGACCGGAAACAAGCTTCCGAGGACCGGTTTCTGGCATTCCAGCCGTCTTCAGCCCGGCTTGCTTGAATCCAGTGGCAAAGTGAGCAAGGGACTCACGTCTGAGCATACCCTGCCACACTTATGGCGGTCAAAAGCGGTACAAAAGGGGGTGGTGATGGACGGGGCATCTGAGTCAATCAAACACTCACACCCAGTAAAAAGATCTTGGTTTAATCCATCACCGTTCTTTAGCCCACTCTGCCACCCCAGTTCAGACATGGCTATATGCATATCAGTCTGACCCTGTGCCTCATGGGACCAGTCCAGCCCGAACTGCCAAGCCATGTCTTCCCTGGACCGGAAACAAGCTTCCGAGGACCGGTTTCTGACATTCCAGCCGTCTTCAGCCCGGCTTGCTTGAATCCAGTGGCAAAGTGAGCAAGGGAATCACGTCTGCCCTGCCACACTTATGGCGGCCAAAGCGGTACAAAAGGGGGTGGTGATGGACAGAGCATCTGAGTCAATCAAACACTCACACCCAGTCAAAAGATCTGGGTTTAATACATCACTGTTCTTTAGCCCACTCTGCCACCCCAGTTCAGACATGGCTATATGCAAATCAGTCTGACCCTGTGCCTCATGGGAACAGTCCAGCCCGAACTGCCAAGCCATGTCTTCCCTGGACCGGAAACAAGCTTCCGAGGACCGGTTTCTGGCATTCCAGCCGCCTTCAGCCCGGCTTGCTTGAATCCAGTGGCAAAGTGAGCAAGGTACTCACGTCTGAGCATACCCTGCCACACTTATGGCGGCCAAAGGCGGTACAAAAGGGGGTGGTGATGGACGGAGCATCTGAGTCAATCAAACACTCACCCCCAGTCAAAAGATCTGGGTTTAATCCATCACCGTTCTTTAGCCCACTCTGCCACCCCAGTTCAGACATGGCTATATGCAAATCAGTCTGACCCTGTGCCTTATGGGAACAGTCCTGCCCGAACTGCCAAGCCATGTCTTCCCTGGAACGGAAAAAAGCTGTGTGTGAGTGTTTGATTGATTCAGATGCTCCGTCCATCACCACCCCCTTTTGCACCGCTTTTGGCCGCCATAAGTGTGGCAGGATATGCTCAGACGTGAGTCCCTTGCTCACTTTGCCACTGGATTCAAGCAAGCCGGGCTGAAGAAAGCTGGAATGTCAGAAACCGGTCCTCAGAGCTTTTTTCCGGTCCAGGGAAGACATGGCTTGGCAGTTCGGGCTGGACTGTTCCCATGAGGCACAGGGTCAGGCTGATTTGCATATAGCCATGTCTGAATTGGGCTGGCAGAGTGGGCTAAAGAACGGTGATGGATTAAACCCAGATCTTTTGACTGGGTGTGAGTGTTTGATTGATTCCGATGCTCCGTCCATCACCACCCCTTTTGTACCGCTTTTGGCCGCCATAAGTGTAGCAGGGTATGCTCAGACGTGAGTCCCTTGCTCACTTTGCCACTGGATTCAAGCAAGCCGGGCTGAAGAAAGCTGGAATGCCAGAAACCGGTCCTCGGAAGCTTGTTTCCGGTCCAGGGAAGACATGGCTTGGCAGTTCGGGCTGGACTGTTCCCATGAGGCACAGGGTCAGACTGATTTGCATATAGCATTGTCTGAATTGGGGTGTCAGAGTCGGCTATAGAACGGTGATGGATTAAACCCAGATCTTATGACTGGGTGTGAGTGTTTGATTGATTCAGATGCTCCGTCCATCACCACCCCCTTTTGTACCTGTTACTTGGACGCATCAATCAGGGAAAACGCTACAGATATCGCCGCAGCATCGCCGCAGTTGCGTTGGGACTACATATCCCAGCAGCCCCAGCGGCGCGGCGCAACTGACGCCACAACATTGCGCCAGGAGGCGCATTTAACTGGGACAGCCCGCTGCGGAGCGGGAGAATTTCTGCATTCTGCCACCACTGCCGAGAGTCATTACAGGCTGCAAGGAAGGAGCGGGGATACCTGTTACTTTGAAGCCACAATCAGGGGAAAACGCTACTGATATCACTGCAGCATCGCCGCAGCTGCGCTGGGACAACACATCCCAGCAGCATGGCGCAACTGACGCCACAACATCGCGCCAGGAGGCGCATTTAACCGGGACAGCCCCCGCATCGCGGGACGAGCCGGGCCAAGGGCGGGCCCGTTTAAGCCCGTTAAAGACCGGTTAAGGACAGGACGGGCCACCCCCCTTTCATCCGCTACAGTGTAATAAGGTCAGTGTAATTCTCTACTGTTTCGCTGTGCTTGAACCCTGTTATAGAGGAGTATATTAGACTGGTTCCTTACAGTACACATGTCAACTGCACCACCTGAAGTAGTGAATGTTAGGAAGTCCACTGGAGGATCACTAATGGGCACCTTGGACAATTTCTTGGTCAGGGTAACGTCAGCACTGGCCAAAGATATTGAACTTACCGAGCAGAGACTATCCTTGGAAACCCCATTTGATAAGAGATACTCATTGGGAAGCCTGGCGAGGGTTAGATCACCAATTCATTACCCGGTCGACTGCCAGGACACACTGCCCCCTTCCGGAGTTGTGGAGAGAAGTTTCTTGTCACAACCTGTTGTCACCCTTGATACAAGTTCGAACTCCCCCATTGGGACGGACGCTCACAATGTTGTAAAGATAATCCCCTCCCCTAATATCAAAACCCGCTCGGCCTCACATGCAAAAACAGGTCTTGCCCAGCGAGATGCGGGAGTGACCGCTAAAAGGAAGCGCACTGGGGCACAAACAATCGCAGGAGGGAAAAAAGCAAAAACTGGCAAAATGGATGTGCCTAATGAAGATTCAGCTGCCAGACCTCCTCCCAGTCCCGCCCATTCAATAGTAAACCTTACAGAGGGGCTTAGCAGGCTTCATTCTACCGTGGGGGGAGATGTACAACCCGATTTGGGCCCTTTGTTTTGGAAGAGACTGGAAAGCACCTTTAAAAAACTATGTAACCCAATTTCCGCCCTACTGGACTCAATCGAGAATAGACTGGTCTACCTCAAACTTTCACTCGCATCAGTCCAGAAGCAGGCGGGAACAAGGGTTAATGATCCAACTCGCAGGCAGGCAAAAACTACAGGACGAACACCAGCTGACCCCAATGATGATGTAGTATTAAATAGTCGTACTGCCTCCACACAAAAAGCCCCCACCTCGTCCTCTGTTACTAAACAGGTTTCTAACTTGCCAGCGGATGAAAACATAGCCCCAAGGGATAAATTACATCAAGTAGCTGCTAGCAGACCTCCACCTACATTACAAAAACTGCCTGCGGCGCCTCTAGTTCATAGTGTTGATACCCTGCCCACTATTAATCTTCCACCTCAATCAGCGCCCTAGGTGGTTGTTTTGGCGGGGGTCCACGCATTGGCCCAGGGGAAAAGGGAGACATACACAGATCTTAAAAATAAGTGCACCTTCTGGCTCAATGAGAAACGACCACTACCAACAAATATAACAGCAGAAATTTTGTTTGCCAGGAGAGTGAATTGGATTGGCAGGAGCACTAAAACTATAATGGGGGACTGTGTTATAATTAATTTTAGAGACTGGAGGTGTGTCGAATTTATTTGTAACTGGCCCCAAAACGATTTTCTGCCCGGAATTCTTACATTGCCCCTGTCTTATTTTTATGAACCCCGGCACCCAATTCCAAGAGAAACATTCCCACTGGGAGAAGCGATGAACCCATGCCCTCTGGGGAACATCATGTTGTTTAATAGATTTGATGCCCTCTCAGGACGGGGGACTGTGACTGACGGTTTGTGCCCCAAAGCCCAGCTCAGAATAGTATATCTCTAGGTAATGGGGTAGATTTTGAAAAGTGGTCTGGCCAAGCCACTGACCAGCCTTTACCAGATGATCATGGTAGACCAGGGCAGAAGGGAGTAGAAGCCTTATGGATTTTTTATTATCCAGTGATGAACTCCCCCTTGATAGGGACGTATCGCTGAGAGGATCAGTGGTAATTCCACCAATAGCTCATACCACTGTACCTATCTCTGTACCACCTGCCCAAAGTCCGCTCTCACAATCCGCCCTAGTACAACATGGGCTTATGAATGTACCTGGTGGCTCGAATAGCCTGGTTAACTGTGGCAACCCGCCACTTTAAAATTCTAATCAAAATACGACTTTAAATTTTTTATCCTGGAATGTAGCAGGTCTAGATATTCCTGATTGGTGTGCCTTTGTAGACCTTCATGGGATATGTTTATTCCAGGAAACATTGGCTCTTAATCCAATGCATAGACTGGGTTATATCACCTATATGGAGCCTGCCATGAAAGGACCCAGATGCAGACCATCGGGGGGATTGTGTACTTGGGTAGGTGCTCACCTTGGGTTTACCCTGAAAAGAATTGACACCAATAGCCCGGATCTGACTTGTATTTTACTGTCACACATTAAAACACCTAAACTGGCACTCATTAATATTTACTCGAGGCCAGCAGGACCGGGAGGCACCTCCCAGACTTTAGACTCCCTGACCACTCTTCTTCACTCCCTTCCGGGAGATGTTGCACTGATGATAGGTGGTGACTTCAATTGTCACTATGAATCACTTATCAGAGTTCCCCAGATCTCAACAGAAGAGGATGAAATATGGCCAATCCCTTACCCAAACATGTATCCAGCAAAACAATGGTCAGCCCTGGTACTCCAGTTAACTTCTATAACTTACTCTTATTCTATCAGAGCATGTAATGGACAATTCAAGGGGGATAGCCCAGGGCATTCAAACTATAGAGGAATGGGGCGCACTTCTATTATTGATTATTTTATGATTAGTACGCCCCTTTGGTCTAAGATTCTCAAGTTCCACATTCTTAGTCGCACGGAAAGTGACCATAACCCCCTGTCAATTGAGATGAATTTTGATCTGATAACCGAGGGTAATGAAACTTATGAAAACAGTGACCTCAGAATAATTCAAGGTGGGAGGAGAATCCGATGGGCAAATATGAAGAAGTCTACTGAAGTTATGGGCAAATTGTATTTGAGCTTAATTCCTCTCCTAGAAAGGGCAAACTCTATTATGGCTCTCCCATCTGGTAACAGTGCGCAAAGGATCCTGTCAGGATTACATGAGGAACTTACCGCACTCTTGGCAAACTCTTTTTATAAAATAGCGCCCATTAAACCTAAGACCCAGGCTGCCAAACACCCATGGTTCAATAAGAGCTGTAGAGAACTGAAGCATGTGTTGCTCAAGGCACTAAAACAAGGCACGACGGTCGCAGTGACTGAAGCCAGGCGTGCTTACAAATTAATGATTTTTAACACAAAAACAGAGTGGGAAGAAGAACGATGGCACGCAATCTGATCTGCACTCGAGGTCAAAGATTCACGGACCTTCTGGAATCTCGTACACACCGGGAAACCAGAAAGCAGGACCTCGATTGATCCAAACATTCCTAAAGAATCTTGGTCTCTGCATTTTAAAGAGCTCTATTCTATTCCCCCAATTTAAAAAGTGCAGCCCCCACAACCCTGTTGGTCATGGATCCTAATTGGCCTACACCGCTCTTTACCTTGAATGAGGTCCATACTGCAGTGCATAGCCTGCAATCAAACAAAGCGCCTGGGTTAGATAGGATTCCAGGGGACCTCTTCAAACAGGAACCGGTAGTTTGGGCCCCTTATCTTTTACTACTTTATAATGCAATTTTGCAGGGTCTACCTCTCCCAGGCACATGGTTGGGGGCGGAGATAATACCCATTTACAAGAAGGGTTCTCCGCTCGAACCATCAAATTAGATAAGGCCAATTAGCCTTATCGATGTAAGTCAGAAAATCTATGCAAGGCTACTCTTACAACGCTTATTGGACTGGGTAAATGATAACAATATTCTGACTCCCCTTCAGGCTAAGCATGGGCGAATTTTGCGGATCTCGCGTTCGCGAATTTGCGGATTTGCGAACTCGCAATCCGCAAAATCCGCGAATTCTTGCGAATTTGCGGATTTTTTTTTTTTTGTGTTCGCAAGGATTTCTGCCAGTTCGCGAGGGTTTCGTACCAGTTCGCAATTGCGAACTTACATTTCGTCGCGCAACGGTCGCGAATTATGTTGTTTCTACGTCTGGTTCATCATCACAGGTTCCCAGCACCCTCTGTTTCACCACTGCAACCCTCTGTTACATCAATGCCACCCTCTGGTTCATCATTACTGTAGATTATGGGGGGGAAAAGCAAGCACACCATCCCTGCTTCAACTCAGATGAATTAATTTGGGGTTAGTTTATTAATGTGTCACTGTTTTAAAATTCCAGTCTGGCACCTGCTTCCTTATCTGTAATTTTGCTTTCTGTTGCAGTGCATTTTTTTTCCCCAGGACCTTCTTTGTGGCCTACTTGTAGTTATTGTATGAGCCTGCTGTGAGGGTCAGAGCAGGGTCATACAATTGTTGCAACTAGCAACTGAATTCTGGAGGGGCCCCAGTCAGGAAGCACTACCGGGAATTGTTACTAATGATGAGTTTGAACTCTTGCCCCTGCCGAGTGCTTTCACTTTTGAAAAACTCGTTTTTCTGCAATTTCGCGGGGTTCGCGGGGTGCGAACACGCGCAAGATCGGATTCGGAAGCCGCAAATTCGTGCGAATATGCAATTTGTTTTTTTTGCGGCGTGTTAGTTGGCAAGGTTTTGTGCGTTTTTGCGAGCCGCTCGTAGCGCAAGACGCGAAGTTACCCTCGCGGTCGTTCAAGGGTGCAGCCATCTTGTTTGCCTGACGTATTTCCGTTTCCGGGCGCGAAGTGTAATCTCGCAAAGTCCGCGGTTTGCCAGTACAGTCTCGCGCGTGTTCGCAAGGAAAATCTCGCGCGAACTTACCCGCGCGGTCGTGAACGGGCGCGGCCATCTTGTTTCTCATTCATTGCTATGGTTCTGGGCATGGTCTTTGTATCCTCTGTCAATCTCTGCCATCCTTTGCTTGTTTGAAGTTTTTTTTAATCTATTTTACTTATTATCTATCCCTCTATTTTTCTAGCCCTATATTTTTGTGTTTACTGCTACTTTTGGTTAATTTTAAACTACTTTTGTAAACTCTTTTCTTTTCTTCTCTTCCCTATTCTATTTTCTTTATTCCTTTCCGCCCAGACCATGGTGAAGGGAGCCGGGAAGCATCCCGAGAAGGGGAAGGGTCCCGCACCCCGTGTCCGGCTCCCGTGCGGGCGTTTGAGGGGGGAGCTAGTGATGCCACGGGAGATCTTTACCCCGGAGGAGGTGGCCCAACTCATTTTTTATGTTCAGCGCCGCCTCCCCAGGACCATCATGGGAGGCGGCAAGATCAGTGCCGGGTACGGGGCCCGGGAGCGCCGGAAGCGGTGGGAGAAGGTGTGCCAGGCCATTTACCACCACTCTCGGGTCTGGCGCACCTACAACCAGGCCACCCACCGCTGGACGGATGTCCTGACCCGTGAGCGAGATCTGCTCGACCTCCTTGGCCTTGAGATCCCCGGGCTTGGTGAGTAGTAGTAGCTATGTCTTTACTACTATGTTTTCTCCTGCTGTGTTATTATATTGCAAATTTTTGTTTTTTACCAAGAGCAATAATGCTGCTCATTACATTGTAGGTACATTTTATTTCAAAATCTTCTGTGCATTTCAGGTACACTGCTCTCCTTCTCAGTAGTGTTGCTACTATGCTTATTTGTTTTAGATTTTGTGTTCATTTCATTGGCCTGTGAAATTATGTATGAGTGTAGTTGAAAGAACTGCGCAATGCTACACACTAAGGTTCAGATTTTTAATTACCGGCGCATCCCTGCAAAGTTGCAGGGATGCGCCAGTAATTGTGCGTCACGCCACCATCACCCATGGTGCGCCGTATTACAATGCGGCGCGCCATGGGCCCAAAACGTCACCAAAGCGTTACGCATCTGTGCCGTAAAGGTGGCGCATTGCTGGAGTTGCGTCGCAACGATGGTGCAGCTCCATCAATTCTCTGGGGTGCCCTATCTCCCCAATGCTGCGTCAAGCCGTACGTCTGCTTCAAGCAGGCGCAGGGTTTGAGTCACGCATCATTGTCCTCAAAGTGACTGATTAAAATCTTGTAGATTTCCCTCAGCCACTTTTAGGATGCGTTCCTGCGCAGGAACGCCCTCCCTTGCGCCGGAACACCCCTATTGGCGCAGGGCTTTACAACGTGATGCATCTCCCAGATGCGTCACGTTGTTAATATACGCCGCACCATTGCGCCTCTTTTGTGCTGTCGCTGCGTCACAAAAGTCACGCAACAATGGAGCAAAAGAGCCGCAAGGGCCTTATAAATCAGCCCCTACAGACTCAAGTCCAGTCCTTCCTTTGTACACATGGCGATAAGAAGAAATAGTGGTGGTGGATTAATAGTTTGAGTATTTTAATGACTGGTGAATGTAGTAGGAAACTTTAGTGTTGTCGCTGATCTTCAATCACGATGGACTTTGGCTGTCACTTTGCGTGCTGCGGACTGCTGCCTGCCAATCCTAGGCAAACCTTTTTAGTACTTTGTTTAGTGAGTTACATAGGGTAGTTTCCAATTCGACGGTCCGCAAATCAAGCAATACTAAAGTAATGACGTAGTCGACCACATGAGATTGGTCAATAATATATCCCGTGGAGTCGTTCCCTATTTGCTATTTCGCAAAAATATTTTGTTACTTTGTTAGTTCTTTTTTAAATGTTTGATTTGGTTGAGAAATAAATATCATCCATGTTTTCTGTTTTTCTTTCTTTCATGTTGTACATCAGCTTCCCCCAGGGGCAAGAGGAGGACACAGGAGGAGGAGGAGGAGGGTGCTGTTGTCGATGCAGGCCAGGACCGGGCAGTCGAGGGCTCCTTTGCTGGCCCCAGTATGTTTTAATTTTAATATAGAGTACTTATTTTTTCCTAGCGTTCCTCATTCGATTTTTTCTAAATCGTCTTTGATCTTCGTGTAGACAGGATCTAAATTCTTATCCCTATGACTCCGTGTGGTATTACTAGATTATTCTTATTAGTCTGTCTGTGTAGCTAACTAAGATTGCACATTTGGCATTTCCATTGGACTCCCATTCTAGTCAGCAATAGCTCTATGCACTGAGTGTAGTCCTCTGGGATTGTCCATAATGTCTTTTCAAGTATTCTAAATGTTTATGCTTTGACCATTGCCAACAATAAAAAGGTGAATGACCACCACCAAGAAATAATAAGATACTACTTTACTTTTGGTTTGGATAGGACAATCCATTCTACTACTGTTGCAGGGACAAATCTGCACAAACAGAACTATGGACACTAAATAATGCATCGCTTAGCTTATCAATTATAATAGGTGCTGTAACTGTTAGACTTTCCACATACCTCAGTGATAACAGACTTTGTAGTTGAACCCCCAATCTCCTTACTGACTAGATAGAGTGGCAGAGTCATTTAGCTCCCAAAGTCACCGATGGCAGAGGCACGGACTCATGCTTGCAAAAATTCGAAAACCTTTAGCTCATCCACTCTAGTCTGGAGGACCAAAAACCACAGAGTCTATTTAAGTTTAAAAGCTTTATTAAAAGTAAACACATTTATTAAATTCAAGTTTGTCATAAAAGTGAACGTGTAACTGAAAATGGAAAAGTGCTTAGTGCTGACGATTAATTGGACACATTTCTTGTGGTCGAGCCGAGCTCTCACCTGGTTTGAACTTGATCCTGCTCGTGTTCTTAGAAGTCAAGGTTCTGTCTGTTAGGAGAAAAAGTGGTGCGTGTTAAAAAGTAAAAAGCAAACATTCATCAGTTGTGCCAAAAAGTGCAGCAAGACAACAGCCTTCCCTGGAAAAAGGGACATTTTTACTCTAGAGTACACAGTCAAAAATTATTAAATTGTACACTTTTTTTCACATTTCTTTCTTCCTCCTAGACCAAATATTATATAGTAGTGAGTGGTGTATTCTAACATTATTAAATGTACTTTGTAGGTGGAACATCTGGAGACGGGGCCAGCGCGGAGGTGGTGGCATTGGACGAGGAGGACAACTCTGGGGAGGAGGCGGTGCAAGTGCCGGAAAAGGACATGCCTGTGAGGGTTCACACGGTGGTGGCGGGCAGAGGTAAGCTATACATTCCTTAGTCATTGAGATTGAAGACTGCAGAGTGTGCTTTCTGCACGGGTGTATTATAAAAAAAGCAGGTAGTAGCCTCCTCTAAATGTACTTCGACTTAGCTGTGAAGTTTTTGGCGAGAAGAATCCCAATCAGATCTGAGGTGAACTTGATGGATGGGATGAACGAAAAGCGAAAGAAGGGTGTAAGTAAGTGTGGAAGCACGAGAAATGTAATGATGACTGGCAAAGAAGAATGATATGTGTTTGCTTGGTCCCCGAGGTGGCTGGGAAGGTAAGAAAATGGTATGGTGCATGGCTGGGTGAATGATGAAGCAAGGATGGGTGGAAGGAGAACAGCCTGGGTGGGTGAGACAGAAACTGTATGTGTGCAATATACTTTGAATGGATGGATGCCTGGATCATTCATGGTACTATCTGACTCTTAGATAGCATATGTGAATCTAGAGAGAGTAGACGGTCACTGGATGAACTAAGTGTTACTTTGAAGAGCATGTAACACCGCACCCGCACGTCCGTTCCAGTGTAGGAAAGGCAAGGAAAAGAAGTTGTAACGTTGTCCAAAGACTACCATGAATAGTAGCAGTAGTTTGTATTGCAACTGCAAGCACAGCATATATCCAGTTATTACGGTGGGCACTCCCTACCTCCCTTAATAACTTTAGTTTAGTAGTAGTACGTCATTCATGTGTGGGGGTATCACTGTTCACTCAATAATAAGCAAAGCACCTAAAGTCATCCCATATGTCATCAAATACATCCCATGTGAAGTGATAGATAATCAGATAATTTAGCTTCTTCATTTTCCTTTTCTAATACTCATTTGCACTGTAGGGTGAAAGCTAAATTAATTAAGCAGTAGCCCTTTTAACAGAGTATTCTCAGTGCCACCCGTAATAGAAAAGTAAGAGCTTCACCACCTGCATGTACTGGACCGGTACAGTAACGCAAGTCTGTCTCACTCACCATGGTGTGCGTCTGTTTTTCTCGGGTGCAAGTTCACTGCGCTGGCATTATGCCGGCTTGCATAAGATAACGTACCAATTTTCCTAAACAAGAGAGAAGAAGAAGAATAAGAGTGGTGTACTGTCATAGTCGACTGTAATAGAAGTCCATAGTGCTCGTAGAATTTGTTCCTTAAACTCCCACTAATGTTAGAGCAAGGATGAAGAAGTCGGAGGTTACATAGATACTGTCCTCAATAGTTATGCACTGTGCTTTCAATTTGCTACTTGTACTGTGACAACTTTCTGCTCAATCATTTTGTGTTAATCTTAAGGAGCATTGGTTACAGACTATGTCTTTCTTTTTTCATGTAGTTGCTCCTTCCAAATCCAAGACACCATCAAGGAGGAAGGAGCTGGCTCGAATGGCCCGGCAACGGAGGCTGGATGCCACTGTTGCTGAATATCGGCGGCTGGTGGCCCTGGAGGAGGAGGAGACGCAGTCTGGAACAACAACAACGTCCACTGGGACAGCTGCCTCCTCCTCCGTGCGGGCTGCCAGCCAGCGCAGTGCTCCAGCGGTACGGAGCCGGGCTACCAAAGCCAAACGCCACCGCCCAGCAGCAAAGAAAGCAGCTGCCCCTCACAGGATTTGCAAGGCACACCGGCGCCGCTTATCCCTCAGACTGTCCTACCTGGAGCAGGAGGTCCATAATTATAAGAACGTGGTGGAGGGCCTCCGCTTCGAACTTGCCACCCTCCGCAAGGAGCATGATGCCCTGGCTGCTAATTCCAACAGCACCCTGCCATAGTGTCCCTTGCCCCTTTTTTAGAGACTTTTGGGGGGTGGGAATTGGGAGTTGTGATTTTTGGGGACTTTTGAAGGACAATCGTTGGGGTTAGGGAGGGTCTTGCGGGAGATTCTTTTGTTAGGGCTATAAAAATATACTTTTTGAAACTTTATCTGACCATACCTGTTTTTTACTGCTTTTGAGTCTGGTGGGTGGGGGTTTAACATAACAGTAAGTTTGTTTTCCTGAATAGTCCTAGGACTTTAGTAGTACTACCGTCAATCAAATCTCTCGTCTCTCCTAATACTCCATTATACTACCTCCAACCAAACGCCTATCTTACCTGTAATTTCTGTTTGCAAGTAGGGCTAGGCCCAGGGCTGGCTCCACGGGAAACAGCAAATAAGGTTGGCAATCCTGGGCGGATAAAATTTCCTCATAGCGGTGGTACTAGTGGTGTGACACAGTGGCAGTTGCTTGCCTATGAAAAAAAGAAAATGAAATCTGGTTTGTCCTCCTGAGCAATACAAAGGTACAATACAGAATATAGCAGGTGACAGAAGTACACTAGAACAGTGCCACGTTGTAGCCTAACAAATGTTAAAGTATAACTAATTCGGTTGAAGTTCTTTGACATTAGCCATGGGTCTTTGTCAAGCAGAGTAAGAATATATCCTCGGATTTCTTCACCAGCCTGTTGCTATCACCTTATCCTCCCCAGCAAGTGTGTGGATTTATTGCTGTAATTTAGTCACACATCAATCAAAACCACACAGCCCGGGGGAAGAGGGTTAGGGTTTGAAAAATGGATGGGTACGGGGGTTTTTGGGAAAGGTTTTGGGAGACAAGAAAAAGTAGCACAGCATGGACGAACAATTGTGAACATAAACAAATCTTTGGGTACAAACCTATCCATCAATCTTTGAAAGTGCATACACTACTGTAACTGCATGCATGTCAGTTAAAAGTAATTAGTACTTTCGACAACTGTGGAAGAAAGAATGCGACAGTACAGGGCGTGGGTGGAAATATTGATAACTATATTCAACATAAGGTCTCTGTAGCCAGATACCTGAGAGCCTTGCTGGTCACTATAAATCCATTCACAACAACACTCAATGGGGTTGGTCTGGAAGGTGTCAGGTTTACTCCCTGTGATCCAGTCGATGCAAATATGGTTCCACCTCCAAATGTCACCAACACCCAGAAGTGTAAACACAGGGTGTTCGAGGCATTAGGCGGGGGAGAAAAATAACAAACTAAAATAAAAAATGTGGGATGGGTAAAGGTAGGGTCAGCAGGGAAAGGATACCTGTAACAGAAGACAAGACAGGCATCAGTGAAGTGCTGTCCTAACATACAAGGGTACTCTCATATAGTCTCACTAAATAGTCTGCAAGTCTCCCGCCTACTCATGGGAAATGTAGTTTCATAGTACGGTAGGCGCTTAGGGGCTGCGTAACCTGACAGAAGGTATAGTAGATAGAAAAGGAGAAATTGCTTTTTTTCTAGGTGTCCCCTCACTCACCAGGGTTGCCCCTTGGTGACATGCTTCATCATTGGGGCCATCCCAGTCCTCTACGGCCTGGGGCGTGCTGCGACTTGCGAATTACGTAGGAGCACTTACAAATGACTATGTGTGGTGCAGATGTGATAGTGGAGTGGACTAAGTGATGTGTTAAGGGATCAATGTAGAAGCAGAGAGAGAGCCAAGAAATGCAGTCACAGTCAGAGAAAAAGGCAAGGGATACTGTATCTATGTGGTTGTAGTGGTCCTGTTGGAAGTGGTAAGTAAGTTGCCCGCAGAAAAAAAATCCTCCTATTAGCGGCACTCCTCCATTGCAGCCAACGCTTCGTCCATCGATGTTGGTCACCAGAAGACACCCTGTCCACTGCCTGCCTGATGCTGAATTGTGGCTCGCTACTGTGAAGCCTGACTCCATCCTTTTTTCCCCATTGCAGAGACTGAAACCCGGCCTGTAATTATTCAACGAAAAACAGGAAGTGATATAATATTACAACACCACTGATAAATAAATATAAGGTATGTAGGCTGTGGAGTGCAAAAAGTCACAATTTGTTTTTCCTAGTAGACAGTACAATGTTTTTGAAAGTGCGTACTCTGAGTCACCTTTTGAAGGATAAATAAGTATGGGCAAATTAATGTATCGGATCTTGCCCCTCAAGCTAGGTGTACTGTAAACTGTGTTTTAGAACAAAATTAGATCTTCCTAGCAGTGCTCCCACCCAGACCCTTACTAAAGCCAGTCGCAAAAATGTAGAAGACCCCCAATCAAATCTCAAAAAACGAGGCCTAGCAGAAAACTGGTGACAAAACTTACTTTGAAAGTAAAAGTAGGCCGAAGTACCCTAATTACCCATTACCCACCGTGGATTGCATTCAAACCACTTGCAAGCAACCAAGCAAAAGTAGCCATAGCCAGCATCGCTCCAAGACTCGAAATCCCCCCCACTCAAACACATGCAATAGAAATACTGCTAACCCTAACGAACCCTAAGTTAAGAATAGTGGCAAAGGCTTTCTTTAACTATGCCAAATCCCCCCTTTCCCACCATGGATTTTCTTCAAATGACTTGCAACCAAAATTACACATTCTCACGAGTGCTCTAAGACCCCAGAACTCAGTTTGAAAAATCTAGAACACCCCGAAACACATGCAATCCTGCTGCTAGGGCTAACCCTAACGAACCCTAAGTTACAAAAAGTGCCAAAACTAAAGGCTTTTCCGCGCAGATTTTGTCCCAACCACTTCTACCCGGTATTAGACCTTCCCAGGAATGCCCCAAGACCCGGCAACCCACCCGCCAAGAAGCGTAACACCCCCAAACAGGCCAAAAGCAAAATCTCATACTTGCAATATTTCTGGGCCTTCGGTCCAAACGCGCTGCGTAGCTAGGCCATAAGTCGGGGTTGGCACGACGGATTTCCTGAAAAGCAAATGCAATCAAGATTAGAGTGTCCCAGCAGTGCTCCCAGACCACGAAACTCACCCGCAAACAGACGGAACCCCCCCTAAGAGCACCTCAAAGGCAAGCAAGTCATCAAAAACACAAAAAAAATTCCGCCTGGGATTTGGTCCAAAACACTTTTATCCGGTATTAGAGCTTCCCAGCAATGGCCCCAGAGCCGTCAACCCAGGAGAAAACGAGTAGAAGACCCCCAAACAGCCAAAGAGCAAAAGTACAAAAATGGGGACTTAGTCACTTTTTCACAAATTTCCCAAATCACTCCGCGCGCGCTCTGCAGCTAGGCCCTAAGTCCCCTCAGCCACCATGGATTTGCTTCAAACCTCTTGCAAAGTAAAGTATTTATAGCCAGCAGTGCTCCCACACCACGAAACTCACCCACAAACACCAGGAAGCCCCCCAAACAGGCCCCCGAAAACGCTACATAGAGCAAAATGTCAGAAATAGCCCAAAAAAAAATCGGCCTGGATTTTGTCCCAACCACTTCTACCCGGTATTAGACCTTCCCAGGAATGCCCCAAGACCCGGCAACCCACCCGCCAAGAAGCATAACACCCCCAAACAGGCCAAAAGCAAAATCTCATACTTGCAATATTTCTGGGCCTTCGGTCCAAACGCGCTGCGTAGCTAGGCCATAAGTCGGGGTTGGCACGACGGATTTCCTGAAAAGCAAATGCAATCAAGATTAGAGTGTCCCAGCAGTGCTCCCAGACCACGAAACTCACCCACAAACACCAGGAAGCCCCCCAAACAGGCCCCCAAAAACGCTACATAGAGCAAAATGTCAGAAATAGCCCAAAAAAAAATCAGCCTGGATTTTGTCCCAACCACTTCTACCCGGTATTAGACCTTCCCAGGAATGCCCCAAGACCTGGCAACCCACCCGCCAAGAAGCATAACACCCCCAAACAGGCCAAAAGCAAAATCTCATACTTGCAATATTTCTGGGCCTTCGGTCCAAACGCGCTGCGTAGCTAGGCCATAAGTCGGGGTTGGCACGACGGATTTCCTGAAAAGCAAATGCAATCAAGATTAGAGTGTCCCAGCAGTGCTCCCAGACCACGAAACTCACCCGCAAACACCAGGAAGCCCCCCAAACAGGCCCCCGAAAACGCTACATAGAGCAAAATGTCAGAAATAGCCCAAAAAAAAATCGGCCTGGATTTTGTCCCAACCACTTCTACCCGGTATTAGACCTTCCCAGGAATGCCCCAAGACCCGGCAACCCACCCGCCAAGAAGCATAACACCCCCAAACAGGCCAAAAGCAAAATCTCATACTTGCAATATTTCTGGGCCTTCGGTCCAAACGCGCTGCGTAGCTAGGCCATAAGTCGGGGTTGGCACGACGGATTTCCTGAAAAGCAAATGCAATCAAGATTAGAGTGTCCCAGCAGTGCTCCCAGACCACGAAACTCACCCACAAACACCAGGAAGCCCCCCAAACAGGCCCCCGAAAACGCTACATAGAGCAAAATGTCAGAAATAGCCCAAAAAAAAAATCGGCCTGGATTTTGTCCCAACCACTTCTACCCGGTATTAGACCTTCCCAGGAATGCCCCAAGACCCGGCAACCCACCCGCCAAGAAGCATAACACCCCCAAACAGGCCAAAAGCAAAATCTCATACTTGCAATATTTCTGGGCCTTCGGTCCAAACGTGCTGCGTAGCTAGGCCATAAGTCGGGGTTGGCACGACGGATTTCCTGACAAGCAAATGCAATCAAGATTAGAGTGTCCCAGCAGTGCTCCCAGACCACGAAACTCACCCGCAAACACCAGGAAGCCCCCCAAACAGGCCCCCGAAAACGCTACATAGAGCAAAATGTCAGAAATAGCCCAAAAAAAAATCGGCCTGGATTTTGTCCCAACCACTTCTACCCGGTATTAGACCTTCCCAGGAATGCCCCAAGACCCGGCAACCCACCCGCCAAGAAGCATAACACCCCCAAACAGGCCAAAAGCAAAATCTCATACTTGCAATATTTCTGGGCCTTCGGTCCAAACGCGCTGCGTAGCTAGGCCATAAGTCGGGGTTGGCACGACGGATTTCCTGAAAAGCAAATGCAATCAAGATTAGAGTGTCCCAGCAGTGCTCCCAGACCACGAAACTCACCCACAAACACCAGGAAGCCCCCCAAACAGGCCCCCGAAAACGCTACATAGAGCAAAATGTCAGAAATAGCCCAAAAAAAAAATCGGCCTGGATTTTGTCCCAACCACTTCTACCCGGTATTAGACCTTCCCAGGAATGCCCCAAGACCCGGCAACCCACCCGCCAAGAAGCATAACACCCCCAAACAGGCCAAAAGCAAAATCTCATACTTGCAATATTTCTGGGCCTTCGGTCCAAACGCGCTGCGTAGCTAGGCCATAAGTCGGGGTTGGCACGACGGATTTCCTGACAAGCAAATGCAATCAAGATTAGAGTGTCCCAGCAGTGCTCCCAGACCACGAAACTCACCCGCAAACACCAGGAAGCCCCCCAAACAGGCCCCCGAAAACGCTACATAGAGCAAAATGTCAGAAATAGCCCAAAAAAAAATCGGCCTGGATTTTGTCCCAACCACTTCTACCCGGTATTAGACCTTCCCAGGAATGCCCCAAGACCCGGCAACCCACCCGCCAAGAAGCATAACACCCCCAAACAGGCCAAAAGCAAAATCTCATACTTGCAATATTTCTGGGCCTTCGGTCCAAACGCGCTGCGTAGCTAGGCCATAAGTCGGGGTTGGCACGACGG
The DNA here is from genome assembly GCF_964263255.1 of Lissotriton vulgaris. NCBI lineage: Eukaryota > Metazoa > Chordata > Amphibia > Caudata > Salamandridae > Lissotriton > Lissotriton vulgaris. Next base: position 1,030,575,164 of record NC_141687.1, read on the forward strand.
ATTTCCTGAAAAGCAAATGCAATCAAGATTAGAGTGTCCCAGCAATGCTCTCAGACCACGAAACTCACCCACAAACAGACGGAACCCCCCCTAAGAGCACCTCAAAGGCAAGCAAGTCATCAAAAACACAAAAAATTTTCCGCCTCGGATTTGGCACAAACCACTTTTAGTGCTTCCCAGCAATGGCCCCAGACCCGTCAACTCACCTGCAAAGAGGTAGAACAACACCCCCACAAGTGCTGAGTCTTTCTTCATTGGGCTTAAACCAGCCCTCTGCTTTGATGGAAATAGGAGTCTGGAGGAGGAGGATAGAGGAGCATGTTCTTCTGAACTTGTGAACCTGAGGAATGCAGACTGCGGCACCTTGAAATAAATTTGCAAACAAGTGAAGACAGTTCTGCTGATGGGCTTGTTTTTGTGATTATCTGATTAAAGTTTGAATTATATTAACTGTGCACAACAAAGAAAGACAGACACACAGGAATAAAAGTGAATAAGGACGAAAAAGAAAGTTATTGATTCGTTGTCTCATTTTCAGGGCTCGAAGTCGGTATCACGGTCCAGGAATAAGAATAAGGCTTCGTCATCATACTCTGCGAATTCAGCCAGGGTGAGGTCAGTGCCACCTGACAGAGTAGAAATTCCCTCATCTATGGTGCTGGCCACCTCCTCTTCATCCGGCACGCTCTCTCGTACTCTTATATCTGGTGGTATGAGGTGCTGATTCATCTTGATCATTGTTAACCTCTCCACATTTTTGGGCAAGAGGCGGCTCCGTTTGGGAGTTACAATCCCACCAGCCGCACTGAAAACCCGTTCAGAAGACACACTTGCGAGTGGGCAAGACAAGTAGTTTAAAGCCAGGTTGGTGAGCTGTGGCCACAATTCTTTTTTCCCATGCCAATACGCCAATGGGTCAGAATTAACATAGACCTCTGTGGAGTCATTCAGATAGTCCTTCACCATCGACTCAAGGTCCTCCTCCAAGGTTCCTCCACTTTGCGTAGCTCTTGCTGTGCCTCTGACCTTTTGAGAACCAAACCCACGCAGAGCTAGCCAATCCTCTTCAGCCTCCAATGTTTCTGTTGTCTTTCGTGCAGATGATCCAGTTGCCGGTGTCTTTAACGGCTGAGAGGTCACTTGTGCCACAGCCACAGGTGCAGAAGTGGATTGTTTTGACTGGGGATGGCCTGCTGATGTACTGCCATTTCCTTCAATTTCCAGCCGTTCTGTTTCAAACTTCTTGGCTGACAAGGCTAGCCAACGTTTGTACTTTGTAACATCTTCATCAGCAAAAGGAAAGAATGCTCTGCCTGCCAGCGCCTTTTTGTAGCGTGGATCCAGAATAGTAGCACAAATGTAATGCTGTTCTGAGTGGATCTTTTTAAGACGTTCATCACCTTGTAGGAGCTCTAATAATTGCTCAGCCAGAAGCAAAGAGTCTTTCTTTTTGTCATCTTTTCGAAACACAGAACACACCTCCTTCAGTTGGTCCTCCAGCATGTACAACAATGGGATAGCTTTTCCCAAATTAGAGTCCTCCTTGCTGACTGCACGTGTGAAGACCTCAAAAGGACGAAGCATGCGTGTTAGGCTTTCAACTATGTTCCATTGCGGCCCACCCATCCTCAGCTCCTCTATACCCTCTTTCAAGAAATATTGATCGAGTTGCGTATACTGCTCATACAGACGCTCAAGCATGTAGAAGGTTGAGTTCCAACGTGTTACCACCTCCTGGATGAGTGCTTTCACTGGCATTTGACATTGATATAGCATGCTCCTCAGCTGCTTGCGGGCCTTAAAAGAATGCCTGAAATGCTTGCAAATTTTTCGGCAGTTCTCCAATACACTGTACGCTGCACTGCGTTTATTACCCAAGAATTTTTGGACAACCAGGTTTATACAGTGCGCCAAACACGGCACTCTGAAATAGTAACCGTCCCTCATGGCCTTAACTATATTGGAGCCATTGTCCGTGGAAACATAACCAACCTTGCGTTTTAGTGGGGACAGACAGTTAAGGACCTTTGTGTTAAAGACATCCAAAATGTTTTCTGCTGTGTGACGTTTCTCCAAACCAAACATGGCTAGTGTTGCATGTTTCCGAGCACCTTTAAAAACAATGTTAGTGTCAACACCTGAGTTTAGCTTTGCTTTAGCCCCTGAAAAAGAGACCCAGTGTGCAGTGATGCACATGTAATCAGCGCCTGCGCCACTGGTCCACATGTCTGTTGTCAGATGTATAGTGTGAACAGCACTCTTCTGCAAAGCTGCCCCAATCACCTTCAGAACATCTTCATGTAGTGCTGGAACCGCAACTCGGGCAAAATAGAACCGGCTAGGAACCTTCCATTTAGGGCAGAGCGCTGTCACTAATTCTAGAAAACCAACCCCTTCTACAAAAGAAAAAGGGAGAAGGTCCAGAGCTAGCATTTTAGCCAGCTTAGTGTTATACAGACGGGTCATTGGGTGGTTGCGTTCATATTGCGCTTCTGTAAACAACATCTTTTTAATGTTGCCCTGGACCAATGATTTACGGGATGATGATGATCTCTTCGACCCAGTTACGCTCGCTGATGAACTTTTCCGCATTGATGTCTCACTCTCTCCCACACTCTTAGTGTGGCTCCCATGGGGTGTGCTGCTGACATGGGAACTGGGTGTAAGTGAAGTGTTTGAATCGTCTTCTTCTACCTCCTCGTCATCAGCAGATGACAAATCAACGTTTTCATTACGTGCAATTCCGGCTTTCTTGACCGCCTCTAGGTGCGGAAACCATTCGACAGCGTGCCTTCTCTCAAGATGACCTCTCTGGCCTCCGGTACCATAGTTAGAACCAAGCTTACCACGACTAAATCGAAGCTTACAAAGGCTACAAATGGCTACGTTTTCCTTTTTTGGGCAAACACTAAAGAAGTCCCAAACTGGAGACTTGAAATGTCTTCGGGGGCCGGAGGAGGCGGCGATACTGGTGGTGGTGGTCCTGCTGCTAATGACAGATGAAGTGGAGGATGTGGATTGCCGAACTTCAGTACGTTTTGCACTTTCACCACCACGAATTGAGGTCGAGGACGAGGTGGGTACCTTCTTGCGAAGAAATATGGAAGCGGTAGGTTTTGGTGTACTACTTAACTCCAAATCTAATGATTCCATTTCCATTGCCTCCTCGCCGACATCATCATCACGCTCAGCAGCTTCTCGGGATAGGGTCAAAATGTCTCTTTGCTGCATGCCCGGTGGGGCTGCAGTGACCTTTGTGATGACTGGCTCGTCGTCATCGTGAGAGGCTTCATCACCAGCAGTATCTGTCACTTCTTGTTGAGCCTCATCACACTCCATAGGTTTGAGTTTTTGGACGACCTTCCTTTTACGCTTAGGTACCGGTGTCAGATCATGGTGTGCCTCTGCCTCACTGTCAGACCGCAGTTGTGGTTCCCAAGACAGATCACTTGCACCAGAACGAGGTGGGCTTGAAGAAGATGTAGACACCCCCCTTGATCTTTTCCTTGCTAGGGATGTGGAAGACAATGAATGATCATCAGGAGGAGTGGCTTCCAATGATACCTCAGCTTCATTGTCGATTTCCAAATGTGCCCCTACTTCGGGAGGAACAACTATTGTGGGCACTTGTGAACGTCCATGCACCTTTGCTTGCGCATCTCCTTTTGCTGCCTCTCCTTCCACATGTACTTGGGCGTGTACTTGCACATGGTGTTGTTGTTGCGGCTGTGGTTGTTCAACACTTGTCAGATGAGTTACAACAACCTGTGTTGATTCAGGGACATTGCTGCTACTTTCTTGCGATGAGCCAACATCACTGGTCGATGGTGATTGGAGAAGTACACTGACTGCCTCTGAAGCACTCAAGGGCTTTGACTTAAGTTGGCGTGGTGGTGGAGGCACTGAACCCAATGGAGCAGGGGTGCTGCTCTCAGGTTGGTCCCCAGCAGATCCTGCTGCTGCAGGCGTACTTTTTTTTTTTGCTCCCAAAAAAAGTGGCGGGTGGCACACCAGCCTCCTTGGTAACTTGCTTCTTCTGCTCCTTACTAGCAACTTTCTTGCTAGAGGAGCTACGGAGAACTTTCTTTGGGGGCGGGGCCATCTTCTTCAGAGCAGGTCAGACAGCAGGCCGCAGTTGCACGAATTGTAGAGTTGTCTGAGGCCAGACGTGACGTCGCGTGACGTTATGCTGCACACACACACCGCTGCAGGACTTCTTCCTGGCACTGGTGGTTCTCTTGAGTCTTGTGCACCTAAAAAAAATGGAAGACAGAGGAACATCAGTTCAGTTATAGAGCACAAAAAAATCGAAAAACACTGCAAAATCAGCACAATCCCAATCCATCCATGCCCTCCATAATGTTTAAATTCAAGACAACCCACAGAAAGACTAGGCCCATGCAAGACTCACTACCCCTGGGCATAAATAAAGGTTGAAAAGTAGGCAAAATGGTTGGAGGCCTAACAACAAAGCCTGCATTCAAAATGGCCACTTGCCTGCCAGCACATGGCCAGTGCCTGTAGCTGCACTCAAAATGGCCACCAGCCACATGGCATGTCCCTCCCCATGAACACCCCCAAAAATCGAAAAACACTGCAAAATCAGCACAATCCCATTCCATCCATGGCCTCCATGATGTTTAAATTCAAGACAGCCCACAGAAAGACTAGGCCCATGCTAGACTCAAATACCCCTGGTGAAAAGGCCACAAGTACAGGCCCAAAAATCGAAAAACACTGCAAAATCAGCACAATCCTATTCCATCCATGGCCTCCATGATGTTTAAATTCAAGACAGCCCACAGAAAGACTAGGCCCATGCTAGACTCAAATACCCCTGGTGAAAAGGCCACAAGTACAGGCCCAAAAATCGAAAAACACTGCAAAATCAGCACAATCCTATTCCATCCATGGCCTCCATGATGTTTAAATTCAAGACAGCCCACAGAAAGACTAGGCCCATGCTAGACTCAAATACCCCTGGTGAAAAGGCCACAAGTACAGGCCCAAAAATCGAAAAACACTGCAAAATCAGCACAATCCCATTCAATCCATGGCCTCCATGATGTTTAAATTCAAGACAACCCACAGAAATACTAGGCCCATGCAAGACTCACTACCCCTGGGCATAAATAAAGGTTGAAAAGTAGGCAAAATGGTTGGAGGCCTAACAACAAAGCCTGCATTCAAAATGGCCACTTGCCTGCCAGCACATGGCCAGTGCCTGTAGCTGCACTCAAAATGGCCACCAGCCACATGGCATGTCCCTCCCCATGAACACCCCCAAAAATCGAAAAACACTGCAAAATCAGCACAATCCCATTCCATCCATGGCCTCCATGATGTTTAAATTCAAGACAGCCCACAGAAAGACTAGGCCCATGCTAGACTCAAATACCCCTGGTGAAAAGGCCACAAGTACAGGTCCAAAAATCGAAAAACACTGCAAAATCAGCACAATCCTATTCCATCCATGGCCTCCATGATGTTTAAATTCAAGACAGCCCACAGAAAGACTAGGCCCATGCTAGACTCAAATACCCCTGGTGAAAAGGCCACAAGTACAGGCCCAAAAATCGAAAAACACTGCAAAATCAGCACAATCCTATTCCATCCATGGCCTCCATGATGTTTAAATTCAAGACAGCCCACAGAAAGACTAGGCCCATGCTAGACTCAAATACCCCTGGTGAAAAGGCCACAAGTACAGGCCCAAAAATCGAAAAACACTGCAAAATCAGCACAATCCCATTCAATCAATGGCCTCCATGATGTTTAAATTCAAGACAACCCACAGAAATACTAGGCCCATGCAAGACTCACTACCCCTGGGCATAAATAAAGGTTGAAAAGTAGGCAAAATGGTTGGAGGCCTAACAACAAAGCCTGCATTCAAAATGGCCACTTGCCTGCCAGCACATGGCCAGTGCCTGTAGCTGCACTCAAAATGGCCACCAGCCACATGGCATGTCCCTCCCCATGAACACCCCCAAAAATCGAAAAACACTGCAAAATCAGCACAATCCCATTCCATCCATGGCCTCCATGATGTTTAAATTCAAGACAGCCCACAGAAAGACTAGGCCCATGCTAGACTCAAATACCCCTGGTGAAAAGGCCACAAGTACAGGTCCAAAAATCGAAAAACACTGCAAAATCAGCACAATCCTATTCCATCCATGGCCTCCATGATGTTTAAATTCAAGACAGCCCACAGAAAGACTAGGCCCATGCTAGACTCAAATACCCCTGGTGAAAAGGCCACAAGTACAGGCCCAAAAATCGAAAAACACTGCAAAATCAGCACAATCCTATTCCATCCATGGCCTCCATGATGTTTAAATTCAAGACAGCCCACAGAAAGACTAGGCCCATGCTAGACTGAAATACCCCTGGTGAAAAGGCCACAAGTACAGGCCCAAAAATCGAAAAACACTGCAAAATCAGCACAATCCCATTCAATCCATGGCCTCCATGATGTTTAAATTCAAGACAACCCACAGAAATACTAGGCCCATGCAAGACTCACTACCCCTGGGCATAAATAAAGGTTGAAAAGTAGGCAAAATGGTTGGAGGCCTAACAACAAAGCCTGCATTCAAAATGGCCACTTGCCTGCCAGCACATGGCCAGTGCCTGTAGCTGCACTCAAAATGGCCACCAGCCACATGGCATGTCCCTCCCCATGAACACCCCCAAAAATCGAAAAACACTGCAAAATCAGCACAATCCCATTCCATCCATGGCCTCCATGATGTTTAAATTCAAGACAGCCCACAGAAAGACTAGGCCCATGCTAGACTCAAATACCCCTGGTGAAAAGGCCACAAGTACAGGCCCAAAAATCGAAAAACACTGCAAAATCAGCACAATCCTATTCCATCCATGGCCTCCATGATGTTTAAATTCAAGACAGCCCACAGAAAGACTAGGCCCATGCTAGACTCAAATACCCCTGGTGAAAAGGCCACAAGTACAGGCCCAAAAATCGAAAAACACTGCAAAATCAGCACAATCCCATTCAATCCATGGCCTCCATGATGTTTAAATTCAAGACAACCCACAGAAATACTAGGCCCATGCAAGACTCACTACCCCTGGGCATAAATAAAGGTTGAAAAGTAGGCAAAATGGTTGGAGGCCTAACAACAAAGCCTGCATTCAAAATGGCCACTTGCCTGCCAGCACATGGCCAGTGCCTGTAGCTGCACTCAAAATGGCCACCAGCCACATGGCATGTCCCTCCCCATGAACACCCCCAAAAATCGAAAAACACTGCAAAATCAGCACAATCCCATTCAATCCATGGCCTCCATGATGTTTAAATTCAAGACAACCCACAGAAAGACTAGGCCCATGCTAGACTCAAATACCCCTGGTGAAAAGGCCACAAGTACAGGCCCAAAAATCGAAAAACACTGCAAAATCAGCACAATCCTATTCCATCCATGGCCTCCATGATGTTTAAATTCAAGACAGCCCACAGAAAGACTAGGCCCATGCTAGACTCAAATACCCCTGGTGAAAAGGCCACAAGTACAGGCCCAAAAATCGAAAAACACTGCAAAATCAGCACAATCCCATTCAATCCATGGCCTCCATGATGTTTAAATTCAAGACAACCCACAGAAATACTAGGCCCATGCAAGACTCACTACCCCTGGGCATAAATAAAGGTTGAAAAGTAGACAAAATTGTTGGAGGCCTAACAACAAAGCCTGCATTCAAAATGGCCACTTGCCTGCCAGCACATGGCCAGTGCCTGTAGCTGCACTCAAAATGGCCACCAGCCACATGGCATGTCCCTCCCCATGAACACCCCCAAAAATCGAAAAACACTGCAAAATCAGCACAATCCCATTCAATCCATGGCCTCTATGATGTTTAAATTCAAGACAACCCACAGAAAGACTAGGCCCATGCTAGACTCAAATACCCCTGGTGAAAAGGCCACAAGTACAGGCCCAAAAATCGAAAAACACTGCAAAATCAGCACAATCCCATTCAATCCATGGCCTCCATGATGTTTAAATTCAAGACAACCCACAGAAAGACTAGGCCCATGCTAGACTCAAATACCCCTGGTGAAAAGGCCACAAGTACAGGCCCAAAAATCGAAAAACACTGCAAAATCAGCACAATCCTATTCCATCCATGGCCTCCATGATGTTTAAATTCAAGACAGCCCACAGAAAGACTAGGCCCATGCTAGACTCAAATACCCCTGGTGAAAAGGCCACAAGTACAGGCCCAAAAATCGAAAAACACTGCAAAATCAGCACAATCCCATTCCATCCATGGCCTCCATGATGTTTAAATTCAAGACAGCCCACAGAAAGACTAGGCCCATGCACCACTCACTACCCCTGGTCAAGGCCCCAACAACAGGTCAAAAATCGAAAAACACAAAATTTTACAAAAAAAAAAAATCGAAAAACACAGAAAAATCAGCACAATCCCAATTCATCTATGGCCTCCATGATGTTTAAGTTCAAGACAACCCACAGAAAGAATCAGTCCACCCACCACTGAGTACCCCTGGGCAAAAGGCCCCAAAACAGCCCAAAAATCGAAAATCCCAAAATTTTAGTTGCAGCAACTGTAATGCCCCAAACAAACTTACTTGTAAAATTTCTAATCCAACAGTGATCCAAAGAAAGTCAAAAAGGCCTCAAATCCAAAGATCCAGCAGCATCCACAAAAAGTAATCCTTCCAGGTCCACATCCAAATGAAAAGTGACCAGGAGATGGACAAAGCACTGGGAGGAGCCTGCTGAACAGGAACAGGAAGTTGAAGACTATGGGGCACTTCCTTCCTCCCACCCCCCTGCCCCCTCCCCAAAATGGACTCCTCGCTAAAAAAGTGCAGGCAAATGTCAAACTAAGGAGTTATTCACATAAAAATCATCATTTCTAGAAGGTTTAAGCTGCTTGCTGGTGGATTTCTTGTGCAGAATTGCAAATTTATATTTTCGCTCGCCGCATCTCAAATCTCGCAATTGCGAAGTACCGCGAGACGTGATCTCGCCGTATTCGCGTTGACAAACTATCGCTGGCAAGCCGCGATGACGTAATCGCGCTCGCCAATTCCCGCGGGATCACACAGCAAGATCCAAAATGGCGCAGCACTCGCAAACTATCGAAAAAAACAACTCGGCAAACGATGATAAACGCCGCGCGCCGCAAAAATTGTATCACCAACGCCGCGCGCCGCCAAAAAAATCCGCTGCGTGCGAATTTGCGGATTTTGCGGGAAATCCGCAAATCTCGCGGATTGCGGATTTCCCGAAAATCCGCAAAATCCGCGAGCGGAACGGATTTTCCGCCCACGCTTACTTCAGGCAGGATTTAGGGCCAAAACGTCCACAATCGATCAATCGTTTCGGCTCCAGGTCCTTTACTGGAAGCACGTCGTTCTGGACCAAGGAAGTTTATATCAAACGTTCGTGGACTTAAAGTCAGCATTCGATATGGTGGACCGAAATCAACTTTGGGCTATTTTATTATCCATGGGGGTACCACCATACCTATGCTACCAATTTAAACATCTCCACGACAGCACTTTCGCCAGAGTACATTTTGGAAAGTACGGCCAACTAACTGGGCCCTTTCCGGTTGAGAAGGGGGTCAGACAGGGCTGTGTTCTTGCCCCAACCCTCTTTTCCCTCTTTCTCAACGGGCTTATAGAAGATCTACAATCCACTAAAGATATTGACTCCCCGAAATTATCTTCGCAGATATTTCCTGCACTAATGTTTGCGGACGATACCTTGTTGCTTTCAAAATCCCCCATGGGCATGCAGAGGGTCCTAAATCAGTTAACCACGTTTTGTAACCATAGAAATCTGATAGTCAACATTGATAAGACTAAGTATATGGTATTTAATGCCAATACCACTAATTGTCCCCATCCTATGATGGAAGGTAGACCACTAGAAAGAGTCCCAACTTTTGACTACTTAGGTTTGACCCTAAATGATAGAATGGGGTGGGGCGCACAAATGGCCAAGGCCAACCTAAAACTAATACAGACAACTGGGGGAATTTTAAAAGTCCAAAAAACTGTGCCTACAAAATTGTTAGTGCCCCACTGGGAATTTTTAAAGTTCAAGCAAGATCATCTTCCCTTTACGGGCGGAACTTTGGGGGCACGTTCCTTCTATTGAGCTAACCACTGCAGAAAATAATTTTATTAGGCAAATTTGAACCTTGCCCAGAAATACTCCACTAGTTCCACTCAGGCTGGATTTGAACATTAGTCCTATCGCCGATGCCATTGCCTCACATCCTCTCCTTTATTGGAGGAGGCTGTGGAGCACCCCTGAGCTGGAAAGCTACAAGAAGGAATTAAAGGTGGTGCTAGCCTCCTCAGGAGCAGGTAGAATTCCATGGCTGCGTTTTGTCAGACAGTCCCTTGTTCTGATTGGATACGAAAACTTATGGACAAACCCTGAGGAGTCATGCTCAGCTATTTCTAAGAAAACATTGTCCACTACTATAAAGGACTTTAACCTCAGGAAGATATTTTGTTCAGTTTCACCAACGAGCCTGACTGGTGCCTTCCTGAATCATAAGTCTCTCTACAGCTTTGAACAAGAAATAGACGTAATCCAACCCACCTTAGCGAAGAAGCTGTACTTACAGTTTAGATTTGGATCATTGCCCCTTTATTCTACGACTGAAAGGTGGACGGGGGGTCCTGTACATCTATGTCCTGGCTGTAGAACTGAATATGAAACAATTCTCCATGTTACCCTTTTTTGTCCAGCCTACTCACTCATACGGAGAAAGTGGATAATACAGCTGTGCAATAACCTTGGCATTAGGGACTATCTAGCTTTTTTCAGGATTTTGAAGTCTGACACAAATCCAGTGATAGTGTCCGCCTTAACTAAGTTTTTGCTTTCTATGTGGTTTACCCGAAGGAAATTGCTTACCTAAGGATGACACATATGCATTTATTTGTAGAGACTCGAGAATGAATTGGATCAACAAACGCAATCTTAATTTTTTAAACATTCAAAATTATTTACATTTTTACAGTCTTAACATATTGTCTTCTCCCTTCTGAATTTTAGACGATGCATTTTAGCAACTATAATCATCAATGAATTGTTCAAAATTGTTTACGTATTTCTATGTGCTTTGATGGTTAAAACTAATAGAAATAAAGTTTTCTTAAATGAATGAATGAATAGATGGGCAAACCTTCCTTTGAATATATATATGGGCGGGTTAACTTGATTAAAATGATCATCCTTCCAAAGATAACTTATTTTTAGTAACATACCCCTTCCATTAAAAAAGAATGAACTTGTTAAGATGCAGGGTAAGATCAGTAGTTTTATATGGGCATCAAAGGGAGCTCGTATTTCATGTAAAAGGCTTGGAAGGATATTGGAGAAGGGGGGCTTGGCATTACCGGATTTATGGGTCTATTTTCATGTGTTTCATTTTAAAAATTTCAGGATGCTGTTAAGGAAACCTGATGATTCAGTATTAGGGTCAATTTATGCTGCAATGTTGAGTGGACTTAGATATGACTAAGAGCAATTTTTGTGTAAGTTTGGGGATCCAAATTTTTTTTTAAAAGGTTTGACTTAAGATTTTGTTGCAGGCAGTGAAAAATTGGGTTTTTTCTACAGAATAAGATGGGAGTAACATATTACTCTGATTATTCTCCGATTTGGGGTTCACCAGGTACGCCAGAACGTATGGATGATGTCCTTAGTTTGCCACTGAAGCAGGCCTCTGTTGGGGGAGACTTGAAATCATGTGGGGACTTGAGGACATGGGAATCCTTGTCACTATGTACCTACGGTGAAAGAACCCGATTTGAATATTACCAACTTTCTGCCTGGTGGGCCAGACACCAGTGGTCAGAATATCAGGATGATGAGTGGTTAATTCAAGCTATGAAGACCGTGTAAATTAATAAGGAGGTTGCCTGCTGGTATCGAATGTTAATTCAAGCAGAGGATAATCTTGCCAATGATAATCAACAGTTATGGCAAAATGATTTAGAAAACATTTATTTGCATAATGCCTGGCAAGCCTCCTTTACATTGCTACGGGAGATAGTTAAACCAGCTTATTTTAAGCGTAATCACTTGTTCACCCTTTATCAGGTTTATTGGAGCCCTGCGAAGTTAACAAACTTTTTTGGAACTCAACATGTATTTTTAAGATGTAAGGATCCTCTAGCGAATAATTATCATATGTTTTTAACCTGCCCAGGGTTAGTTAAATTTTGGGCGGATGTACTTGAATTTTTGAAGGATGTTACAGGAATCCATCTAGATATTACCCCGTTTCTTATTTATTTATGGTTTATGTTACGATAATGTATTGAAATTTTATAAGAGGGCCGTAAGATTAATTTTTTTATATTATCCTATTGGGAAGACGAGAAATATGTAAAGCTTGGAAATCGGCTGCTCCACCCCTCTTTTCTGAGTGTAAACAAAACATCATACGAACCAGCCAATCAGATATCGCATGTGATCCCAAAAGTCAGGACAAGTTTTGGGCTTTGTTGGTGGACTGGTGTCAGAGAGCGGGGTCCAATGATTAAGTCAATTGTAGTTGTTGGTCCTGTTCCCTCTCATTTGTGAGGTATGAGGGGTAGAAATGGAAGCAACTATTTCTTGTCCGGAAAGACTCTATTTCCACCCGGCCCTCAGTTTTGGAAAATAAGTATTGACTACAAGTTAATTGACAGGATGAGGACCTTCAACAAAAAACAAACAAAAAAAAACATTTAAATCGGTCCCGAAGTCTATCAACTTTTTGACATGTCAATAGTTTGTTCTGAGTTGTAATGTTTAAGACACAAGGCTAAATAAGACAAAATGTAATACCTAATAATTTTATAGCAATCACAGTTTAATGCACTTGTTAGTTTTCCTTATTGTGTGTGCCTTTTTAAATGTTGTTAATGTTTTTTAAATGCAGTGTGACGACCTGCAAGCATGTAAGTGGGGGTGATCTCGCATGTGTGCATGCCTTGACGCACACACAAAGCATGATGTGATTCTATAAATGGGACAAGAGAAGACCCCTATGAAGTTATAAACTATTTATTTGTTTCAACATTCCTAGATAATACAGAAGAAAAGGTCTGCAATGGTTTGTAGGGATTAAACATATATATTGGTCCTGATGAAAGCCTGCTGACTCTTAGAGGCACACAATAGGCTGAAGCATGTCGACCCACTGATGTTTCGGGTCATCAAACCCAGATACAGCTAGTAGTTTTTAATCTTGCCATAGGACGTCAAAGTTAATGAGGAAAAGGGAATTTTAATTCTCACATAAATTCCTCATTCTTAGTTAAATGCTCAGCTAACTGCGTTGAGCCCGTCCACTCACACTAGGTACAGTGGGTGAGGCTCCAATGATGAAGCATGCCACAGGTGGTACTTCTGGGTGAGGATGCTATAAACATATCTAAGATATGCTAGGATCCCACTGATTGCCTGGGTAAGAATCATTTGTAGGATATGTCTGGATCCCACTAATGATCTTTCAGAGTGAAGGGATCACAGTAAAGAAGGTTAACCCTCCTTATTTGTTGTAATTTGGGAGGCTGGGGGTTCCCTTCCACAGCTTCCAACTCCTCTGAAGAGTTATATTGAGTTTAAATTATCATCCCATTTCATTCCCACAAAGCAGAAGATCCTTCCATCAACATTTGAATTCAGGTAAAATGAGAGATTACCAAAACAATTTAAGTGTCCCTTTTTATGCCTCTGTAAACGAGTGGGGGTGAAAATGAAGCATTGCATTGTATTGTATTGTTCTTTTACGAGTGGAAAAACATCACTTCGGACTTAGGGTCCTCTAGTCAAGTCAAGATTTCCAAGTAGAATTATGTGTTAGTCCAATAATAAAGTGGATAACCTAACCCCCACTCACAGGAGGTCACTCTTCTGGTCAAGCAGGAGGTCGTAGACATTTTGTTCAAATGAGCTATTGAACCTTGTCATTTAATTCACTTCCTTATAAGGTAATCTTTCTTTGTGCAAAAAGAAAGACCTAAGCATAGACAGTTATAAAATTCAATACATTTCAATGTCTTGTGAAAGTACCATGATTTTAAATTTGGAGATAATCAATCACATGAGTTTACTCTTCAGGCCCACTGTTAGATCACCACGTTGGATTTGAAGGATGGTTTACATTTTGTCTGACAAGGCACTTACTATTAAGTCTCCTGTCTTTCGTTTTGTTTATCCTCTTCTCTATGGTTTTTCACCAAACGTTGAAGTCTGTTTCCTCTTAGCCAATCATTCCCCTCAATCCTGCCACCACCAGCCCCAGCTTGGATCCACAAAACTCTTTGCAATAGCACCTCTGTGTCGGGAGATAGAGCCATTAGAATCTGTGCCAGCTCTGTCCCCTTCCAAATGTGACAACAAAGAGCTGCATATAGTCGTTAAGCTGCCCACTGACATCAATTTATCCATCATATTATTACCACGTCTCCAGCTGTGGGAAAAAATGAAGTGACCTCTTGGGTCTTCTGGGCGTGGGGGAGGGGGGTCCTGAAAGATGCACCTCCGATTACCAGTCTCCCAGCATTCTCAGGGAGAGGGAGAGGGAGACACATGACTTTCTTTTCACCTGTGCACAAAACCAGAGGAATGTTCCCATCCAAAAGACTACGCACGTGAGAGGTGGAGACAAATGTTGTCATGTGTCAGATCATGTGCCAATTTGAGTCCACGGGTCGTATTCCATAAGTGCCCCAAGGGCCGTACTACGCATAGTCCTTGTTTGCACTTCTAAAACGTGTACTGGGAGCAAACAATGAAGATGCGTCTCATTATGGTAAATGTTCTGCCCCCAGCGCAGCCGTGAGCTTGTGCTTCCCCCAGGGCATTGCATAAGCTGCTTCATATTTTCACAGTGCAGGCGGTACCCTCCAGCACTTTTAAAGAGGATTAGAGATCCCCTTGCAGGAGGGTGAAGTTAGTGACTGCACCTGCCTGCATGGGGATGTCTGGAGGGTCCATAGGACCCCCTTTCTCCCCTCCAGAGGGCTGCTCTCAGAGGGCGCACTCACAGTGCTCAACCTAGAAGGCATCGCACTCACAGTGCGCCCCCTGAGAGCTTATTTGCCTCAGCACCCATGTCTGTAATATGGCGTGGATGCAGAAGCAAAGGAATTCCCTCATTTGTGTTGGACACACCCCTATGCAAATGAGAGGACGCCCCCTGATGGTAGTGCTGGCACTTAAAAGTGAACGTAAACACCTGTTGCGCCGTCACTGCACTTATTGTAATACGGCCCCAAGAGCGCAACAGTCGTGTGCACCCGCTTTCCGTACCCCGGGGAACTTTGGTATTACAGAAGTGGCTGCAGATGCTTGTGTGGCCCTTCTGTAATACCAGTAGCGCTGGTGCACATACAGCACCAGCGATATAGGGCATTTCCTCTATGGCCTATGGGCGTGCCCCATGCCATTGAGGGACACCCTTTGCCTCTGGACCTGCGCTGTATTACCGACAAGGGCTCAGAGGCAAAAAAAAACACCTCAGGCGGTGCGTCATCTAAAAGGTGGTGCACTATAAGTGCACCCCCTGAGTGCAGCCCTATGGCATGGAGGCAGAGGGTTTTATGGACCCCATATATCCCCTTGCAGGTGGTACAGTCAGTGACTGCACCCGCTTGCAAGGGGATCTCTAATCCCCCTTAAAAGTGCAGGCAGGTGCCGCCTGCACAGTGAAACCTCACGCAGTTTTAAAGCAGCCGCTCCGTATTTCACGTGAATGCACTGCCCCCAATGCAGCACATGTTCACGGCTGCCTTGAGTGCAGCGCATTCCCCATAATGCGGGGCATTTTCCTTCATTGCACCTGGTGCACCTTTTAAAAGGTGCACCAGGCGCAATGAAGGAAAATGCGCAGCATTGGGGGGAGGCGGCCTCAGGTGTCATTTGACACAGCAGTATCGATACGACAGTGGGAGATAGGTATTCCAATATGTTATGCCATCACTGGTGCTTTCACGGCTGGATTTTCAGCATGGCAAATGTAATACTTTTCAGCTATACTTATAAGACCTGTGGAATTTTCAGGTCCCCCAAAAATATTGCAGGACTGGAGTTAGAATAGGAAATAAATCACCTGGACTATGTGGGAGAAAGTTGCGCTGTCCCCACGACTACACGTAGAACAGTAACTTTCACCTCCCAGTGTCTGCCACACCCAGTGCTGTCCTGGGAGGGGCACAACTCAAGGCATTTAATACAAACAGGGGGACAGGGAGCCATATTCTTTCAGATGCTTTAAAGAGGAAAGAACTACAAAATGCATTTCCGAGAAAGGTCACTGTACAGACCGAGCATTATGCTAGTCATAAGAATACAATTAATAGCATCAATAAAGAAATCTTGCATTATGACTGATTTTTACATGGGCAATCTCTTCCTTTCAGTGACTCTTCGTCCACCTTATCCATCTATAAGCGTAAGGTTCTATGTGAGTTTTGCAAGGGAAAAGCTTTACACAATGACAAAAGCAGTGTGCTAGAGCTACATGCCTACGAATGGCAAAGAAGCAGCTACAACCCTGTGCTTACTATACATTTGAACACCTTAAACAAATTAACAACACCTAATTTCTATCATGGTCTGTCATTGTCTGTGAACATTTTTTTTAAATAATGGGATTAAAGTAACACTTTCAAATAAGGAAATAAGGAAAGGTTTGCAAATTTGAGCAGCATGACAATAGCGTTTGGTATAGTAAACAAATCGAAGGTGGAGGAAAAAGCTTGTCTACATTGTGTTAAAGCACATTCGTAAATCTGGGGAACATTAAAAGAGGGCAGATCAAGAATTGTGACATGGAATTTTGTTGTTTTCCTTTAACTTCGGTTCTTCGGTGTCAATAGCTGACACAGATTCAAGACTTTATTGAATATTACCAGTTTTCAAGCTGAGAAACTATTTCCAGCCCAGTAAATGACAAATAGTTAATACAGTTTGTGAGGGTATGAGAGGTATTCAAGGTAAAGGTACTTTTTCTTCCAGGTTTAAGCTATTTGGCAATTAACCTTTCAAGTTTGGCCCAAATGCAAGAGAGCCAAGTATGCACAACATCTACTGAACGATTTAATCAAGCAACTTAAGACTGTAATAAGGGTTGCAGGCCAGGAAAACTAGGTTAATTTCTAGATCAGCAGCAGAAGATATGTAATTATGTATATTATACACTCGCTTAGAAACATTTAGAACTTGAATCATAAAAAGAACAAAGTAAACATCCACAAATACAATTAGACTGGAATAGAACAGAGGGCTCAGGACTTCAATGCAGGCACCTTAAATTGCCTTCAGGAAAACTAGAAGCAGCTCAGGTTTAGCATCCCTGGTTTTTCGAAAGACTTACTCTCACAAAATAGGAGGAACCCACACGTTCATACGACAATTATACAGGATGGGAAGCATGGATCTTTGGTCATTTACATGATCAATGCAGGTAAGCAAGAATGTGCCTTTTTAGCAGCAAATCTATATTTGACGAAGTGTTCCATTCGCTTTGCAGTGAGAATAAAACCTAGAACATGTAATGGTGCAACTTAAAAATGTTTTGATCAAAATAGCTGAGGATAAGAACGACAATCTCAAGTAAATTAAATTTGGGAAAACCCTCTAGTGGGTAACATTTATTTATAAACCAAATTGTATTGTTTTGTAAACGATACCAAGACCATGCAAACTACTCATCAGGATCATAGGGAGAACGGTTTCATGTACATCTCAACACTTGGTGCGAATCTATCAGACCTCAGTCCAAGCCCCAGAGTGGAAGGTCGCTTAGACTCCTTCAGTATGTCCATGCAATCTTCGGGCAGATTCAAATGGCCATATCTCAGGAGCCATGCCGCCAAACTCAAGGATGAGAGGTTGGGGTGCAACATCTGCCCCCCGAACTTCATGAGAAGGTCCGGCCTGCAAGGCAGCCGTATGTGCGGAAGGAGAGACCGATGTAGAAGGTCCGTGAACCACCACTGGTTGGGCCATTCCGGGGCAATCAGGATCATCCGTGCCCTGGACTGGGACAGCTTTATCAGCACCGCTGGAATCAGGGGAATGGGCGGAAAAGCGTACACAAAGCTGTTCGACCAGTTGATCCAGAGTGCATTCCCCAGCATCCCTTGCTGGTAGTACCTGGAGGCGAAGTCTCAGCATTTGCTGTTTTCGGCGGTGGCGAACAGATCTACGTCTGGAGTCCCCCACCTTTCGAAGACTTCTCCTAATACGTCGTCGTTTATGACCCATTCGTGGTTTTCCTGAATCAGTTTGCTCAGTGCGTCTGCCTGAACATTCTGCACACCTGGTAGATGGGTAGCCGTTATCGTCAATCCTCTGGCCAGAAGCCAGTGCCAGATTGTCTGCGCCTCCCGAGACAGGGTGCGCAATCTCGACCCCCCCTGCTTGTTGAGGTAATACATTGTGGTCGTATTGTCCATCTGTACAAGCAGAGAGTTGGTCTGGAAGGACGGATGAAAGGCCTTCAGCGCCAAGTGAACAGCTCTGAGTTCCAGGAAATTGATGTGATACGTTGACTCCATCGGAGACCACGTTCCTTGAATCTGTAAGTCTCCCGAATGCCGAATGCGCTCCCCAGCCGTGGAGAGAAGCATCCGCCACGATAGTCTGAGTAGGAATGTCCTTGTGGAAGGGAACCCCTCTGAGGAGATTCTCCGCTGAACACCACCACTTCAGAGACTGAAGAGCATGCAGAGACAGTCGTATCTTGTCGTCCCAAGACCCTTTCCTCTGGTCCCATTGGTCCTCCAAGCACTCCTGCAGAGGTCTCATGTGTAGTCGTGCATGAGGAGTGAGGAAGATACAAGAGGCCATCGACCCCAGTAGAGAAGACACAGTCCTCACTGTTGTAGATGGAGCGGTCATAAGAGCCTGAGCCTTCCGAAGGATCGATCGCCGTCGCTCCTCCAAAGGAGACACGCTTGCTGACAGCGTATTGATGGTGGCTCCCAAGTACTGAATGCACTGGACCGGGATCGGGACAGACTTGGACATGTTGATGTGCAACCCCAACTTGTTCAAGAGAATGCACGTCTTCTGGAAGTGTGCTTGAGCTTCCGAGAAGGAGGAGGCCTTGATCAACCAATCGTCCAGGTACGGGTAGACAAAAACCTTGTTCTTCCTGAGGTGTGCCGCTACCACTGCCATGCACTTCGAGAATGTTCTGGGCGCAGATTTCAGCCCGAATGGCAGCACTGTGTACTGATAATGGTTGGTGCCGACTTGAAATCGCAGAAACTTCCTGTGCTTGTACGCGATGGGCACGTGGAAGTAGGCATCCTGTGGGTCTATGGCACAAAGCCAGTCCCCCTGTTGCATCTGAGGAAAAATCTGATGCAACAACAGCATGCAAAATTTTTCTCTGCGAATCCACTTGTTTGCCTGCCGCAAGTCCAGAATGGGCCTGAACTCGTTCTTGTCCTTCTTGCGAACCAGGAAGAACCGGGAGTACAGACCTCTTCCTCTTTGAGACAGAGGTACGTCTTCTATCGCCATTTTCCTTAACAGGATATCGGCCTCCGCCTGGAGCTCGCGCAGTTGATACTGCGAGCTGACCGGAGGGATCGCTGGAGGAGGGCTGATGAACCGAAGACTGTATCCATTGCAAACAATATTCAGCACCCACTTGTCCTGAGTAATTTTTCTCCACTCTGCCAGTAAAAATTGAACGCTTCCCCCCACCGGAGCGGGTAACGGATGAAGGGGAAGTAACTGCTCAGGGTCGAGACCTGGCTGGGCCCTTGTTCGCGGTAGAGGACTGCTGTCCCCCTCTACCCTTCTGTCGTTTCTGGAAGGGTCTCCGGAACCGCTGCTGTTGTTGCTGCTGCTGTCCCGAAGACTGCCCCCGTCCTCTTCCTTGTGCGCTGTAGCGCCTCTGGAAAGGCCTGAAGGATTTCTTCTCTTTGGGCTTCTCCAAGCCCACAGCCGTAAGGGTCTCCGCCTCCGCCTTCATGCGGGCCATCTCATCATCTGCGTGTTTTCCGAACAAAGCATCCCCGGAAGAAGGCAGGTTGGCCACCCGCTGCTGGGCCTCCGGCTTGAGTGACGTGAGCCGGATCCAGGCATGTCGTCGCTGATTGATTCCATGGCAGTAACCATGGGCAGCCAACAAGGAGACATCCGCAGCTGCGCTGATGACCTGATTGGACACCAGCATCCCTTCCTTGAGGATCTCCTGGAAGTCCTCCCTCTTGTCTCTCGGTAGCAGTTCCACGAACTGTTGCAGAGAGTCCCACAGAGCCCGGTCATAACGTCCCACTAGAGCTGTATCACTGAACGCCTTCATGGCCGTAGATGCGGTCCCACACGCCTTCCTTCCAGCTGAGTCGATCCATCGACTCTCTTTATCCGGAGGCACGGTGGAGGATGGGGAGGTAGAGTGTAGCTTCCTGGCCGCCGTCACTATCACCGAATCCGGTACCGGATCAACTCTCAGAAAGGCAGGGTCCGAATCCGGGGCCCTGTACTTCTTTAGAAGTCGGGAGGGAGCGGCTTTCACCACAGCCGGTGTGAGGAACAGCTCCTCTGCAGGTTCCTTCAATCCAGGTATTAGCGGAAGCAAAGGGCGAGACAGATGCCTCTTGTGGAGAGTCTCGAATATCACTGACGTTGAAGGTGTAGGAGCCGTCACAGCGATACCCAGCTTCGCAGACCCCCTCAGGAGGACCTCCTGGAAAGTGGCAATGTCATCCACTGGAGAAACCCTGGTCTCTGGGAAGTCCGATAAGGTCGGGGAGTAGGAATGGGTCCTGGAAGAGTCCGTTCGTGACTTCGACCCCCGCCTCCTATGGCGACGCCTTGATCTGGTGGAGGATCTATGACGACTCCTTGATCTTCCTCTCCGTCCGGAGCGTGAACGTGACCTCCTCGGCCGAGGGCGGTCAACCGGGTCCACCGGAGCGGGTGACTTGGGCTTGGAAGGAGCCTTCGGTTTTGGTATACCCTTGGGAGGTGAAGGAAGAACAGGCAATGAAGTCGACCTCGGTGGAACTGGAGGCGGCTTCACTGGCAACCCTGGTCCAGGATGCGGTGAAGGCAACGGAGGAGGAGTAGGAGTCCTCGGGGGGAGGCCCCTCGGTAACGGAGGAGGGGGAGTCACCTTCCCCGACAGGGTATACACCTCGGAGTACACCGAGCCCGGCGATCCTCCACCTTTACCAGCCTGGGACGTTGGCAAACTTCCCACAGCGTCAGGCCTCTTTCCGCCTCTCTTTGACGTCGAGGAATGGCGACCAGACGGCGAGCGTCGGCCTCCTGATGTCGAGCGCCTCTTCTTCGGTGATGAACGCTTTCGCCTCGACTGCGATCTTCTACGCCTCGACGCCGATCGTCGGCGCCTCGACGGCGATCGTCGGCGCCTCGACGGCGATCTTCCATGCCTCGACGGCGATCTTCCATGCCTCAACGGCGATCTGCCATGCCTCGACGGCGATCTGCGCTTCGACGGCGACCTGGGCCTCGACGTCGACCCGTGCTTCGACAGCGACCTGTGCCTTGACGGCGACCTTGACGACGAGGACTCCCTCGACGCTGAACGCCTCCTCTTCGCCAACGGCGAACGGCGGTGTCGCCTTGACGGCGAGCGCGACGCCGGGCCTGTCGACGTCGAAAGCTTGACGCCGACGTCGACGAGGACGACAAAGAAACAGTCACCGGGGACTTCGAAGGCCTAGTAACATCCCTCGACGCCGAGCGTCGACGTCGTTTAGTCTCCGACGACGGGGAGCAGACCGTAGTCATCCCTCTCGACGCCGTAGTGGGCGCAATGGACCCAGGCGGAGAATGGTGGAGTTTGCTGGCCTTCCTGCCCCTGGGGATCCCCCCAGAGGCCTCAGCATGGGCAGAAGAAGCCCCTCCAGACCCACCTTGTGCCTTCAATCTTCTTTCCTTGAGGCCCTGAAGTCTGATCTTCTTCCTGTCCTTCAGGGTCCTGCCAGAGAAGCCTTTACATATCACACACTCCTCAGATATATGTGAAGAAGGAAGGCAGAGGATACACACCTCATGGGGATCCGATTTGGCCTTTTTCCTGGAGCACGCCGGGCATTTATCGAATAAAGCAGGCATATTCGACAAAAAAACAGAGTGCAAGAACCAAGGATAAAGGCACCAAAGTACAATAAAGCACTTAACTTGAGAAAAAGCAGTGAAAAAATCACCAAAAACCCTTAAAAAGGGAGAGCGCAATGCTCCAGGGTCCTGCTTGCAGGAGCCGGAAAAAAGAACTGAAAGTAAAAGGGACCTGCAGTGCATTCTGGGATACTGTGAAGTTCTGGAAAGTTATCTTAAAGGCACAGTATCCTGTTTTGAGCCACATAATGGCAGCCTATGGGGCTTGTCTGTCCATGTCTTCCTTTCTATCATTCCAGAGGGTTTTTGCTGAAGGCAAGGGAAATCTGGACAGGCTTTGCTGTTTGTGGATTTTTGGTGGAATTCCTAGTTGAAGTACTGGACAGTGTAGCCTGTTTATAGGCTGCATTGTGTGTCTTTAAATTCTCTCTTAAGTGTCTGTGCAGTTCTGCATTTTTTCGACACTATAAGAGATTATTTTTGATTGCTCCGGGGTCCACGCACATGGGCGGGACTATTCACTAGATTATGACTATACACAGAGATCCCCTACTACAGAAGCTGCTAGTCACCCACAAGCTCAGGAAACAGCATTCAATGAAGGCGACTGGGTCCTGGTCAAGCAGAAACTAAAGAGGACAATCAACCCACTGTTTGCAGTCGATTCGTAGAGGATTGCGACGTGCAAAGGACATATGGTGACTGCATATCATCCCGGAAAGTGTATCACATGGGACTCGCCACACTTTAATCACCAACCTCAATGGTCGTCAGCTCCTGCAATCATGAATGAGGTGACCCCGCCTGACAGTCCAGATCAAGGATCAGAACCTGTGACTTGTTTGTAAAGTAAGAGTGCATCTCAACCCTCTCATACCAGTCGATTTGGCCAACTAGTATGAGTGCTTTAATGTCTTATTGAAGAAATACGATTTGACTATTGTTTTTACTTGTTAACTAACAAGTGGGAAGATGTAGTGTTTTGAGACTATGTGCACTAGGACCCTTGCGGTTCTGGGCGGACTCAACAAAGAATTACGTAACTTGCTGGGAGGTGTTAAGGTGTGATTATTATTGGTAAAGAGAGTGTTGTGTCCGAATGTATGCTGAGGAATAAGACGGACAATCTAAAGCTTCATATGAGGTGTATTCCTTTGAATGCTCCGAAGGCTGGGTAGGAAGCTACACCCCATTGCCATGGGTGTTGTTTCCCCGAGTAAGAGAGCATTTTTTTTGTTTTTTACTGCCCCTTACCATCACGGTTTGCCTGGCAGGGATGGGCAGTCAAAACACAGCGTAAGTCCACCTATCCTATTTGGGCAGATGGAAATATAGACATTTCTCCAATGGCCCTTAATCCATCAGAGACGTTTGTCCTTGGTGGAGAAGGAAGTCAAACTATGGTCTGCCCGCTTTTAAATGCAGTGGGCGGACCATCATGTTGGCAGAAAGCACTCGGTCGCGATTTAGTATGCTTACCCACAACATTTAAATCTTTAGTTTCTTATTTTAGGGTTCCACTCCTTACTAAGGAGTTAGAGAATTTGCAGGCAGAATATAAGAGCTTTTTGGGTAATATTTTTATTAATAGATGGAAGGTTAGTAAACTTCAAAACTTTTCATACGGGGAAAAGAGTGGTAGGCTCTTAGCTTGGAAGGCTAAAACAGATAGAGCCCGAAATCAAATTAGTAGCTTGAGGGAGAGTGCTTCGGGTCTGATGCTATTTACTGATGTTGAAATTGGGGCAGATGTACGGAGATATATGGCCAAGTTATACAACACCGAGATCGACCCTGAGGCAGGGAAAATCCAGAGTTTTTGGATAGTGTGGAACTTCCATCTCTTACCAATGGTCAGATTTTTACTTTAGCTTCTCTAATAACAAAGGAGGAAATTTTTATACAGCTGAGAAGGATGGCAAGTGGAAAGGCAGCAGGCCTAGATGGCCTTCCGATAGTTATATTTAATATTAGAGGACAATTTAATACCAATATTTAAAGAACTCTTCAATAGTATACTGAGGGATGGGCACGACCCCCCGGCATCATTGGATGAAGCAACGTTAGTTTTGGTTTTAAAACCAAATAAGGACCCCCAGTAGCTGAATCATACAGGCCTATATACTTGTTGAATACAGATTACAAGGTGTTCATGGGGATATTGGCATCCAGGGTTGCTAAAATTATAAATAATATTATTCATATTGATCAAAGGGGATTCATTCCTGGAAGCCACCTTAATGACCTTACTGCCATTATGTTGGAAGTAATCTATCTGGCTGAATGTTATAAACGTCCGGTAACTATGGTGGCAAAGGATGCTGCCAAAGCATTTGATCAAGTACACTGGCCTTATTTATGGGCATCCTTGGAAAAGTTTGGTTTCCCGAAGAATTTTAATAAGCCTCTTCAGGTAATCTATAGAGCTCCTACAGCTACAGTCTTAGTTAACGGACAACTAACGGATACGTTTAAGATTATGCGAGGGACAAGGCAGGGATGTCCGAAGTCTCCATTGCTTATCAATATTTATATTGAACCATTTGCAGCGTCAATTAGACAAGATCTTACTATAACTCAGTTTAAATACAACAATGTTGAGGCCAAATTAGAATTATCTATATGAAGATGACTTAATTTTATACACAAAGAATCCCGCACATTCTATCCCCAATCTCCTGGTTAGAGCAGAGACTTTTGGATATATCTCTGGCTATACTGTGAACAGGGATAAAACAGAAGTAATGGAGTGGAATCAAACATCTGTGACCCCGGGGGCAAAATCCCAGATGCGATATTTAGGTAACAAATAACTCAAAAATTGGCAGATGTCCCTATTGTAAACTGGAAAAAAGACTAGTAATGGGGTTGGGAAATTATTGTATAGATAGGCAAACCTTCCTTTGAAAATATATGGGCGGGTTAACTTGATTAAAATGATCATCCTTCCAAAGATAACTTTTATTTTTAATAACATACCCCTTCCATTCAAAAAGAATGAACTTGTTAAGATGCAGGGTAAGATCAGTTGTTTTATATGGGCATCAAGTAGTTTCATATGAGCTCGTATTTCATGGAAAAGGCTTAGAAGGAGATTGGAGAAGGGGGGCTTGGCATTACCGGATTTATGGGTCTATTTTCATGTGTTTCATTTTAAAAATTTCAGGATGCTGTTAAGGAAACCTGATGATTCAGTATTAGGGTCAATTTATGCTGCAATGTTGAGTGGACTTCGATATGACCACGGTCAATTTTTGTTTAAGTTTGGGGATCCAAATTTTTTTTAAAAGGTTGACTTAAGATTTTGTTGCAGGCACTGAAAAATTGGGTTTTTCAACGGAATAAGATGGGAGTAACATATTACTCTGATTATTCTCCGATTTGGGGTTCACCAGGTACGATACAGAATGTATGGATGATGTCCTTAGTTTGCCACTGAAGCAGGCCGGGTTCCTCTGTTGGGGAGACTTGAAATCATGTGGGGACTTGATGACATGGGAATCCTTGTCACTATGTACCTACGGTGAATTAACCCAATTTGAATATTACCAACTTTCTGCCTAGTGGGCCAGACAGCAGAGGCCAGAATATCAGGATGATGAGTGGTTAATTCAAGCTATGAAGTCTGTGTAAAATAATAAGAAGGTTGCCTGCTGGTATTGAATGTTAATTCAAGCAGAGGATAATGTTGCCAATGATATTCAACAGTTATGGCAAAATGATTTAGAAAACATTGATTTGCATAATGCCTGGCAAGCCTCCTTTACATTGCTACGGGAGATAGTTAAACCAGCTTATTTTAAGCGTAATCACTTGTTCACCCTTTATCGGGTTTATTGGAGCCCAGCGAAGTTAACAAACTTTTTTGGAAGTCAACATGTATGTTTAAGATGTAAGGATCCTCTAGCGAATGATTATCATATGTTTTTAACCTGCCCAGGGTTAGTTAAATTTTGGGCGGATGTACTTGAATTTTTGAAGGATGTTACAGGAATCCAGCTAGATATTACCCCGTTGCTTATTTTTTATGGTTTATGTTACGATAATGTATTGTCATTTGATAAGAGGACCGTAACATTAATATTTTATGTTATCCTATTGGGAAGACGAAAAATATGTAAAGCTTGGAAATCGGCTGCTCCACCCCTCTTTTCTGAGTGTAAACAAAACAACATCATACGAACCAGCCAATCAGATATTGCATGTGATCCCAAAAATCAGGACAAGGTTTGGGCTTTGTTGATGGACTGGTGTCAGAGAGCGGGGCCCAATGATTAAGTCAATTGTAGTTGTTGGTCCTGTTCCCTCTCATTTGTGAGGTATGAGGGGTAGAAATGGAAGCAACTATTTCTTGTCCGGAAAGACTCTATTTCCACCCGGCCCTCAGCTTTGGAAATTGAGTATTGCCTACAAGTTAATTGACAGGATGAGGAACTTCAACAAAACACAAACAAAAAAAACCATTTAAATCGGTACCGAAGTCTATCAACTTTTTGACATGTCAATAGTTTGTTCTGAGTTGTAATGTTTAAGACACAAGGCTAAATAAGACAACATTTAATACCTAATAATTTTATAGCAATCACAGTTTAATGCACTTGTTAGTTTTCCTTATTATGTGTGCCTTTTTAAATGTTGTTAATGTTTTTTAAATGCAGTGTGACGACCTGCAAGCATGTAAGTGGGGTGATCTTGCATGTGTGCATGCCTTGACGCACACACAAGGCATGTTGTGATTCTATAAATGGGACAAGAGAAGACCCCTATGAAGTTATAAACTATTTATTTGTTTCAACATTCCTAGATAATACAGAAGAAAAGGTCTGCAATGGTTTGTAGGGATTAAACATATATATTGGTCCTGATGAAAGCCTGATAACTCTTAGAGGCACACAAAAGGCTGAAGCATGTCGACCCACTGATGTTTCGGGTCATCAAACCCAGATACAGCTAGTAGTTTTTAATCTTGCCATAGAACGTCAAAGTTAATGAGGAAAAGGGAATTTTAATTCTCACATAAATTCCTCATTCTTAGTTAAATGCTCAGCTAACTGCGTTGAGCCCGTCCACTCACACTAGGTACAGTGGGTGAGGCTCCAATGATGAAGCATGCCACAGGTGGTACTTCTGGGCGAGGATGCTATAAACATATCTAAGATATGCTAGGATCCCACTGATTGCCTGGGTAAGAATCATTTGTAGTCTGGATCCCACTAATGATCTTTCAGAGTGAAGGGATCACAGTAAAGAAGGTTAACCCTCCGTATTTGTTGTAATTTGGGAGGCTGGGGGTTCCCTTCCACAGCTTCCAACTCCTCTGAAGAGTTATACAGAGTTTAAATTATCATCCCATATCCTTCCCAAAAGGCAGAAGATCCTTCCATCAACATTTGAATTCAGGTAAAATGAGAGATTACCAAAACAATTTAAGTGTCCCTATTTATGCCTCTGTAAACGAGTGGGGGTGAAAATGAAGCATTGCATTGTATTGTATTGTTCTTTTACGACTGGAAAAACATCACTTCGGACTTAGGGTCCTCTAGTCAAGTCAAGATTTCCAAGTAGAATTATGTGTTAGTCCAATAATAAAGTGGATAACCTAACCCCCACTCACAGGAGGTCACTCTTCTGGTCAAGCAGGAGGTCGTACACATTTTGTTCAAATGAGCTATTGAACCTTGTCATTTAATTCACTTCCTTATAAGGTAACCTTTCTTTGTGCAAAAAGAAAGACCTAAGCATAGACAGTTATTAAATTCAATACATTTCAATGTCTTGTGAAAGTACCATGATTTTAAAGTTGGAGATAATCAATCACATGAGGTTACTCTTCAGGCCCACTGTTAGATCACCACGTTGGATTTGAAGGATGGTTTACATTTTGTCTGTCAAGGCACTGTGAGAAGTTGGCCCGATATGCAGCGTTCGCTATTCTAGCGACCACTATGCATCGGTCCAAACGACCCTTATGGTGATTGGTTGTAAGTCAACCTTAGACCAGCTATCCTAGTAGCGTGGATACGAGCAGTGTCCGGGCTAAACTCTAGAGGGCGTGTTAAGCCAGCTGTTATACCATCACATACCCCTTGAACACCGAGTGAAAGGACACCACACAAGTGTTATGAAAATAAACAGTATATTTATTAGAATCACAACAGCCCTGTACTCTTTATGAGGACAGGGTACTAAGCACAGAACAAAACTCTTAGGAAAATACTTCAAGTGCACAATTAAAACAAATGCCCGAGGGCACGGAAAGTTCTAGTGGTCTCGGGCGGACCCGATAAGGCAAGTCGGAAGCGAGGGACTCAGGACCCTTAAGTAAGGAGGCTATGCAGGCACCGAAATGCCGAATTTACCTAGCCACGAGGGCTGCGGCTGCACAAGTCTTACAGGCGTCGGGGGTCTTCACTGACGAGCCAGGAGCCGGAAGAAACGGAGTTGCTGGCCGGCGACCAGTGATGAATAGTTCGTAATGATCCAAGCCTGGATCAGTGATCGATGATACCTGAAAGCAGAGGGGACCAAGTTCGTACTACTAGCCAGTAGTCAGAGGGTACCAGGAAGGCACCGGATGGCCGTCACCTCGACTAGGTGAGTGGGCGACGCTAGGCTCTGCAGTCTCACGGACCAGGAGGCGTTGTCGGCGACCAGGATGGAGGTGCGAGCTGTCCCACGAAGGTTGATGCTGTCGGCGTCGCTGGGCCCAGGATTGGGGCAACAAGCCTTGGCAGATTTCAGGGCCTCGTGGTGGGCCTAAAATGGCGTCTGGAGTGGACCAGGAGGGTCCGGAGTGCTCCTCTCGCAGAAGGGAGCAAAGGCCAGTCTGGAGCAACCAGACCAGCAGCGTTGGTTGTCGGGTGTCGTCAAGAAGGGCACAAGCCATCGGCTAGTGACCAGACAACGTGCTGAGCAGCGAGCAGAAGGGCCCCACGCAGATCGTGGAGATGCTGGGAGACTGCACTTTGATGCTGGAGCTGCTCAGGGTCGGGGCTTCTCGGACCCCAAAGCACTCACCAGAGGATTCCTTCGGTGATCGTGCTGGTTTAAGAAAGCGTGCAGGTTTTGATGATGGCCGGTCCCTCGAGGTCTCGTCGCACCCACAGATCTCAGCTGAGCTGACGATGTGCGTAGAGGTCAGAGGTGCCATGGAAGCCGGTTCTCGTCGAGCTGGGTCGTCGGATTCCTGAGGAAGGACTTGCAGCAAACCGCAGAGTTCTTAGATGGTGCCTGCGGATGCAGGGTGACTACTCCTTAGCCACAAGGGAGAAATCTTGAGAAGAGTCTTGAATGTCCTTTCGTAGAAAGTAGTTCTTGATTCAAAGATGATCTAATTTGGAAGGGTCCCCGCTCCGGCCTTTATCCTAAAGAAAGGGGTGGGTACATGACTAGGTCCTGCCCTAGGGGTGGGACCAGGAAGGGGGGTAGTTACACCCCTCTCCCCTGCCGGACTTTCCCCAGGTCAGGGGCTGCGCGCCCCTGGAACTGGTTCTAACCGGCAGATGCGTAGTGAGCACCGGGGTGCCACTCCGCAGTCACCTTCTCGCAAAGCCCTACCTACCCAGAATACACAAAACCCTGTCTGGGATGGTGCGAACACCGCCCCTGACAGAAAACCCTTTGTCCAAGCTCTCCTCGCTGGAAGGACTCCCAGCAGCAGGAGGTCAGACTTGTGTCTGTGGTGGCAGCGTCCATTTTGTGGAGCTGAGGCTTCAGTTAACTTTAACCGGGGTTCACAGTTACATACATGTCGTGTCCCTCTAGAAGGGCGGAATGCTAACCTCGTCGCCAGAATTGGTGAGGGGGCAGCATCCCGATTCGTATGACACCTTACTCGACATGTCTTGATAACGCTATACCGAAGTTACCGATATGATACGCGTTATCATGGAACAGCCATTGGGTCTTGGTTCCGCAAGCTGCAACCGGGCTCGGCTCGTGCCAGAGCCCAATTCACACGGTTCCATGCACTCTGCCTTCAGGATTGTCAAGGCCTGCCATAGGAGTGACTGATAGGAACCCGGGTGTCCATTGTGAGGTTAGATATAGGGATACTATATCTAAAGCAACGAGCGAATACGTTACGTTGCCCCCGCTGTCGTGCAGCCAGTTGTGTCAGATTTAGCTGGCCATCCGGGGGTGGCATAATACATGCTTCAGCCCCTGGTAGGATCTGGGTACACCGATGCCCTGAGTTACAGGGTCTGACAAGGTGGCCCAGTTCCCATTGGGTAATGCACCTAAGGTACACGCATCAATTTAGTGAGAGAACAGCTAGGCTGTGGGTCTGATTAGCAGGCCCACAGCCCGAGAAAGTCGTAAACCAGTGAAACAAAAGCAAAAAGTCCGGGTGATCATAGGATTGCAGACCCTACTCTCCTACATGACCCCCCCCCAAACGTTGGGACAATAAGCTAACCTTGACCAGGTGAGTCTTCTTGTTCTAAGTGGAAATACCTGGAGAGCCCATCTGCATTGCCATGATCAGTGCCAGGTCTATGCTCCACTGTGAAGTCCATCCCCTGTAGGGAAATGGACCACCTAAGCAGTTTGGGGTTTTCACCCTTCATCTGATTTAGCCATAGGAGGGGCTTATGGTCGGTCTGAATCTTGAAATGAGTGCCAAACAAGCATGGCCTCAGTTTCTTCAGGGCCCACACCACAGCGAAGGCCTCCCTCTCTATAGCTGACCAATTTTTCTCTCTGGGGGTCAGCCGTCTGCTTATAAAAGCAATGGGCTGGTCATTACCATCGAAATTCAGTTGAGATAGAACAGCTCCCACACCCAACTCAGACGCATCTGTTTGGACAATGAATGGTTTGGAGTAGTCCGGACTCTTGAGGATAGGTGCCGTGCACATGGCCTGTTTTAGGTCATCGAATGCTTTTTGACAGCTCGCTGTCCACTGAACCTTTTTTGGAATTTTCTTACTCGTCAGCTCATTAAGCGGAGTCACAATCGATCCGTAATTTCTGACGAACTTTCGGTAGTAACCAGTCAGGCCCAAGAAAGCTCGAACCTGAGTCTGGGTGGTTGGAGGAGCCCAGTCCCTGATTGACTGTATCTTGCTCTCCAGTGGTTAAACTTGGCCTCCACCGACAAGGTGGCCCAAATACACAACCTGTGTCTGCCCTATCTGGCACTTGGTAGCCTTGATAGTGAGGCCTGCTGCTTGCAGCGCCTCTAACACTTTCCGCAGGTGGACCAGGTGATCCTCCCAGGTGGAGCTAAAGACAGCAATATCGTCAAGATACGCCGCACAGAAGTCATCCAGCCCAGTGAGAACGTGATTCACCAATCGTTGGAAGGTGGCAGGTGCATTTTTCAAACCAAAGGGCATCACCACGAACTGATAATGCCCACCAGGGGTAGAAAATGCGGTCTTAGGTTTGGCGTCCTCAGCTAACCTGATTTGCCAATACCCAGCTGTCAGGTCAAACGTACTTAAGTAGTTGGCCGAAGCCAATCTATCGATAAGCTCGTCTGCCCTTGGTATTGGGTGGGCATCAGTCTTAGTGACTGCATTGAGACCCCTGTAGTCTACGCAGAACCTCATCTCTTTCTTACCGCCCGGGGTGTGAGGTTTCGGCACTAGAACGACGGGACTAGCCCTGGGGCTGTGCGAGGGTTCAATGACTCCCAGCTCCAACATTTTCTGCACTTCACTTCTGATGCAGTCTCTAACGTGATCGGGCTGCCTGTAGATTTTACTCTTGACGGGCAAGCTGTCACTAGTGTCAACCTCATGGGTACACCAATTGGTCTGACTGGGTGTTAGAGAGAACATATGCCGGAAGGATTGAAGAACCTGTTTACAATCCTCCTGTTGATGTTCGGAGAGGCTGCCACAAAAGACAACACCGTCTACCGATCCATCGTCAGGATTCTGAGTGAGCAGGTCGGGGAGAGGGTCACTCTCCTCCTCCTGTCCCTCATCTATGGCCATGAGCAAATTCATGTCCTTCCTGTCGACATATGCTTTGAGCCTGTTGACATGGAGCACCCTGTGGGGGCTCCGGGGAGTTCCAAGGTCTACCAGGTAGGTGACCTCTCCCTTTTTCTCCAGGATGGTGTAGGGCCCGGACCATTTGTCCTTGAGTGCTGCTGGGGCCACTGGCTCCAACACCCACACCTTCTGTCCGGGCTGATAAACAGTCAAGACAGCCTTTTGGTCATGCCAAGCTTTCTGGTTTTCTTGGCTGGCCTTAAGGTTTTCGGATGCCTTCTCCATGTACTCAGCCATCCGCGAGCGGAGACCAAGCACATAGTCCACTATGCTGGTTGCAGGCTTTTTGAGAGGTCTCTCCCATCCTTCCTTCACCAACCACAGGGGTCCTCCTACAGGATGCCCGTACAAAAGTTCAAAAGGGCTGTAGCCAACCCCCTTCTGTGGGACTTCTCTGTAAGCGAATAAAAGGCAGGGAATCAGGACGTCCCATCTACGCCGAAGCTTTTCAGGTAGTCCATGAATCATCCCTTTTAGGGTCCTGTTGAATCTCTCAACAAGCCCATTGCATTGTGGATGATAGGGTGTAGTGAACTTGTAGTTGACACCACATTCCTTCCACATAGCAGTTAAGTAGCTCGACATGAAGTTTGCACCTCTGTCAGAGACGACCTCCTTAGGGAAGCCCACTCTGGAGAATACTCCAACTAGGGCTCTTGCCACCACAGGGGCTGTAGTGGTCCTAAGGGGAATAGCTTCAGGATACCTGGTGGCATGATCCACTACCACCAGTATAAACTTGTGCCCTGATGCTGTTGGTGGTTCCATGGGACCGACGATGTCGATCCCCACCCGTTCAAAGGGCACCCCCACCACAGGCATTGGTATAAGGGGGGCCTTTGTAGTGCCACCTGACTTACCACTGGCTTGGCAAGTGACGCAGGAGCGACAAAACTCCTTGGTATCTTCGTTCATGTGAGGCCAGTGAAAGTGTGAGACAAGCCTGTCCCACGTCTTCGTCTGGCCTAAGTGTCCTGCTAAGGGAATCTCGTGGGCCAAGGTAAGGAGGAAACCACGCTGAGACAAGGGGATAACCAGCCTCCTGGTCATGCCAGGCTTGGGGTCTCTTGCCTCAGTGTACAGGAGTCCATCTTCCCAGTATACCTTGTGGGTACCTGTGGCGTTCCCAGCAGCAGCCTGCTGTCTGAGGGGTTCAAGGGAAGGGCAGGCTAACTGGTCCTTCCCCAGGTCTTCTCGTGTGGGTCCCCCTGAGCCCAGAAACTCAACTTGATCAAGTTCGAGTTCTTTAGGTTCAGTTTCCCGCAATTCCTGGAGGTCAGCCTCTTCTGAGACTTGATCCTCGACCTGGGGCAAGGGGGAAGGCGAGGCCTTAACCCGACTGCTCTTCTTCTTGGGAGGTGTCTGGTCCGTTGTTCCAGGATCCAGCACCTGTTCAGTGGGGCATCGTCTGACCTGTGACCTGGTCACAGCAAACACATGTGCTGGCAAGCCTAACATTTCCATGTGAGTCCGTTGCTCCACTTCCGACCATTGTGATGACTCCAAATCATTGCCCAACAAACAATCCACTGGGAGGTCTGAACTAACAACAACCTTTTTCTGGCCATTTACCCCTCCCCAGGAGAAAGCAACAATCGCCAAACTATGACTGGTAGTGACGTTGCTGGCATTGGTCACCAGGAAATCTGTACCTGGCATGATTTGTCCAGGGTCCACAAAGTTAGGCGTCACCATGGTGACGCTGGCACCCGTGTCCCTAGAGGCCTGAGCCATTCTTCCATTAATTAAAGGCGTCTGTCGGTATTTGCCCAAAGTATTGGGACTGACATCAGGGGATATATCCACATCCCCCGTACAGACAAGGACAGCCTGAGTGAGCGTACCAACTAAGTTGTCACACCCTTCAGAACCCAAGGTTAACCCAACTAGTCCCTTGGGAGGCGCACTACTACTGCTGGCTGTACTAGGGGGCACAGGTGCCTTAGGGGCTGCAGTAGCAGGAGTCTGCCCTCCTTTCTTGGTGCACTCACTAAACCAGTGAGTTTTACTTTTACAGTACTGGCACCACCTTTTCGATTGGCCTTCTTGATTCTTCTTTTTCTGGGAAGCCTGACCCCCCCCCCCTCTTTGGGTTGTTGGGGACCTGTCGAAGACTTCTGGTCAGTTTGTTCCCCTTTCGAATCTTTACCCTTCTGGTCTGCTTTCTTCTGACCACCCTGGTTCTGGCCCTGGTTTTGCTTAACCCTTGTTCTGACCCATCTGTCTGCCTTCTTTCCCAATTCTTGGGGAGAGGTCAGATCCGAGTCGACAAGGTGCTGATGCAACAACTGGTTCTGACAATTGTTTAAAATCTGTTCTCGCATGATCAAATTATACAATCCTGTGTAATCAGTAACCTTACTGCCCAGCAACCAGCCCTCCAAAGCCTTAGTGGCACAATCAACGAAATCAGACCAGTCCTGAGACTGAGTTTTCTGGGTGTCCCTGAACAGCAACCTGTACTGCTCAGTGGTTAGGCCGAACCCATCAATCAGTGTGTTCTTCAAGACCTGGTAATTGTTAGCGTCCTCGACTCTAGTAGTGAGGAGCTTATCTCTACCTTTACCTTCAAAGGAGAGCCACAAGATAGCTGCCCACTGACTCTGGGGGACGCACTGTACAGTGCAGGCCCGCTCCAAAGCAGTAATCCATTTGTGGATGTCGTCCCCTTGCTTAAAGGGGGGCACTATCTTATTCAGGTGCTTAGTGTCTAAACTCCTGGGTTCCCGTGGGGGAATGCTGCCACCAGTGGGAATGGTCCCACTCAATTCTTGCTCTCTAGCAAAGGCGAGTCTCTCTTTGGCTAGGGCAAGTTCTTCCCTTTCGATCCGCAGTTTGACTTCCCGCTCCTTCGCTTCGTACACTCTCCTCTGAGGGGATGTCATCCCTCTTCGAGCAGAGCCTCGAGAGCCATTGGTTCGAACGGATCTGTTAGAGCCTCTCGACAGAGACCTAACTCGTCCGTTCCCAATGTTAAGCTGGCCCGAGAGAGGCCCCAGGGGTCTCCTAGTACCAATCTCGTGCCGGCTTAAGTTGTCCTGAGTTAGCTGGCTAACTATGACTGGACCTTTGTCTGCCTCGTCCCCAGATGTCTCTGGCTCCTCCTCCTCCTCTTCGCCCTCTGCGGAGAGATGGATAAGGTCAGGGTCACCTCGGGTTCCCTCGAGGGGGGGCATATCCACTTCTGGATGAGAAGGGTCGGTGTTACCCGCCCTCCTTGCATCATAAGTCTCCAAGAGACCAATCAGAAACGGAATGGTAGGATTTGCACCCTGTTTTAGCTTCCAAGATGTACAGATCTGTCGCATCTCGTGGAAGCTAAGTGCAGCATATCTGGAGGTGACCTGTGGAAGGTCGACTGACACAAGGGGAGACTCAGAGTTTCCTCCTTTGTCTGACATGCTGCTTCTAGTGTGGTGTAAGTGATGCACCTACCTACACTATGGTTTTACCTACTGATCCCTTGCTAAGAGTTGTAGCCAAGGTGTGCTAAGCCTTGAGGAGCTACAACAGCTGGTTCAGTAGAACTCAGAGTATTCTAAGCTAAGTTATATGTACCTGGAGTACTTATGCGATCTTTCACAAGATATTCTTAGGATACGCGTGGTAAAACAACAGCAAGCTCAAATCCCAACCGCTGCTCACCAATGTGAGAAGTTGGCCCGATATGCAGCGTTCGCTATTCTAGCGACCACTATGCATCGGTCCAAACGACCCTTATGGTGATTGGTTGTAAGTCAACCTTAGACCAGCTATCCTAGTAGCGTGGATACGAGCAGTCTTCGGGCTAAACTCTAGAGGGCGTGTTAAGCCAGCTGTTATACCATCACATACCCCTTGAACACCGAGTGAAAGGACACCACACAAGTGTTATGAAAATAAACAGTATATTTATTAGAATCACAACAGCCCTGTACTCTTTATGAGGACAGGGTACTAAGCACAGAACAAAACTCTTAGGAAAATACTTCAAGTGCACAATTAAAACAAATGCCCGAGGGCACGGAAAGTTCTAGTGGTCTCGGGCGGACCCGATAAGGCAAGTCGGAAGCGAGGGACTCAGGACCCTTAAGTAAGGAGGCTATGCAGGCACCGAAATGCCGAAGTTACCTAGCCACGAGGGCTGCGGCTGCACAAGTCTTACAGGCGTCGGGGGTCTTCGCTGACGAGCCAGGAGCCGGAAGAAAAGGAGTTGCTGGCCGGCGACCAGTGATGAATAGTTCGTAATGATCCAAGCCTGGATCAGTGATCGATGATACCTGAAAGCAGAGGGGACCAAGTTCGTACTACTAGCCAGTAGTCAGAGGGTACCAGGAAGGCACCGGATGGCCGTCACCTCGACTAGGTGAGTGGGCGACGCTAGGCTCTGCAGTCTCACGGACCAGGAGGCGTTGTCGGCGACCAGGATGGAGGTGCGAGCTGTCCCACGAAGGTTGATGCTGTCGGCGTCGCTGGGCCCAGGATTGGGGCAACAAGCCTTGGCAGATTTCAGGGCCTCGTGGTGGGCCTAAAATGGCGTCTGGAGTGGACCAGGAGGGTCCGGAGTGCTCCTCTCGCAGAAGGGAGCAAAGGCCAGTCTGGAGCAACCAGACCAGCAGCGTTGGTTGTCGGGTGTCGTCAAGAAGGGCACAAGCCATCGGCTAGTGACCAGACAACGTGCTGAGCAGCGAGCAGAAGGGCCCCACGCAGATCGTGGAGATGCTGGGAGACTGCACTTTGATGCTGGAGCTGCTCAGGGTCGGGGCTTCTCGGACCCCAAAGCACTCACCAGAGGATTCCTTCGGTGATCGTGCTGGTTTAAGAAAGCGTGCAGGTTTTGATGATGGCCGGTCCCTCGAGGTCTCGTCGCACCCACAGATCTCAGCTGAGCTGACGATGTGCGTAGAGGTCAGAGGTGCCATGGAAGCCGGTTCTCGTCGAGCTGGGTCGTCGGATTCCTGAGGAAGGACTTGCAGCAAACCGCAGAGTTCTTAGATGGTGCCTGCGGATGCAGGGTGACTACTCCTTAGCCACAAGGGAGAAATCTTGAGAAGAGTCTTGAATGTCCTTTCGTAGAAAGTAGTTCTTGATTCAAAGATGATCTAATTTGGAAGGGTCCCCGCTCCGGCCTTTATCCTAAAGAAAGGGGTGGGTACATGACTAGGTCCTGCCCTAGGGGTGGGACCAGGAAGGGGGGTAGTTACACCCCTCTCCCCTGCCGGACTTTCCCCAGGTCAGGGGCTGCGCGCCCCTGGAACTGGTTCTAACCGGCAGATGCGTAGTGAGCACCGGGGTGCCACTCCGCAGTCACCTTCTCGCAAAGCCCTACCTACCCAGAATACACAAAACCCTGTCTGGGATGGTGCGAACACCGCCCCTGACAGAAAACCCTTTGTCCAAGCTCTCCTCGCTGGAAGGACTCCCAGCAGCAGGAGGTCAGACTTGTGTCTGTGGTGGCAGCGTCCATTTTGTGGAGCTGAGGCTTCAGTTAACTTTAACCGGGGTTCACAGTTACATACATGTCGTGTCCCTCTAGAAGGGCGGAATGCTAACCTCGTCGCCAGAATTGGTGAGGGGGCAGCATCCCGATTCGTATGACACCTTACTCGACATGTCTTGATAACGCTATACCGAAGTTACCGATATGATACGCGTTATCATGGAACAGCCATTGGGTCTTGGTTCCGCAAGCTGCAACCGGGCTCGGCTCGTGCCAGAGCCCAATTCACACGGTTCCATGCACTCTGCCTTCAGGATTGTCAAGGCCTGCCATAGGAGTGACTGATAGGAACCCGGGTGTCCATTGTGAGGTTAGATATAGGGATACTATATCTAAAGCAACGAGCGAATACGTTACGTTGCCCCCGCTGTCGTGCAGCCAGTTGTGTCAGATTTAGCTGGCCATCCGGGGGTGGCATAATACATGCTTCAGCCCCTGGTAGGATCTGGGTACACCGATGCCCTGAGTTACAGGGTCTGACAAGGTGGCCCAGTTCCCATTGGGTAATGCACCTAAGGTACACGCATCAATTTAGTGAGAGAACAGCTAGGCTGTGGGTCTGATTAGCAGGCCCACAGCCCGAGAAAGTCGTAAACCAGTGAAACAAAAGCAAAAAGTCCGGGTGATCATAGGATTGCAGACCCTACTCTCCTACATGACCCCCCCCCAAACGTTGGGACAATAAGCTAACCTTGACCAGGTGAGTCTTCTTGTTCTAAGTGGAAATACCTGGAGAGCCCATCTGCATTGCCATGATCAGTGCCAGGTCTATGCTCCACTGTGAAGTCCATCCCCTGTAGGGAAATGGACCACCTAAGCAGTTTGGGGTTTTCACCCTTCATCTGATTTAGCCATAGGAGGGGCTTATGGTCGGTCTGAATCTTGAAATGAGTGCCAAACAAGCATGGCCTCAGTTTCTTCAGGGCCCACACCACAGCGAAGGCCTCCCTCTCTATAGCTGACCAATTTTTCTCTCTGGGGGTCAGCCGTCTGCTTATAAAAGCAATGGGCTGGTCATTACCATCGAAATTCAGTTGAGATAGAACAGCTCCCACACCCAACTCAGACGCATCTGTTTGGACAATGAATGGTTTGGAGTAGTCCGGACTCTTGAGGATAGGTGCCGTGCACATGGCCTGTTTTAGGTCATCGAATGCTTTTTGACAGCTCGCTGTCCACTGAACCTTTTTTGGAATTTTCTTACTCGTCAGCTCATTAAGCGGAGTCACAATCGATCCGTAATTTCTGACGAACTTTCGGTAGTAACCAGTCAGGCCCAAGAAAGCTCGAACCTGAGTCTGGGTGGTTGGAGGAGCCCAGTCCCTGATTGACTGTATCTTGCTCTCCAGTGGTTAAACTTGGCCTCCACCGACAAGGTGGCCCAAATACACAACCTGTGTCTGCCCTATCTGGCACTTGGTAGCCTTGATAGTGAGGCCTGCTGCTTGCAGCGCCTCTAACACTTTCCGCAGGTGGACCAGGTGATCCTCCCAGGTGGAGCTAAAGACAGCAATATCGTCAAGATACGCCGCACAGAAGTCATCCAGCCCAGTGAGAACGTGATTCACCAATCGTTGGAAGGTGGCAGGTGCATTTTTCAAACCAAAGGGCATCACCACGAACTGATAATGCCCACCAGGGGTAGAAAATGCGGTCTTAGGTTTGGCGTCCTCAGCTAACCTGATTTGCCAATACCCAGCTGTCAGGTCAAACGTACTTAAGTAGTTGGCCGAAGCCAATCTATCGATAAGCTCGTCTGCCCTTGGTATTGGGTGGGCATCAGTCTTAGTGACTGCATTGAGACCCCTGTAGTCTACGCAGAACCTCATCTCTTTCTTACCGCCCGGGGTGTGAGGTTTCGGCACTAGAACGACGGGACTAGCCCTGGGGCTGTGCGAGGGTTCAATGACTCCCAGCTCCAACATTTTCTGCACTTCACTTCTGATGCAGTCTCTAACGTGATCGGGCTGCCTGTAGATTTTACTCTTGACGGGCAAGCTGTCACTAGTGTCAACCTCATGGGTACACCAATTGGTCTGACTGGGTGTTAGAGAGAACATATGCCGGAAGGATTGAAGAACCTGTTTACAATCCTCCTGTTGATGTTCGGAGAGGCTGCCACAAAAGACAACACCGTCTACCGATCCATCGTCAGGATTCTGAGTGAGCAGGTCGGGGAGAGGGTCACTCTCCTCCTCCTGTCCCTCATCTATGGCCATGAGCAAATTCATGTCCTTCCTGTCGACATATGCTTTGAGCCTGTTGACATGGAGCACCCTGTGGGGGCTCCGGGGAGTTCCAAGGTCTACCAGGTAGGTGACCTCTCCCTTTTTCTCCAGGATGGTGTAGGGCCCGGACCATTTGTCCTTGAGTGCTGCTGGGGCCACTGGCTCCAACACCCACACCTTCTGTCCGGGCTGATAAACAGTCAAGACAGCCTTTTGGTCATGCCAAGCTTTCTGGTTTTCTTGGCTGGCCTTAAGGTTTTCGGATGCCTTCTCCATGTACTCAGCCATCCGCGAGCGGAGACCAAGCACATAGTCCACTATGCTGGTTGCAGGCTTTTTGAGAGGTCTCTCCCATCCTTCCTTCACCAACCACAGGGGTCCTCCTACAGGATGCCCGTACAAAAGTTCAAAAGGGCTGTAGCCAACCCCCTTCTGTGGGACTTCTCTGTAAGCGAATAAAAGGCAGGGAATCAGGACGTCCCATCTACGCCGAAGCTTTTCAGGTAGTCCATGAATCATCCCTTTTAGGGTCCTGTTGAATCTCTCAACAAGCCCATTGCATTGTGGATGATAGGGTGTAGTGAACTTGTAGTTGACACCACATTCCTTCCACATAGCAGTTAAGTAGCTCGACATGAAGTTTGCACCTCTGTCAGAGACGACCTCCTTAGGGAAGCCCACTCTGGAGAATACTCCAACTAGGGCTCTTGCCACCACAGGGGCTGTAGTGGTCCTAAGGGGAATAGCTTCAGGATACCTGGTGGCATGATCCACTACCACCAGTATAAACTTGTGCCCTGATGCTGTTGGTGGTTCCATGGGACCGACGATGTCGATCCCCACCCGTTCAAAGGGCACCCCCACCACAGGCATTGGTATAAGGGGGGCCTTTGTAGTGCCACCTGACTTACCACTGGCTTGGCAAGTGACGCAGGAGCGACAAAACTCCTTGGTATCTTCGTTCATGTGAGGCCAGTGAAAGTGTGAGACAAGCCTGTCCCACGTCTTCGTCTGGCCTAAGTGTCCTGCTAAGGGAATCTCGTGGGCCAAGGTAAGGAGGAAACCACGCTGAGACAAGGGGATAACCAGCCTCCTGGTCATGCCAGGCTTGGGGTCTCTTGCCTCAGTGTACAGGAGTCCATCTTCCCAGTATACCTTGTGGGTACCTGTGGCGTTCCCAGCAGCAGCCTGCTGTCTGAGGGGTTCAAGGGAAGGGCAGGCTAACTGGTCCTTCCCCAGGTCTTCTCGTGTGGGTCCCCCTGAGCCCAGAAACTCAACTTGATCAAGTTCGAGTTCTTTAGGTTCAGTTTCCCGCAATTCCTGGAGGTCAGCCTCTTCTGAGACTTGATCCTCGACCTGGGGCAAGGGGGAAGGCGAGGCCTTAACCCGACTGCTCTTCTTCTTGGGAGGTGTCTGGTCCGTTGTTCCAGGATCCAGCACCTGTTCAGTGGGGCATCGTCTGACCTGTGACCTGGTCACAGCAAACACATGTGCTGGCAAGCCTAACATTTCCATGTGAGTCCGTTGCTCCACTTCCGACCATTGTGATGACTCCAAATCATTGCCCAACAAACAATCCACTGGGAGGTCTGAACTAACAACAACCTTTTTCTGGCCATTTACCCCTCCCCAGGAGAAAGCAACAATCGCCAAACTATGACTGGTAGTGACGTTGCTGGCATTGGTCACCAGGAAATCTGTACCTGGCATGATTTGTCCAGGGTCCACAAAGTTAGGCGTCACCATGGTGACGCTGGCACCCGTGTCCCTAGAGGCCTGAGCCATTCTTCCATTAATTAAAGGCGTCTGTCGGTATTTGCCCAAAGTATTGGGACTGACATCAGGGGATATATCCACATCCCCCGTACAGACAAGGACAGCCTGAGTGAGCGTACCAACTAAGTTGTCACACCCTTCAGAACCCAAGGTTAACCCAACTAGTCCCTTGGGAGGCGCACTACTACTGCTGGCTGTACTAGGGGGCACAGGTGCCTTAGGGGCTGCAGTAGCAGGAGTCTGCCCTCCTTTCTTGGTGCACTCACTAAACCAGTGAGTTTTACTTTTACAGTACTGGCACCACCTTTTCGATTGGCCTTCTTGATTCTTCTTTTTCTGGGAAGCCTGACCCCCCCCCCCTCTTTGGGTTGTTGGGGACCTGTCGAAGACTTCTGGTCAGTTTGTTCCCCTTTCGAATCTTTACCCTTCTGGTCTGCTTTCTTCTGACCACCCTGGTTCTGGCCCTGGTTTTGCTTAACCCTTGTTCTGACCCATCTGTCTGCCTTCTTTCCCAATTCTTGGGGAGAGGTCAGATCCGAGTCGACAAGGTGCTGATGCAACAACTGGTTCTGACAATTGTTTAAAATCTGTTCTCGCATGATCAAATTATACAATCCTGTGTAATCAGTAACCTTACTGCCCAGCAACCAGCCCTCCAAAGCCTTAGTGGCACAATCAACGAAATCAGACCAGTCCTGAGACTGAGTTTTCTGGGTGTCCCTGAACAGCAACCTGTACTGCTCAGTGGTTAGGCCGAACCCATCAATCAGTGTGTTCTTCAAGACCTGGTAATTGTTAGCGTCCTCGACTCTAGTAGTGAGGAGCTTATCTCTACCTTTACCTTCAAAGGAGAGCCACAAGATAGCTGCCCACTGACTCTGGGGGACGCACTGTACAGTGCAGGCCCGCTCCAAAGCAGTAATCCATTTGTGGATGTCGTCCCCTTGCTTAAAGGGGGGCACTATCTTATTCAGGTGCTTAGTGTCTAAACTCCTGGGTTCCCGTGGGGGAATGCTGCCACCAGTGGGAATGGTCCCACTCAATTCTTGCTCTCTAGCAAAGGCGAGTCTCTCTTTGGCTAGGGCAAGTTCTTCCCTTTCGATCCGCAGTTTGACTTCCCGCTCCTTCGCTTCGTACACTCTCCTCTGAGGGGATGTCATCCCTCTTCGAGCAGAGCCTCGAGAGCCATTGGTTCGAACGGATCTGTTAGAGCCTCTCGACAGAGACCTAACTCGTCCGTTCCCAATGTTAAGCTGGCCCGAGAGAGGCCCCAGGGGTCTCCTAGTACCAATCTCGTGCCGGCTTAAGTTGTCCTGAGTTAGCTGGCTAACTATGACTGGACCTTTGTCTGCCTCGTCCCCAGATGTCTCTGGCTCCTCCTCCTCCTCTTCGCCCTCTGCGGAGAGATGGATAAGGTCAGGGTCACCTCGGGTTCCCTCGAGGGGGGGCATATCCACTTCTGGATGAGAAGGGTCGGTGTTACCCGCCCTCCTTGCATCATAAGTCTCCAAGAGACCAATCAGAAACGGAATGGTAGGGTTTGCACCCTGTTTTAGCTTCCAAGATGTACAGATCTGTCGCATCTCGTGGAAGCTAAGTGCAGCATATCTGGAGGTGACCTGTGGAAGGTCGACTGACACAAGGGGAGACTCAGAGTTTCCTCCTTTGTCTGACATGCTGCTTCTAGTGTGGTGTAAGTGATGCACCTACCTACACTATGGTTTTACCTACTGATCCCTTGCTAAGAGTTGTAGCCAAGGTGTGCTAAGCCTTGAGGAGCTACAACAGCTGGTTCAGTAGAACTCAGAGTATTCTAAGCTAAGTTATATGTACCTGGAGTACTTATGCGATCTTTCACAAGATATTCTTAGGATACGCGTGGTAAAACAACAGCAAGCTCAAATCCCAACCGCTGCTCACCAATGTGAGAAGTTGGCCCGATATGCAGCGTTCGCTATTCTAGCGACCACTATGCATCGGTCCAAACGACCCTTATGGTGATTGGTTGTAAGTCAACCTTAGACCAGCTATCCTAGTAGCGTGGATACGAGCAGTCTTCGGGCTAAACTCTAGAGGGCGTGTTAAGCCAGCTGTTATACCATCACATACCCCTTGAACACCGAGTGAAAGGACACCACACAAGTGTTATGAAAATAAACAGTATATTTATTAGAATCACAACAGCCCTGTACTCTTTATGAGGACAGGGTACTAAGCACAGAACAAAACTCTTAGGAAAATACTTCAAGTGCACAATTAAAACAAATGCCCGAGGGCACGGAAAGTTCTAGTGGTCTCGGGCGGACCCGATAAGGCAAGTCGGAAGCGAGGGACTCAGGACCCTTAAGTAAGGAGGCTATGCAGGCACCGAAATGCCGAAGTTACCTAGCCACGAGGGCTGCGGCTGCACAAGTCTTACAGGCGTCGGGGGTCTTCGCTGACGAGCCAGGAGCCGGAAGAAAAGGAGTTGCTGGCCGGCGACCAGTGATGAATAGTTCGTAATGATCCAAGCCTGGATCAGTGATCGATGATACCTGAAAGCAGAGGGGACCAAGTTCGTACTACTAGCCAG
The DNA here is from genome assembly GCF_964263255.1 of Lissotriton vulgaris. Lineage (NCBI taxonomy): Eukaryota > Metazoa > Chordata > Amphibia > Caudata > Salamandridae > Lissotriton > Lissotriton vulgaris. The sequence continues at coordinate 1,030,619,356 of NC_141687.1, forward strand.
TAGTCAGAGGGTACCAGGAAGGCACCGGATGGCCGTCACCTCGACTAGATGAGTGGGCGACGCTAGGCTCTGCAGTCTCACGGACCAGGAGGCGTTGTCGGCGACCAGGATGGAGGTGCGAGCTGTCCCACGAAGGTTGATGCTGTCGGCGTCGCTGGGCCCAGGATTGGGGCAACAAGCCTTGGCAGATTTCAGGGCCTCGTGGTGGGCCTAAAATGGCGTCTGGAGTGGACCAGGAGGGTCCGGAGTGCTCCTCTCGCAGAAGGGAGCAAAGGCCAGTCTGGAGCAACCAGACCAGCAGCGTTGGTTGTTGGGTGTCGTCAAGAAGGGCACAAGCCAGCGGCTAGTGACCAGACAACGTGCTGAGCAGCGAGCAGAAGGGCCCCACGCAGATCGTGGAGATGCTGGGAGACTGCACTTTGATGCTGGAGCTGCTCAGGGTCCGGGCTTCTCGGACCCCAGAGCACTCACCAGAGGATTCCTTCGGTGATCGTGCTGGTTTAAGAAAGCGTGCAGGTTTTGATGATGGCCGGTCCCTCGAGGTCTCGTCGCACCCACAGATCTCAGCTGAGCTGACGATGTGGGTAGAGGTCAGAGGTGCCAGGGAAGCCGGTTCTCGTCGAGCTGGGTCGTCGGATTCCTGAGGAAGGACTTGCAGCAAACCGCAGAGTTCTTAGATGGTGCCTGCGGATGCAGGGTGACTACTCCTTAGCCACAAGGTAGAAATCTTGAGAAGAGTCTTGAATGTCCTTTCGTAGAAAGTAGTTCTTGATTCAAAGATGATCTAATTTGGAAGGGTCCCCGCTCCGGCCTTTATCCTAAAGAAAGGGGTGGGTACATGACTAGGTCCTGCCCTAGGGGTGGGACCAGGAAGGGGGGTAGTTACACCCCTCTTCCCTGCCGGACTTTCCCCAGGTCAGGGGCTGCGCGCCCCTGGAACTGGTTCTAACCGGCAGATGCGTAGTGAGCACCGGGGTGCCACTCCGCAGTCACCTTCTCGCAAAGCCCTACCTACCCAGAATACACAAAACCCTGTCTGGGATGGTGCGAACACCGCCCCTGACAGGAAACCCTTTGTCCAAGCTCTCCTCGCTGGAAGGACTCCCAGCAGCAGGAGGTCAGACTTGTGTCTGTGTTGGCAGCGTCCATTTTGTGGAGCTGAGGCTTCAGTTAACTTTAACCGGGGTTCACAGTTACATACATGTTGTGTCCCTCTAGAAGGGCGGAATGCTAACCTCGTCGCCAGAATTGGTGAGGGGGCAGCATCCCGATTCGTATGACACCTTACTCGACATGTCTTGATAACGCTATACCGAAGTTACCGATATGATACGCGTTATCATGGAACAGCCATTGGGTCTTGGTTCCGCAAGCTGCAACCGGGCTCGGCTCGTGCCAGAGCCCAATTCACACGGTTCCATGCACTCTGCCTTCAGGATTGTCAAGGCCTGCCATAGGAGTGACTGATAGGAACCCGGGTGTCCATTGTGAGGTTAGATATAGGGATACTATATCTAAAGCAACGGGCGAATACGTTACGTTGCCCCAGCTGTCGTGCAGCCAGTTGTGTCAGATTTAGCTGGCCATCCGGGGGTGGCATAATACATGCTTCAGCCCCTGGTAGGCCCTGGGTACACCGATGCCCTGAGTTACAGGGTCTGACAAGGTGGCCCAGTTCCCATTGGGTAATGCACCTAAGGTACACGCATCAATTTAGTGAGAGAACAGCTAGGCTGTGGGTCTGATTAGCAGGCCCACAGCCCGAGAAAGTCGTAAACCAGTGAAACAAAAGCAAAAAGTCCAGGTGATCATAGGATTGCAGACCCTACTCTCCTACAGGCACTTACTATTAAGTCTCCTGTCTTTCGTTTTGTTTATCCTCTTCTCTATGGTTTTTCACCAAACGTTGAAGTCTGTTTCCTCTTAGCCAATCATTCCCCTCAATCCTGCCACCTCCAGCCCCAGCTTGGATCCACAAAACTCTTTGCAATAGCACCTCTGTGTCGGGAGATAGAACTATTAGAATCTGTGCCAGCTCTGTCCCCTTCCAGATGTGACAACAAAGAGCTGCATATAGTCGTTAAGCTGCCCACTGACATCAGTTTATCCATCATATTATTACCACGTCTTCAGCTGTGGGAAAAAATGAAGTGACCTCTTGGGTCTTCTGGGCGTGGGGGAGGGGGTCCTGAAAGATGCACCTCCGATTACCAGTCTTCCAGCATTCTCAGGGAGAGGGAGAGGGAGACACATGACTTTCTTTTCACCTGTGCACAAAACCAGAGGAATGTTCCCATCCAAAAGACTACGCACGTGAGAGGTGGAGACAAATGTTGTCATGTGTCAGATCATGTGCCAATTTGAGTCCACGGGTCGTATTCCATAAGTGCCCCAAGGGCCGTACTACGCATAGTCCTTGTTTGCACTTCTAAAACGTGTACTGGGAGCAAACAATGAAGATGCGTCTCATTATGGTAAATGTTCTGCCCCCAGCGCAGCCGTGAGCTTGTGCTTCCCCCAGGGCATTGCATAAGCTGCTTCATATTTTCACAGTGCAGGCGGTACCCTCCAGCACTTTTAAAGAGGATTAGAGATCCCCTTGCAGGAGGGTGAAGTTAGTGACTGCACCTGCCTGCATGGGGATGTCTGGAGGGTCCATAGGACCCCCTTTCTCCCCTCCAGAGGGCTGCTCTCAGAGGGCGCACTCACAGTGCTCAACCTAGAAGGCATCGCACTCACAGTGCGCCCCCTGAGAGCTTATTTGCCTCAGCACCCATGTCTGTAATATGGCGTGGATGCAGAAGCAAAGGAATTCCCTCATTTGTGTTGGACACACCCCTATGCAAATGAGAGGACGCCCCCTGATGGTAGTGCTGGCACTTAAAAGTGAACGTAAACACCTGTTGCGCCGTCACTGCACTTATTGTAATACGGCCCCAAGAGCGCAACAGTCATGTGCACCCGCTTTCCGTACCCCGGGGAACTTTGGTATTACAGAAGTGGCTGCAGATGCTTGTGTGGCCCTTCTGTAATACCAGTAGCGCTGGTGCACATACAGCACCAGCGATATAGGGCATTTCCTCTATGGCCTATGGGCGTGCCCCATGCCATTGAGGGACACCCTTTGCCTCTGGACCTGCGCTGTATTACCGACAAGGGCTCAGAGGCAAAAAAAAACACCTCAGGCGGTGCGTCATCTAAAAGGTGGTGCACTATAAGTGCACCCCCTGAGTGCAGCCCTATGGCATGGAGGCAGAGGGTTTTATGGACCCCATATATCCCCTTGCAGGTGGTACAGTCAGTGACTGCACCCGCTTGCAAGGGGATCTCTAATCCCCCTTAAAAGTGCAGGCAGGTGCCGCCTGCACAGTGAAACCTCACGCAGTTTTAAAGCAGCCGCTCCGTATTTCACGTGAATGCACTGCCCCCAATGCAGCACATGTTCACGGCTGCCTTGAGTGCAGCGCATTCCCCATAATGCGGGGCATTTTCCTTCATTGCACCTGGTGCACCTTTTAAAAGGTGCACCAGGCGCAATGAAGGAAAATGCGCAGCATTGGGGGGAGGCGGCCTCAGGTGTCATTTGACACAGCAGTATCGATACGACAGTGGGAGATAGGTATTCCAATATGTTATGCCATCACTGGTGCTTTCACGGCTGGATTTTCAGCATGGCAAATGTAATACTTTTCAGCTATACTTATAAGACCTGTGGAATTTTCAGGTCCCCCAAAAATATTGCAGGACTGGAGTTAGAATAGGAAATAAATCACCTGGACTATGTGGGAGAAAGTTGCGCTGTCCCCACGACTACACGTAGAACAGTAACTTTCACCTCCCAGTGTCTGCCACACCCAGTGCTGTCCTGGGAGGGGCACAACTCAAGGCATTTAATACAAACAGGGGGAGAGGGAGCCATATTCTTTCAGATGCTTTAAAGAGGAAAGAACTACAAAATGCATTTCCGAGAAAGGTCACTGTACAGACCGAGCATTATGCTAGTCATAAGAATACAATTAATAGCATCAATAAAGAAATCTTGCATTATGACTGATTTTTACATGGGCAATCTCTTCCTTTCAGTGACTCTTCGTCCACCTTATCCATCTATAAGCGTAAGGTTCTATGTGAGTTTTGCAAGGGAAAAGCTTTACACAATGACAAAAGCAGTGTGCTAGAGCTACATGCCTACGAATGGCAAAGAAGCAGCTACAACCCTGTGCTTACTATACATTTGAACACCTTAAACAAATTAACAACACCTAATTTCTATCATGGTCTGTCATTGTCTGTGAACATTTTTTTTAAATAATGGGATTAAAGTACCACTTTAAAATAAGGAAAGGTTTGCAAATTTGAGCAGCATGACAATAGCGTTTGGTATAGTAAACAAATCGAAGGTGGATGAAAAAGCTTGTCTAAATTTAGGTTCAGACAAAACATAAGGTCTGAAAACAACTAGGCCTCAGTGATTCAAATGTTAAAGCACATTCGTAAATCTGGGGAACATTAAAAGAGGGCAGATCAAGAATTGTGACATGGAATTTTGTTGTTTTCCTTTAACTTCGGTTCTTCGGTGTCAATAGCTGACACAGATTCAAGACTTTATTGAATATTACCAGTTTTCAAGCTGAGAAACTATTTCCAGCCCAGTAAATGACAAATAGTTAATACAGTTTGTGAGGGTATGAGAGGTATTCAAGGTAAAGGTACTTTTTCTTCCAGGTTTAAGCTATTTGGCAATTAACCTTTCAAGTTTGGCCCAAATGCAAGAGAGCCAAGTATGCACAACATCTACTGAACGATTTAATCAAGCAACTTAAGACTGTAATAAGGGTTGCAGGCCAGGAAAACTAGGTTAATTTCAAGATCAGCAGCAGAAGATATGTAATTATGTATATTATACACTCGCTTAGAAACATTTAGAACTTTAATCATAAAAAGAACAAAGTAAACATCCACAAATACAATTAGACTGGAATAGAACAGAGGGGTCAGGACTACTATACAGGCACCTTAAATTGCCTTCAGTAAAACTAGAAGCAGCTCAGGTTTAACATCCCTGGATTTTCGAAAGCCGTACTCTGACAAAATAGGAGGATCGCAGACGTTCATACTACAATTATACAGGATGGGAAGCATGGATCTTTGGTCATTTAAATGATCAATGCAGGTAAGCAAGAATGTGCCTACTTAGCAGCAAATCTATATTTGACAAAGTGTTCCATTCGCTTTTGGTGCAACTTAAAAATGTTTTGATCAAAAGAGCCGAGGATAAGAACGACAATCTCAAGTAAATTAAATCTGGATGGGGGGGGCGTGGCTAGCAGCCAACAGGGATGGCTGCGTAGCAAGAGGGCTCCGTGGTGAAAACGGCCCTTTAATCTATCCGGTCACTGATCCGTCATAATTCAAGACCCCAAAGGCTGCGCCCAGGGTGCGGGGACGAGCGGCCATGACCGGTGTAGCTCCGGCATTGAAACGCGGCTGCAAACTGGTGACAGTGATGCCGATGCCCTGCGGCCTGCGCCGACACCCGGACGCCACCCTGAGGTATTGAAAGAGCCCGACGGGAAGTGGCAGCAAGCCGGCGGTGCCCCGCCGGAAGTTCCGCCCAACCATCTTGGACCCCGGAGCCCTAGAAGTCGAAGCCATAGCGCCATACCTGCGGTAAGCAGAGGTGAAGCGGGAGCCCTTGACACCGCGTCAGCCCACCAGAGCGAGTGAGAAACAGCCGGCGGACGGAAACATTTAAATAAAAGGCTGCGGCGCCCGCTTAGCAGCCTCGCACCACCGAGGCCCAGCTATCTCACCAGGGGAGAGAAGGCCAGGTCTGAGGACGGATTGCCCCCACGGGCTGTGCGGGCAAAACCAATATAGCATAGCCGCCCGGCGCGGTGCAGGAGTGAGAGAGGCTTGTGGCGGCAATTGCGAAAGCATCATGCATTGGCCCCTACAGTGCTTATTGTGCATATCACTTGGGCGCTTCGGAGGAAAATGCGGCAGTAACAGGTGCACGGCTGGGGTGTGGAGTGCGCGACCAGGGTGTGCACCGGAGCAGCGGAGTCCACATCCTCGAATTGGACAGTGGCCCTTCATAACTGACTGACACTGCCCACGAGAAAATAAAACACGCAGAGCCTGTGGACGCGCAGCTCTGGCGGAAGGCACCATCATGACTCCCTCGTTCATTACAGTGGCCACACCAAGTGAGTCTGATGAACTACTGTGTTGGGGACCATCTCTCACTATGAGAGGGCGTAAGAACTACGCACGCCTTAATTGTCGTGGCGGCGACAGTGACCGCACAGCATGCGCAACTCGGAGCAGGGATCCAAAGTGTGGGCCACGACAACGAAGTGCCGGAAGCAGGGCATAAGCGCGAGAGACTCGTCTCTGCAACAAGGGAACCCAAGCGGCAACGTAATGACGGGCAGAGGTTCAAAGACCCACTGAGGCCCTGCCTGCAATGGATCTCTACGTGGAGGACATGATCAAGAGCAGGTTGCAGCCCAAAGGGCTATCCCACTTCTTCTCTGTGGAAAGAGCGCACAGAGTCCCTGGCGGGAAGCCGAAACCTGGGGCACCTCCGAGGCCGGTCCTAGGTAGACTCTTTAATTTTAGGGACATGGACGTAATCCTTCAAGCGGCGAGAATCGCACCGCCAATACAGATCCAAAACTCCACAATTGCATTTTTTCCAGACTACACCGCGGAGGTCGCTCGCAGACGTAAACGCTTCTTAGAAGTCAAGACGGCACTGAGAGCGAAAGAACTACAACACTCCATGTTATTCCCAGCGAGACTGAGAGTGGTGGATAACAACAAGACGTGATTCTTTGATACACCGGAAGCAGCACACGACTGGATGGAGATGGGTGGAAGGACCCCGCCGGATGAACAGGAACAATCGGAGTCAACAGCAAGGGGACCGCACTGGCCCCTCGGCGTCAAGACGCACAACTGATGAAAGATCGCCAGGGGCGGCATCACTTGACAATGAACATTGACAGGACACAGAATGTCTTGGTAATTGCAGGAACAGCAACCGCTCTGAATAAAGATGGTCGGGCTGCTGTCGGACACTGGCCCGGGGCAGACTGAGGAGGGAATGGAGGGCAGAGGCCGCCACGGGACCCTTACCCCAGCAAGCAAGTACTATGGGTTTGAATGGGGACAAGCACTCTGCTACGTTGGGGGGGGGGGCGGGCAGTTCAAAGTCCGTTATGCAGGGAGGTGGGAGATTGGTTTTAGTTTTGTTGACTTTAAGTATAGAGGCAGGATACGTAAGCGAGAACACGCTGGGGACGTCTCGGAGAGGTAAACAACCTACACTAAGATTCAGGAGACACGCATACACTCACAGACTAAATAGACATGGCACAAAGCTCAAGACCTGACAACGACACGGGGGAAACTCTGGAGACACGGGTGACACCCCTAAAATTATTGACGTGGAATGTGCGGGGACTAGGGCATAAGATTAAGAGAGGTCTAGTACTGCAGGCCATAAAGCGACTTGGACCGGCGCTGGTCCTATTACAAGAAACGCATCTTACGAGGGAAAGCAAGTCAGGCGCTAGATAGGTGAGGATACAAAATGGTGGTACACTCTGACTTCACATCAGGATCGAGGGGCACGGGCGTTCTAATGCGGAAGACATTCCCCTTCATAGTTTTGAACACCAAAATAGACGATCAGGGCCGTTTCACGGCTGTACAGGGACAATGGGAAGGTAGACCACTGACTGTGGTATCCGTCTACATGCCTCCAGCGCTCCACTCCATTACACTACCAGCATTAGGGAAATTCCTCTTAGAACTACCAGCAGGCGACCTCATTATAGGGGGCGATTTTAACGAGACAGCCCATGAAGCGACAGACAGACTCCCTGCTCGGGTCCAGACTAGGGGTCCTCTCGCCTCACCAGTTTCTTAGAGGCGCTGGGACTGAGAGACGTATGGAGACACTTACACCCCACCCTACGACAATACACTTATTATTCAGCAACACATAATAGTCTGTCACGCATAGACTATTTCCTAACGCAGAATACTGGAGCTCTGACCATTGACAATATAACCATACACTCTAGGGGTATCTAAGACCATTCCCCGATGACCTTAACACTGTCCTGCCAAGAAAAGACCCGCAAGCGAATATACCCGATATATCTGGGGTATTTTAAAGTCCCCACGATTCAAAAAGACTTACGAACAGCCACCAAGTGCTACTTTGCTGAAAACACCACATCAGTTTCCTCTCCCTCAGTTCTTTGGGAGGCATACAAGACTGTATTGAGGGGACAAGCCATAGCGTCTATCACGGGGTACAAACGGTCGCAACAGCAGGAGTTGGCTGTCCTAGAGCTTGCACTACACATAGCAAACACGAATCACATGGCAGACCCGACACCGGAATCCCTGCACACACTATAACTATGCCAGCAACGCCATGGGGACCATCTGAAGAGATGGACCGTTGACAATATTGCAGCGACCTCCTATAGAGTCTATGACATAGGAGACAAGGCAGGGAAAATGTTAGCCTGGATGGACAAGAAAGGGAAGGGTGCTGGAAGTATCTTACAACTGCGCGCCTCCAACGGCGCACTTAGATCTCGCCCAGAGGATATCGTCGGCACCTTGGCTGACTATTTCCAAAAAGTATACACCCCGGATGGAGAGGTAACCACAGAGGTAGTCACGGATTACCTCAGCCGCATACCAACCCCAACACTTATACCAGAAACGACAGAAGAACTAAAGGCCGACATTACGTCGGACGAAATACAATTGGCCATTAAGGCAGTACAATCCGGGAAGGCGATGGGCCCCAACGGGATCCCCATTGAGTGGTATAAGTTGATGTCTGAGGAGTTCAGCGCGCCGCTATTAGACATGTACACGGATAGCCTGGCACTTACTGAGCTCCCACTCGACCAGAGGCCGTCGACCATCGTGGCGATCCAAAACCCGGCAAGCCCCCTATGGAATGCAGCTCTTATCGCCCTATCTCTCTCCTAAATGCAGAAGCGAAAATACTGGCAAAACTGTTGGCTACTAGAATGATGGCCCACCTTCCACAACTGATCCACCCAGACCAATCGGGATTTATGCCTCACAGAAGTACAGCACTGAACCTTCGGTGAATCCATGGGGCGCTGGCTCGAGCGCTGCAACTATCGACGGCGGCGGTGATAATGTCCTTAGACGCGAGGATGGCATTCGACATGGTTGAGTGGCAATACCTCTTTGCAGTGCTCTCGCATTTGGGATTCGGTCCTAAATTTATATCTTGAATCCGACTCCTATACACACGTCCGATGGCACAAGTAGTGGCGAACGGCCACATCTCACACTAGATCCCGCTTGCGAGGGTGACACGCCAAGGGTGCCCCCTGTCCCCATTGCTATTTGCCCTGGAGCCGTTGGCGACTCTGATTAGAACTACGCCACTGTTGAAAGGCGTCAGTTGGGAGGAAGGGTGGGAAGATAGGGTTTCCCTCTACGCCGATGACATGCTGGTCTATCTGATGGACCCAGAGCATGGGATACCGGAACTCCTAGTCCTTTGCGATACACATGGGGCGGCGTCGGGCTATACGATAAATTGGACAAAGTCTGTGATTTATTTACTACACGGACCAGAGCCAGTCCTCCCCGCAGGATGCCAACTGGAGGTGGCAGTAGAGTCTTTTAAATATCTTGGTATACATGTTACCAAGACCCCGTCTGAGTTTTACGACAAAAATGCTGACGTGCACTGCTGGGCTGGTCTGCCTCTGCCACTGTTGGGGAGAGCAGCGTTGTATAAAATTATGAAGTTGTCCCGCTTCCTATACGCACTTGAAACACCCGTGTCCGGTGTCGCCGCACTACTTTCAACAGGTAATGGCCTTAGTTTCTAGCCTACTATGGGGAAATCGCCCTGCACGTATAGCGCATGCAAAACTGAATCGCAGCTGGTATGGGGAGGAATTGCGTTACCAAACCTACAGATGTACTACTGGGTAGCGCAGCTCAAGGTTATTAATTACTGGATACATACACCCCAAAATGACCCAGCGTATAAGGCAGATAGAGCACAGCTAGGCACACACAGCTTATTGGCGGCGCTCTATCACAAAGGGATGGCGACGCAACTTATAGGCCCCACGAAACACACAGTGAAACTATGGTACGCAGCGCATACCAAACTTGGGTGGAATAATATTGGTATATCAACAGTGGGAGACTTATGGGCAGATGGGACTGTAAATCCATTCTCCCAGCTCCAGCAACAGTATGGTCTAGGCCAGAACGAGCTCTACAAATACGTACAAATTAGACATGCCCTGTTCACTGCGATACATACAGATGCAGACGTCCCTGAAGCCTCCCCGATGGAGGAAAGACTGCTTACAGATTTTATGCAGCACAGCGCCACTTCCCTCACATACCGCAAGTTGATGAACAATATAACTGACCCTACAGGTAAACTGCGGGAGAGGTGGGGGAACGAGCGGGGCGACATGGACGAAACAGAATGGAATGAAGCATTGGCCTCCCCGAAAGAAATAGGCATCTCTGCCAAGTTCCGTTTGGTACAACTTAAGATACTGCACGGGGTGTACTACACCAGAACTACCTTACATAAATTTCACCGGGCACAACACCCGTATTGTCTTCGCGGGGGTGGGGAGGAGGGGACGTTTCTGCACAACATCTGGGAATGTCCGAGTGTGATGGAGTACTGGAGGCAGGTGATGCGCACTATTTCCCAAACATTAGAGATCACTCTCCTTCCTGAAGCCCGCAAATGTCTTCTGAACATATGGGAGCCTAACGATCTCTCTCGTCGCGGTCAAATCTTGGGAACGATAGGCAGGATGGTGGCTAAGAGAGACATAGCGCAGAAGTGGGGAGCAACTAACACGCCTACACTGGTGTAGAAACATGGATGCGCTAATGCTCATAGAACGAGCGGTCTATGTGGCAAGGGCGTGTCGACGTAAGTGGAACAAGATCTGGATGCCATGGAATGCGTATAGAGGGGACCTGTGTGACCCACTACCTGAAGAGACCAATATTGATTCTGATGATGAGGTGGACGAGGACGACAATAGTTTGGAGTGAAGAGTATGAGTAGTAGTGCCAACGACTCCACGTGACTCCTATAAGACGACTTAATACGATGACGTGATACAGCCAGAGTGCTCATAGCCGTGCACACCAATTTGGATATCATACAGGACGTCAGCTGCCCAGTTACTGATTGGTTAGTGTTCATACTATTTGATGATGTATTGCAATGTATACACTTGAAATGAAGCCAGATGTCATGTTATTCACAGCATATACCGATTGAAATTTTTAAAGCTCCTTCAATACGCCGCCGGACCCAGGGTTGTCGGCCGACAGGCTGTGTTAATCCGACAGTACAAAATGTTCGTTGCATACCATTGCGGCCGACCCCCCTGGGTTGTAGGCCTAGAGCTGTGTATTGCTAATATTTTGCAATAAAAGTTCTTACAAAAAAAATATATATAATATATAAATTAAATCTGGGAAAACCCTCTAGTGGGTAACACTTATTTATAAACCAAATCGTATTGTTTTGTAAACGATACCAAGACCATGCAAACTACTCATCAGGATCATAGGGAGAACGGTTTCATGTACATCTCAACATTTGGTACGAATCTATCAGACCTCAGTCCAAGCCCCAGAGTATCAACCACTTCCCCCATACTTTCCCATGTTTCCTAGGGCATCCCCATGATCCATAAACTGTTTTTCTTGTTTGCACATCAGTCCATTGCTTTATCCAGCTGACCAAAAGCATCTGAGATGAAGAGTTTCAACATTTTGCAGTGCGTCTTTGAGGATGGGTCCAGATGCGTCCACAACACCTGTGAAATAACAGCAAACACTACCCACAGTATTGGTCAATCAGAAGACATTCCCACACCGCAAGAAAGTAGTGCACATATGATTGCAGTGACTGGCAACAGATGGTGCTGCCAGTCTAACCACATTCCATAGTCTCAGTGGTTTTAAGTAAGTCATCTGCAGGTATTAGAGCTGAATGAACCGGAGTCTCAAGGAGATGACAAGCACTCTGGGGGGGATGTACCATGTTACAACGCATACCATTACAACTACCTACTATTACAACGCGACCATTACAACGCATACCATTACAACGCATAGCGCTTTGAGGTGCTGGATAGTGGTAAGTATAATTTACTATTCTAACTCCAGTCCCCGTGGACACTAGGGAAGGTGTTGGATAGTAAATTATACTTATTCCCTATCCTAGAGCGCCCCCCAGCGCAATGCGTTGTAATGGTATGCGTTGTAAAAGTTGCGTTGTAATAGTAGGTAGTTGTAAAAGTTGCGTTGTAACAGGTGTATACCCTCTGGGGGACATGCACGTGTTTCTCCAATCTGAGTAATCCAAGGTGCCCAGCGAGTCCATACTGATGAAAACAGGTATCAAGTGGATTAACTTTTTATCTACTAAGTTCTTACATTCTTGATAAAAGAAACTAATTTATTAATTTAAGACGTCTACCTCAAGGGTGTAAGAGAGCTTTACATAGTATAGCCAGGCCTGACACGTAGTCCAGGCAATGCATTGAACCATGCATATGAAAGTAGTCTATTGAAGCAGCTGAATGGAACAAGCATTGGCATAGCCAATAGGTCTCACAATAGTGACCTTATAACTGTTTAGCCATTCAACGATTAATGTTGTTGCACAAAGGATATTGTGCTGCTTAACTAAATACTTTTAAGGTCCAGAAAGGGAGACCTATTGGCTATGCCAATGCTTGTTAGTCATTAGTCATCTAGTCAGTTGTCCAAACTTCCTCCTCTGAATCACAAGCGCCGGGAAACCCTTTGTTGGGTAGCTGTTTGCGCTATACAAACTAAACAAACTAAACTAGTCATGTGTATTAAAACCAAGCTCTGTACGATATCCATGGTAAAGAGAAGGAAACAAAACCTTCCTCTTGTGGGTTGGAAAACAGAAGTGTAGTTCAATGTGCACAAAGTGAAATCATGTGAACCAAAAACGATTCAATAAATTACCTCCACTGGAATGGATGAGCTGGACAAGTTAATGCATGTATTCGTCCATACATGCAACCCCTTGTTCATGCCAAAGTCGTCAAGTGAAAGCACAGCCATTCAAGATGAAACCAAACACCAGAGTAATATGTCGGTGCAGACCAATCGCAAAAACACAGGATGTGTCTCCACGTGCATGTTAGTGCATATCTCGCTGTACTAATAAAGTAAAACGCTCCATGCTGCACACATATATTGTGGTGCTACTAAAGTAAAAACAAAGTGCTCCATGCTGCACACCTATCAAAATATATGCAAGCCATAAACCAATGTGCTATGCCGGTACCGATCCTTCGTGAAATCACATGCACATAATAACCTGATGTTTATACATATCTCACAGTGTTAATAAAGTGAAAACAAAGCGCTCCGTGCTGCGTGCCAAATCAGTGTACCCACATTGTGCATATTAGTTAAGATGTCCCGGCAATGAGTTCAACATGCTGTTATGGCAAGGAAAGCATACCGTCCTGTGTAGTGGAAGTCCGCGTGTCCCTGCACAAAGTGATTCGGTGCTAAACGAGGTCCTTGCATGTAGAAATAAAAGAAGGGAAGCCAAGAAAGTAAAGAAGGCTAGCACGCGAGTGGTGCGTGCATGAATAGAAGCCCGGGAGTTGTGTGTTCGCACACGCGCAGCGAAAGTGATCACGATCGGATTTACGCGATAAAGCAAGATGGCAGCTGTGCGCGTAACAGCAAGCTGGTGGCTGGAAAAAGCATGTGGGTAGAATTTTGAAAACCCGCTTACTAAATGTCTTGCCAGAGCAGCGCATGCGCTGGATCAGGTGAGACCTAAAAACATAAGAGCATGAATATAGTTGTGGGAGGCAAATTAGTTGGGAAACAAACGGGTGCCTTCCACTAGAGGAGGAAAAAGTGTTTTCAGTGTTAATTGGAGGATTGAGGATACATCGGGTTTCTTTAGAGGGAAACATTGGTGTCCTCCTGAACAAAACAACTGGTATATTCAAAAAGGATTTTCAGAGTGGGACGATTTACCATGGAAAAAAGAAAAAACATGTGAACAGCAGGAGAAATTGTAAAGAAAAATTAAAAATATATTATCGGAGTGCTAAGAATGTTTCAGGGAGGAAGATATCTGGTAAGTTTACATGGCTGTAGAGGAAAGAAAGCATTTAGATGTTACAGTTAAAGGTTGAGTGCTTTTTAGTTTCTTTCGAAAAGCACCAATGTCTTATAGACACCTGATGTCTTCTGGAAAAGAGTTCCATTGTTGGGCCACAACCACGGAAAAGTATTAGGTAGCTGCTGGGTTTAATTTAAAGTTCAAGTCAAAAAGTCTGTTTACTCATTAGGTTTCTGGTCCCACCAAAGATGTGAAGGCATGGGTGAAGATAGGTGGGGTGTTGACATTTTAGATCTTAAAAGTCAGGCAAGCGAGTCTGAAGTGTATCCTGGATGTATGACATCACAACGCATGCTTTTACATTGCATGCTTTTACAACGCATGCCTTTACAACACATAGTGTTGAGGGGTGCTGGATAGTGAATAGTTTAATTTACTATTCCAACTCCAGTCCCCGTGGTTAGTAGGGAAGGTGTTGGATAGTAAATTAAATCTATTCCCTATCCTAGAGCGCCCCCAGCGCAATGCGTTGTAATGGTTTGCGTTGTAAAAGTTGCGATGTAAAAGCACTGCGTGGTAAAGGATGTTTCCCGTGTATCCTTACCTCCAGATGTTACCAGTGAAGGTCTCTCAGGACTGGTGTTTTGTGGTTGAAATTGATGGAATCTGTGGTCAGTCATAAAGTAGAATAGAACATGGCTTTCAGTGGTTCCACCGAGTTTTTGGTGACACCAGCATGTAGTGCATTTCCATAGCCGAATTTGGGGATGATTATTGTTTGGTTAATGGAATGGAAACCAGTCTGCTTCAGTAGAGGTTTTTAGTGTTTGAAAGTAAAGAGACCTGCTTGAGCCGATTTACAAGTGTGATAAATGTGAATTTTCATGTTTGATTTGGAGGCAATCCAGAAACCTAATGATTCAC
Organism: Lissotriton vulgaris; assembly: GCF_964263255.1. Classification (NCBI taxonomy): domain Eukaryota; kingdom Metazoa; phylum Chordata; class Amphibia; order Caudata; family Salamandridae; genus Lissotriton; species Lissotriton vulgaris. The sequence continues at coordinate 1,030,634,486 of NC_141687.1, forward strand.
CATCTTGTATTAGCTTGGGTGCAAAACCATCTATTTTCACTACAATCGAAATTGTGTTGTTTTTGAGGTATTACCTGCTTTGAGGTATGAATTGAGTGTTTTGGGAATTTAGCATCATAAATTTTAGTGATATCCACTTTTGAATGCAAACATAAGAAGATGAGGGACAGAGCGCTGAAACTTTTGAGACACTCACCCCAAGTCACAGATCTGGGTGGAATCCATTATCATTCTTTAGCTCACTTTGCCACCTCAGTTCAGACCCAGCTATATGCAAATCAAATTTTTTTTTAATATTTATTTTTATTAAATAAAACAAGCAAGGCAGACACAATATACACAGCGCTTCGCTTACATGAGGTCAGGTAGACAGTACATTAAATAATAAGAAATCATTGTAGGGAAGGAGGGGCACAGGGGAGAGAATAATCAGATGATATTACAAACAGTGAATGTGAGGTCAGGGGGAAAGTGGGATATCGATGTCATCTACTGCGGGTGGTGTACATATGTCACCTCGAAACCTATTCCATTGCCCCCAGATTTTCCCCCATTTCCGGGGGCGGCCCCGGGCCAGATACATGTTTTTTCCCGAAACATGCACCAATCCATGTTTTCCTTCCACATCTCAACCGTAGGCGGTCTTTGGGACCCCCACAGTTGTGGGATATCACGTTTAGCAATCATGGCCCCCAGGGTCGCCCACTGGGTCTGGGCCACGTTGTAATCTGTGGGTTCCCAGACTTTTAGCAAACAGCGTCTGGCCTCCGGTAAGAGAGGGACACCTGTAACTTCTTCCATTACATCATACACCCCATTCCAATAAGCCACCACGTCAGGACATTCCCAGATAATATGTAGAAATGTCCCCACCGAACCACATCCCCACTTACACAAACCCTCCTCAGAGAAGCCCATGCGAACCAGACGGGGGCCCGTGACGTACACCCTATGAAGGATCTTAAGCTGGACCAGCCGAAGTCTCGCTGGGATAGCAACCTCCTTGGGAGAGGAAATCGCCGACTGCCAGTCTTCATCATCTAATTCAAGACCGTCCCGAACCCAGAGATCACGCAAGGGCAACAGGAGGTCCGATCTATCATTAATCAGCTTTTTATATACGAGGGAGATTGTACTATCCGGAACGTGTCCATCTAGCAATCTATCTTCCAGCGGGGACGACTCTGGTATCGCCTCCCCCACCGAAAAGACTGACAACAAAGCATGGCGGACCTGAACATAGCAGAAATATTCAGAGTTCCCCAATTCGAACTCCTTCTTTAACGTATCAAACGACTTCACTTGTCCTTTGACCCATAGGTCTCCCACCTTGCTAATGCCAATGAGGTCCCATCTATCGAACCCTTTTGTCTTCCACAGAGTACCAAGCCTATCTGAGTCAAAAATGGGGGTCGCTAAGGTCAGGCGGTCCTTCCAACCCATAGAAGCAGTTGCATCATGCCATACACGAACCGCCGTCCTAGTAGGCCCAGATAATGACCTGACCGCTGATTTCGAGTACAGTGCCCTATAGTAATTGCCCCCCGGCAACAACCATTTGTCCATAGCAAACGCAGGATTCAGTTCAGGACCATACATACCGTGGTTAATGGCCCCCAACTGAGACGCCCAATAATATCACTTGATGTCCGGGAGGGCGATACCCCCATCAAACCACGGGAGCGTTAGTTTGGACAGCGCAATGCGAGGTCGACCGTCCCATATCAATTTCCTCTGGAGACCCTCGATGTTACGAAAATAACTGGCGGGAACTATGTCAAGCGTGTTTTGGAGGGCGTATAAGAAGCGAGGCAACGACATCATCTTAAAAAGGGCCGCGCGTCCCAACGGCGAGAGTGGAAGCCTACGCCATCCCGCAACATCCTGCCGCAGTCGAGTTAAAGGTGGGAGAAGATTCAGCTCATACCGGGCTACAGGGTGTGTGGAGACCCAAATACCCAGATATTTAAATCCCGTTTGTGTCACCTGTATAGGGCAGTTACGCGGGAGGAGGGGGACATCACCAGAAAGAACATATAGATAGGATTTGGCCCAATTGATAATTAAACCAGAGTTTCTACCGAAGGAGGCCAGGACATCACAGAAAACCATCAAAGATTTTCTGGGCGAGGTGAGATATAGCAATATGTCGTCCGCATAGAGCGAAATGCGATCTTCATAATCAGTAGACCACCGAATACCCCTTATCGAGGGCTCCCAGCGGATCCAGGCGGCAAGGGGCTCCAGGGCCAAGGCAAATAGGAGCGGTGATAGGGGGCATCCCTGATGGGTACCATGCCCGAGACTAAACGGTATCGAAACTCGACCATTGACTACGATCTGAGCATGCGGGTTTTCATAAAGAAGCCGGACCCAACCGATAAATCCAGGACCAAAACCAAATTTAGCTAATGCAGCCCACAAATAAGGCCACTCAATGGTGTCAAAAGCCATCGTGGCATCCAAGGACGCCAAGATGGCCGGCTCGCGCAACGTCCCAGCCCTCGCGAGAACTCCATGCAGACGCCTGAGATACAACGCCTGAGATACAACGCGGTGTTATGATGGGGAATAAAACCGGACTGATCCGGATGGACCAGGTCGCAAGTGTGGCTCAATGGTTAGAGCGGCAGACCCTGATGCAGAGGTCTAGCCCGGGACCAGGGTTCAATTCCCCACCTCGGCGGATCTTGGGCTCAAAATTCCACGGACCCGATAATCTCGCCTCGGTGCCTATTCCAATCATGGAGTCCCACTCTGCAACTCTGGGCAATAGCTTGCTTAATCTCCACAACGGCCCCCACAACGCTAAGGATGCCTGGCCTCCACCTTGGGGGTGCCCAGGAGTGAACGCCTCAAAGGGAAAGCCAGGATGGGTTCCACAGCGGTATTCGTACAAGCGCCTTGAGACCCTTGCGGGTGAGTAGTGCGCTATACAAGTATAAATTTAATGACAGTGATCAAACGATTGGCCAGCACCTTATGCAAATCAATCTTGACCCTGTGCCTCATGGGAACAGTCCTGGCCGAACTGCCAAGCTAGGTCTCCCCTGAACCGGAAACAAGCATCCTAGCACCGATTTCTGGGTAATATCCTTCATCAGCCAGGCTAGCTTAAATCCAGTGGCAAAGTGAGCAAGTCACCCACGCCTGGGCATACTCTGCCAACTTAGGGCGAACTAAGCAAACACAAGGAGCTGATGGATGGAGCGCTGAAACTTTTCAGACACTCACCCCCAGTCACAGATTTGGGTTGAATTCATCATCATTCTTTAGCTCACTTTACCACCTCAGTTCAGACCCAGCTTCTGAACTGGGGTGGCGAAGGGAGCTAAAGAACAATGATTGATTCAACCTAGATCTGTGACTGGGGGTGAGTGTCTGAAAAGTTTCAGCCCTCCGTCTATCATCTCCTTGTGTTTGATCCACTTTTGAATGCCAGTAGCGTGAGAACGTCATACAATTTTGTAATTTGTAAATAATGTTGTGTGTCATTTGCCTATTGGTAGAGGGACATTATCAACTTCTCTATCAGGGCACACAGCTGCTCCATGTATAAGCTGATTCGAGTAGGGGCTACGAACCCTGGGGAAGTCCACTTTAAGTGAATATTATCAGAGCAGCATTTTCTTACTCCAACCATCTATTTTCAGCTGGTTATCTGAGAGAAACATGCTGGGTTTTGACAAGTCGTTGGTGGTTGATGGTGTCAAAAGATGGAACAAGAACGTAGAAGACCGTCCACTAGCCCAGACGCCATGGACATCATAAATGGCTGTTTTGGTGCTGTAACGTTTTCAAAAGACAAAATGATTTCTTTTATTTAAAATAGTCCTATAATTTTTTCACTATACAATGGAATACATAGTATAAAGGGTGTTGAGTGTTGTATGATCGACACTACATATATGTAATTGTAGACTATCTAGTTCATGAATTAGTCCTCATATAACAGTGCACTTAGAAAGTCTGAAAGCCAGAATGATAAATTGCTAGCAGGTGCTCCTATTCAATGGAAGGGCGTTGACGTGCTACACATTGATGATTGCTTTACCGAGTCTGAAGTAATTTGTGACTAATCTGTAGTCCGACAGCAGATTCGGATTGATAGCAGAGGCACGATTTTCCCCAGAGTTAGCTAGTCACATAACTTGCCTTCCTGCAGCAATGAATTAACAATGTGACAAGTTTTGGCAAAAGACTAAAATTCGGATTAATGACACGGACAGGAGAAAAGTCCTCAAGGTGGAATGTGGACTTCAATGCTTTCACTAGCATTACTAATTGTTCTTCAATTCCTGAGCAGAACTGGCTCCATTCTTTTGGGTGGGGTGGGGTGGGGTGGGGTGGGGTGGGAGACCATTAAGGATTTGGATGCACGGTCAGGAATTAAGATTCTGAAGAATGTATAGCTTTTAGCAGTGAAGTGTATTAGTTTAAAAAAATTGAACAATTCTTTGGCTTTATTTAGTGGTTTCTGATTCAATGTCTGAAGAAATGTTGCTTTGGCAGCCAAGATTAAGGCATGTATTTTTTTTGTTTCCTTTTCGGTTCTCGGAGTGCTTTTGAGTGTGCGTAGGTCAAAAGGTATGGTGATAGGTATTCATTTATTGGCAAATCAAGTGTTTCTGCCATAGCACTTTTGAACAAACTCTTCATTCAGTCAGCCAAACTTACCCATTTTTTTTTTAAATATATATTTTTTGTCCTCATTTTCTTTCAGATGTGGTTTATGTGCGAACGGTGGTACCCTCGAACATCTGATTTATGTATTTTGCTGTGTGGGTTCTATTGGGAGGTTTCCCATTGCCCGGACTCTTCAAGCTTGTTTCAATTAATCATAGGTCTTCAGATAGTTTGATTTACTGTCTACCTTCTCTTGTATGCAGACCATAGGTCAGTTGCCTTATTGTTCGGATTGGACTGGAGGTCCATTTTATGCACCTTTTCTATTGGTTTATCCTATTTCAGTTTTGACTGAGAGATGATGAGGTGAGATACTGGAGGGGTATCACAGAATGACTAGACCAACTGAGTTAGGAGCTTGATGGAGGTGATGTTTGGGCACCCGAGGTTATCAGGTCTTGGATTTTACCTTTGTTGTGGGTTGGGAATGTGCAAATTTGTTTGAGATTGTCGTTCTTCGTAATTGTTGGAATTCACAAAAGAGATGGTTCTTATTGTTCCTGCTGCTGATGCTAAGGTCACTGATGTATAGTTTGTTCAGAGTAGATTTGCTGTAATGTTATTTATTCCGTGAATAAAGATTTGCGCTGTTTAGACCTGTAAAGGATGTGGATGTAGTTGGTTTCTTTTGGGGATACTCTGATGGCATTCTTGAAGGATGAATACTATGGAGTTTGTATTTTAAAGGTGATGAGGGAATGAGGATGGCTAAGTTTATTACTACCTCCTGAGATGCGAGTTCGGTCCTCCCTAATGATACAGTATCCAGCTGGAGTGCGCCAGGATTCTGCCAGATCAGCTTGGAGTTGTGGGGCGGCGTTGGCTATGTCCGAGTGGCCAGAATTGTCATACCTGCACTTGTGAAAGAAGCATTTGATTTTATTTGGTGAATTGTTACTGTTGTATTTCTGATTGTAGGTGAAAAATGTTACTATGCTTGGGTCCATAACAGTCTTTGCTTTTCATCCATGGTAAACCTATAATCGAAATGGTAACTATTTATGTAAACACGTATATTTTTTACAGTTGTGCTAACCACATTTTGATGTTTCCAATGCACAGCATAACATCATGGCTTATTACAGTTTGTCATTGTTGGTGTGCATATGTATAGAATATTGTCTAAAATGCCACAACTCAAAAAAAGAAAACTCTAAATAGGTGACATGCAGGTAGAGTAGGTGGGAGTCACAGTGTGATCGTAAAAGCTCACAGCTGAGCTGCAAACACAGTGCTAAGGGATTATAGATTTTTTTCTAGACTATTACTGGTAGTCATAGGCACATACTGCAGTTGGGGTTCAGAGCATGCTCAAAGCAAACACGGATAACTTTTGAAAAGGCCATGTTGAACGTTTAATGAACAGTGAAAACGCCCATTGGGGAGCACCTCACAGTGCGGCCCTCAAATTATTCTGCTAGCTGCTCTAGTGGGAAACTAATCTAGGATGCGGCATAGCCGAGAGAACGGCGCCTCCACTTAGATGCATGCTATAGCGAATCAGCATGGCAGCACAATGCAGTGCGGCTCACCCACGCGCACTGTTATTTTTAACCCATTCTCTCTCTCAGTACCACTTGACCTTGTCACTACCCTGACAGATCGTTACCCACTGGGCACGTGTTTTCTGACACTTTGAACATAGGCACAAATATGATGTACTCCGGTCCACATTTTGACATCAACTTTTGTCTGCTTATCTCTCTTCAGTTTCCAGGAGGTCCCTCGTAAGGAACCGTTTCTGAACGACACAATACAGGTCGTATACCGGTGTCCTCTTAATTCGGAGGATCCAAGCAATTATATGAGCACTAAGGTCCTGACGAATCGCCCTTAGGGCGAGAAACATGTCGACCGTTTTCACAACAAGGGTTGAATAAAGGTTTGGTCTCATTGTTCACCACTCCTTAATACCCCTTCATTTTTCATAAAGCAGTGAGCCTGACCAATAAAATAATCACCATTAGGACTCTACTGACTTTTTTTAAACACACCACCACGCTCACTATTGCACTTTTTTAGGCCCCTCACACCCACACACCCGTTGGCTCGGAATAGAAGATCTCCGCCAAAGTGCAGCTTCCCTTGCTGCCCGACGGGCATTGCACCGCCAGCCTGCCGAAGGAGCAGGATACCGATGATGACGCTGGACGGTCATCGGCTGGGACAACAGTTGTGGTCCTGCCGTTAGCCTGTGTGAGGTATCCTTACATTCTGAAAAGGGTCTACACCATGCACTCAACCCCCACTTTTTTACTGAGTGAGAGAGAAGAGAGGCTGAGCTAAAATTCTTTAGCTCCCCTTGGGGAACTCTGTACAACTCTATTGGTAGCTGCTTCTCAGGACGAGTACATTGGACCCCACTCAAAAATCGTCCACCCCTATTCCCCCTGTTTGATACCAGGGCCTAATTGTTAACATCGTCCCTAGGCTGTTCCTGGATGACAAACGTTTTAAAGTAGACTGGTGCCAGGTCTCCTGGAAATGCACCAAGGACCTGCTGTTTCTGATTAGCCAGACTGCCAAACGATTGTCTGAAGCGCTCCAAGAGAAAATATCTGCCATAGAAGCAACTATGAAAAATGCCACTTCTAAAAATAATAAACCAGCATTTACGACAAAACTCGCTGAGATTAACCAAGAGATGGCTGACCACCATGACTTCCTGCTAAAACAGAAAACCACCAAATTGGAAAAAGACATAGCCAAATTTGCAAAGGAGAAAGTATATCCCTACCTCAAGGATGATTACAAAGGAAAAAAGAACAACTACTCTTCGGATGATAATTCGAGCACGGACAACAGGCGTGGCTCCACGAGCAGCGACTCCAGCGGAGGCTACCCGGCGAGAAATGCAAGACCCACACGTCCCTGGCAACAAGGATATCACCAAGGACCAGTGTTCCATGGCCCACCTCATGTACCACCACCGTGGAAATATCCCTTCTACCCTCAGGGCCCCCCGCAATTCTACCCCCTAAATCCGCCTCCTTTTCAGGGCAGAGGTTGGGGCAGAGGAAGAGGGCGAAAGCGAGGCGGGAACAAGGGTGTACAGTGGCAAGACCAGATGCCAGAGCCGACGGGAGTGGAAACCAGGAGCGCGACAACCAGAGGGAGAAGAGTTTGATCGTGAACCTTTCCAATAGAACCCTGACTACTACAGAGAAGAATGTTCTGGAAAAAGGGCTGGGATTTGTCCCTACACCAATCCCCGACTCATTTCAGGAAATGATCGAGCTGAAGCAGTTCTTCAGGAAGATACGTCTCCGGGCCTTTTTTGATAATCGGCCAGATATTCCCTGTGAAGATACGGGTCTCAGGAAACCTTCCACCTTCACCCCCACTGATGGGATGGTACCACCAGAGATCCTGACATTTGAAAGAGCAGTTCTGCGAACTATGCAGAACAAACCCTCTATCAGACCGTTTAACAATCTTTCCAATGCTGAAAGACAGGCAGCTTCCTCCCTTGGTAAGGACACTTCAATTGTTATCAAGCAAGCCGACAATGGGGGAGCTACTGTCATACAAAACTATGATGATTATGATCAGGTGTGCAGACGCCAACTAGCAAATACGACCCACTACAGATTACTGACAGAAGACCCAACCAACCGACTGACTACCACCGTGATGTCTCTGGTCATCGAAGCAGAGACTAACGAATGGTTAAGTAAAAAAGAGGCAGAATTTCTGGTAACCACGGACCCGGTCATACCATACTTTTACACTCTGCCCAAAATACATAAGGGCACTACCCCAGTCCCAGGAAGACCTATCGTGTCTGGCATCGGTTCGATTTTAGAACCCCTTTCTCAATTCTGTGATGCCTTCCTGCAACCTCTGGTCAAACTCATCCCGTCCTATCTGCAGGACACGAGAGATGTACTTCGTCTGATCAATGATATGGATGGCAGGGAGGATATTGATCTCCTCTTGACACTCGACGTGGAAGCGTTGTACACTAATATACCCCAACAGGCAACGCTGGAAGCAGTGGACTACCTCCTACGACAAGAGGAATGGCTATCCCCTACCCCGGTTTCATTCATAATGGAGTTGGCACATATTGCATTGACTGAAAATTTCTTCAAATACGAGTCCAACTTGTACCACCAGATCCGCGGGACATCGATGGGCTCGACCTTTGCGCCGAGCCTGGCATGCATTTACATGGCATCGTTTGAGAAAAAATGCATCTACCCACCTGAACACAACCCATTCCGTGAAAATCTCACGTGTTGGCGTCGGTACATCGACGACATCCTGGTGTTTTGGAAGGGGGATCGGACAACATGTGAGGCCTTCTGTACGTGGATAAACCAACAAGACCCATTTCTTAAGTTCACGGGCACTATTTCCGATAAATCCATACCCTATTTGGACCTCACCATAGTACTGGAGCCAACCACGATCAGCACCACTCTCTACAAGAAGGAGACTGACAGGAACAGTCTGTTGCCTTACACCAGCCACCACACGAGATCCCTGAGGGACAATCTCCCCTTCGGACAATTTCTCCGCCTTCGGAGAAACTGTAGTTCAATTAATGACTACAAACAACAAGCACATTCTCTACAAACCAAACTTCTGGACCGGGGGTACCCCACACGCCTTCTGAAAAATTCCACCAAAAGAGCCCTCAACAACAACAGAGAGGCCCTACTTGAGATACACCCTAAGGAGCCAGATGATAAGATCACTTGTGTGACCTCCTTTACAAGAAACTCCTCATTCATCAAAAAAACTGTCAGTACACACTGGGGCATTCTCAACTCCGCAGGGTTGGAGTTACCGCGCCCACGGTTTGCCTTTAAGAGGACGGCTAACCTTAAGGACACTCTTATCCATACCCGTCCCAAGAAAACCAGCACCCAAGCTGTCAATACGCTTTGGGATCTCCCCCCAGTGACTGGACACTATCGCTGTGGTTCCTGTGTTGTCTGTCCCCAGACCATCCAGGGCAAGACCGTTATACTCAATAACAATTTCACTTGGACAATGAACAAACATACTAACTGCAACAGCTCCAGATGCATTTATGTTTTGATCTGCCCTTGCGAATTGTTGTACATCGGGATGACAATGCGCCCTGTGAAGCAACGGATAATGGAGCACAATAGCAACATTCGATGTCACAAGACACACACAAAGCTCTACGAACATTGCAAGGACAACAATCACTCTCCAGAGAACATCCGATGGACTGTCATTGAGTCTTTACCAAACCTGAACCAACAAGCCCTTTTCAGACATGAACAGAGATGGATACACCGACTACACTGCGATGAATTGGGATTAAATGATGGGGTGCCCTGGACGACACTCGCCAGATAGTTATTATTCTGGACTTGTTGTCCACTCCCAAGTGCTTTCACATGCCTCACCAGACTTCTCAGCCCATTCCAAGATGGCCCCCGCATTATACTGCTTGGGCCGCGCTATCTCCAACTAACCCCTCTTTGCTTTTTACTCCCGCGTGCCGTAACCTAGCAACTTGAGGAAACACCCCTCGGTGCGCGCTCAACTCTTCCTTATTTAGACCGGACAGTGCCTGACTACCTTGCCGGCTGTCCAGTCATCTGAGTTCCTGTGGGAGGGGTAGGTGCAGAGATGCCTGCCACCAGCGACTTTTGAGGTAAGGTGTTGAGCTGAGCCCTGATACACAGCTTGCAATCTGCCTATATACGCAGCAAGCCCACTCCCGCTCACGGGTTACCGTATGATTCATTTTTCCCTAATGATCCCGCTGGATGCCTTACTCTCCTTGTAGGAACTCCTCACTCGCTGCTGGCCCCACCTGGACAGCTCGTGAGGCCTTAAGGAGGACTCACAACGGGTAAGTGCAACATAGAACCGTAGATTGGCCTGTCTCACGCGCACCCGTTGAGCATGGCATGTTTACTTGTTTCCTCGCTGGTATACACGATCACCCCGCTAGCGTTGAATTAACCGTGAAACAGAGTGTCAAATCACATTTAATGGTTTTACCTGTGCGGCTCTGCATCAGTTGTGGCTTAAAACTTTAGCCTACGATTGTATACATACTATTTTAACACTGGCGCCACACGCCGCTCGACTATGCGAGGGTGTATCACTAACACTGGTCTTGAAGTGTGATGATCCACCCCACCTAGGATGCGGCATAGCCGAGAGAACGGCGCCTCCACTTAGATGCATGCTATAGCGAATCAGCATGGCAGCACAATGCAGTGCGGCTCACCCACGCGCACTGTTATTTTTAACCCATTCTCTCTCTCAGTACCACTTGACCTTGTCACTACCCTGACAGATCGTTACCCACTGGGCACGTGTTTTCTGACACTTTGAACATAGGCACAAATATGATGTACTCCGGTCCACATTTTGACATCAACTTTTGTCTGCTTATCTCTCTTCAGTTTCCAGGAGGTCCCTCGTAAGGAACCGTTTCTGAACGACACAATACAGGTCGTATACCGGTGTCCTCTTAATTCGGAGGATCCAAGCAATTATATGAGCACTAAGGTCCTGACGAATCGCCCTTAGGGCGAGAAACATGTCGACCGTTTTCACAACAAGGGTTGAATAAAGGTTTGGTCTCATTGTTCACCACTCCTTAATACCCCTTCATTTTTAATAAAGCAGTGAGCCTGACCAATAAAATAATCACCATTAGGACTCTACTGACTTTTTTTAAACACACCACCACGCTCACTATTGCACTTTTTTAGGCCCCTCACACCCACACACCCGTTGGCTCGGAATAGAAGATCTCCGCCAAAGTGCAGCTTCCCTTGCTGCCCGACGGGCATTGCACCGCCAGCCTGCCGAAGGAGCAGGATACCGATGATGACGCTGGACGGTCATCGGCTGGGACAACAGTTGTGGTCCTGCCGTTAACCTGTGTGAGGTATCCTTACATTCTGAAAAGGGTCTACACCATGCACTTAACCCCCACCTTTTTACTGAGTGAGAGAGAAGATAGGCTGAGCTAATTTCCTAGCTCCCATTGGGGAACTCTGTACAATACTCATTGTTTGCTGCAAACTAATCTTTAACAAAAATTTTAAAATTGAGGAGCAGGTCATCCCGCCTATAAGCTACTGGGTGCTTCCTGAGGCCTTTTATTTCTTCTAGTCGTAGAGCTTTGCTTTCAGCTTCACCCATTTCAGTGTGGCTAGCCACTGGTGTAGGCGGTATACGCGGTCTCCATTTCAATGTCATGTTTCACTTGGCTAACAGCAAATTAGTCTACGAAGCGGGCAGCCAGCTCACACTTATTGGTGCATTTGAAGAGCCCCGGGGTACAGACCTCCCTGATTCTAAGGTTGGGGCTACCATTAGCAGCAGGAAGTGGATCAGTGACTATAAACCAGTAGTATGTTAAGGTGACAACTCCACAGCACATGTTGCAAATCCACTTCAGCTGCACCGCAGGCACAAGACCTGCCTCGAGGGAACATTCGATTGATTTCATCAGGAGTCAGGCTCCATGTAGTACATGAAGCTGGATGTTCGTGAATCTTGTGTTATGTGAGACTGTGTGCATGAATGCAAATAAATAACCCATAATCAGTCATGTGATACGCTAGCTATCTCAGACTCCCACTCCTCAGTCAGATCCCACAACAAGTTGTGTGCATGCTTCCTCAAAGCACTATTGAACCAGCTTATTAGCCCGATCAACTATTGTCCCTCGTATACACAATTTGTGTCCGGTGTGTATTTGAGCCTCCATAATGGCTATGCCCAAGGTGGTCTTATATGGGTTAATAATGACTCTAATTCTAGAATTGTCCTTCATGAATGCTAAGCTAGTCTACAGTGGATTCAAATATTAAGAGCTGTCCATCTAGAAACAGATCACCAAGTGTTGTAAAGCCAACCGTGCTCCAGCGTCTTAACTTGCCTGCGAATAAATAACCCAGGCATTTCAGCATGCCTAAGGGAGGAATAGCTGGCACATAGCGAGCACAGTCTTTAGTAATGAGCAAGCGTATGTGTAAACACTTTTGAGCTACAAGTAGCAGCCCAGGGCGCCCCTTTCTAGTTTTACCTTATGGAAGACAAAGCCCAAGAAAATGTTCTGTGCACTGAGCCAGTATCTTCAAATGCGCGTCCCGAACAAAAATTCACCCACTGCAACCGATTTGCCCAGTAATAGTGTTTCATAGTTGGGGGCCTGAGCTCTCCCTCATCAGTTATAAGCCGTAGCTTACCTACCATTATTCTGTGTCGATAATTGCGCAATGCATGATCTTCGAGTAACATGTCCAACTTCCAAAAAAATTTCCCTGGGAGGTATAATGGGAGGTTGGTGAAATAGTACAGGAGACAAGGAATAAACATCCTTTTGAACAGAGGATGACCGTGGGCAGAAGAGTTCTCCAAAACTGGATCTGTACCTGTAATCCAACACCGCCCTGGAAATATTTTTTTTCAAGTTAGTTTTCATCAGTATGAAAGATTTTAATTTCAAAGTACCGGAAGGATGCACCCTCCCATTTAAGAATCCCATCCCTTAGGTCTATCCGAACCACCGGAGTGTTCAGGCAGATTGGAAAAAGGCAGGCTTTAGTCCAATTAATGTAGTTACAACCTTCTAACGAAATCTTGAAGGATGTTTGTGATGCTATTGTGCTCATCTCGAACGTACAGCAACACACGACATGGACTCTATCGCATAGGAGATACCCCCCAAAAGAACCCCTGTTGACTCATCTTGACTTCTAAGGGTTCCCCAGCAGAGAGAAACAGAAAAGGGGCGAGTGGGCACATTGAACGTGTGTCTCTGTGTTCTGCAAATGGAGCAGATGTCAGGTTGTGGACTTCGAACCTGGCTATTTGGTATGTGTACATTAGTAGAATTAATTTATTATTCGCCTGTCAAAGTCAAACTTGGCTAAGACAATAATCAGGTAGTTGCAATCAAGAATGTCAAATGCTTTCTCTAGATTGAAGAGCAGGCAGGATGAATAAGGCAACGCTCCATAAGCATGTAAGGCTGGCAAACGATAAGTGTGGTATTCCTCCCAGGAACACAACTGTTTTGGTACGGTTAAATTAAGTCCAAGAGTACCTGTAATTTTCCACCTGCCATACTTTTGCTGAAGACTTTGTTGTCAGCGTTGGGAATAATCAGCAACCTATATGAGCAAAGGCTACAGGAATCTCTGCCGACTTTGGGTATTGAGTCTATCAAGGCCTCTCTGAGAAGAGGGCAATCTCACCTCTGCTGTCACAGCCTCTGTGCTGCTAGTAATTCTGGATAGGTTTGGCAGAATTCTAGTGGGAACCTATCAGTGTAAGGTGTTTTCCCCATGACCAGGTCCACAGTCGCGGATTACTTTCCATAGTTAGTGATGAGTGTCTCCATCTTATCTCTTAGAACAGCGGGAGCAACAAGGTTTCAATCTAAATTACTCCATCACAGTGTCAGGTCTTTGATGAATGGTACTGTATAACATAGGAGCTGTAGAAAACTTTGTATATTTCATGTTGCGTGTGTACAGTCATTGCTGATGCTGCATTAAGCGTGGAGATGGAGGCATTTGCGTGTTCTCAGTCAAGATTTAGAAGCCATGTCTACACTCTACTCACCCTATCCAACTCCACATGTGCTCAGGCAGCAAACGCAGAATGCGGTTGAGGCAGCAAAGCTGATCAAGCAGGGCAAAATGCACAGTGTGTTCTGCTCAAAGAGTATGTCTACGAGTGGGATCTAATGCATCTTCTTTTTTCTAGCTGAAGTAAAGAGTTCTCCTCTGTGCGCAGTCCATTATCAATGATGTTACGGCACCAATCACTGCAAGTATAAAGATACCCCTAGCCACAACCTTGAAGACTGTTAAGGAAAAGGCTGTGCCAAGATTGTCTTCAAAGTAATTCAATGCTCACCTCAGGCAGCGTGGTATTCCATGTCTTTTAAGGTACGGGGCTGCAAGCGCCAGACCAGGGTTGGAGATTAAACACCACCCCCCGTTTAAGCCAAAAACTGATTGTGATCAGAAACAGTTGTATGTGATAGTCTGATTGGGCAACCAGATGGCCGAGGGATTCAGTTCCGATCTAACCAAACATGTTTATCATGCAGTGGTGAGTAAAATGAGTGGAGTCTGACACCGGGGTCGTGCTACCTCCAAATATCCACTCAATACCATTGGTCCAGCCAGCCAGAAAGCTCCTTTGCATTTTGTGTCATGGATGATTGCAGGGGGAGGATATGATCTGTTTAATTTGTTGTCTAGAAAACAAAGAAATCCCCAACCAGAATCCAAGGTATGATGATCTGACAAGAACGCTGCTCTGATTTTGTAAGGAGTGGTCAGCGTGTGAGTATAAGGGGGCCCCATTCAAATATAGAGGTGCATGAGATAGCTGGTAGTGATGTATCTGGTAGCATGTGAATTGTGTATGTAATGGCCAATGTAGGTGTAAAATGTAATTGTGAGGCTATATCAGTAATTGGTGTTGACTGCAATGGAAAATGTAACATACAGTCAATAATGTGTCAATGTACCCCTGCTTTAAGCAAAGCACGAGTAAACAACAGGAAAAACAAGCTGTAATGTATTTAAAGCAGATCATCTACTGTTTGTGGAGTCACAATGGGGAGGGATTCAGAGGAGCACAGAGACCCCTGGGATGAAACACTGTCTTCATCACTCACGGATGTACAGTAATCAAAACAAACAGAGTGTAACGCCTCAAACCAAGGGAACATGATTCTCCGAACCAAATCAATACATTCTTCATTTGAAGAATCCAGTTGGCTAGAATCCATGGACATTGGTCCTTTGGTGAATGACGCCAGTGCCGAATGGCATTTTATATTTAGCTTGAGTGGTAGAGAGGGGCTGAAACACAGCAGCGCTGTGTACCATATCAGTCTTCTTAGCTCATTTTCATTGATGCCGTTCATTCGTTACTCCCATTTCCCAGCGGTGGTTGCCTATCTTGTGGCTCATTGCTTCTCTGCACAGTCCTAGGCGGGTGCCGGATCAGTGAAAATGTATGTGTGTTGCCCAGAGACAATTTTTAGCTTTACAGGGAACAATAAGGAGTATTGCAGCCATGTCTCTCTGTTTCCGTTTAACCCCAGTGAAAAAGGCCCTCTGGTGCTCCATAGCCAGGGTGTAATCTGAGAAGTCAAAAAGCGGCAGTTCTATATTTCCAGGTGGGCAGCTTGTCTGGCCCCTTGCAGATCTCGTTGCAGTCCCTGAAATGAAGCAACAAAGCTACAATAGGTTAAGGTGAGTAGCCTAAGGGAGACCTCTGTGACAGTACTTTTCAAGAGGAAAAAAGGCAGATTGTTTGAGAGGTGGAACAAATGTCTTGGTCCACTTCTCCAGAAAATACACCACGTTCTGCCTTTCAGAGCTCTCGGGCAGGCCCACAACACTAATGTTGGTTCACCGAAAAAATCCATCAGTGTCCTCAGCCCTGCTCTTTAAAAACTGCATGTGAGCCACCAGTTTGTGGATTTGCTGCTGAAGCTTGAATATTTTCAGTTGTAGCCCTGCCAATGGGCATTTACTGCACCACCCTGTCAACTAACTTCTTGTCGTCATCCTGAAGTTGGACCCACATCTAGCTACACTGCGTTCATTTTGGTTTAAAAAGACATCCCGATTGGTCTGGCTGCACCTAGGAATGCATCGAGTTTGTCAGTGCTAACAGACAGGAAATGTTGGTGGATCCATAGATGAAAGACCCACAGCCTTGCGGTTATATATGGCCAGCTGTGGGCGACTGGAGGGTCAGTTTGGCTGCTTTATGTTTCCCCATACCTATAATGACACTTCCTTCAAGGATGCATTATGGTTTGTCAGCTGCTGTAGGCTAAGCCCTAGTCTGCAGTTTAATGAGGAACAACTATCAACCAGACTAGAGAGCATCCCTCCTTGGCTCAAAGGCCCACTTTTTAAGACAATCCTCACAGAAGTTTTTTTGTTGTTGCTGGCAACAACAGCTTTGCAGTCTGTTAGTACATCAATAACAATTCTAAGTGCAACTGTGTGTATGATGGTGGGCAGCCCCCTCGGGCCACAGTACATTTATATGGGCAGAAAAGTAGTGACAGGATTCAGATAGGGGTGCTAGGGCTGTATGTGACAACTGCATCCACGTTGGGAATGCTCTGCACCTCAGAATGCTAGCAGTTAGATGCCAATGACTACTCAGGTGTGCTGTAGGTAGATAGTGGGGGTGAAATGTGTACCCTCCTCAAAGATGTGCAAGCGAAGGAAGCAAGGCAGGGCTATGCTTGTTAGTTAGTTAGTTCCTCTTAGTCTGTAGGAGAGAGATGCCTGTAGTGCTCAATCATCTAGTGTACTTGAAGCCCTCAGTGTAGTTCAGGTAAGGGCGAGGTAGGGAGCAACAGGAGCACTAGTAGTGAATGAGAAGCGTGGGTCCCAAAACAGGTTTCTGTGGTATCCCTTCCTCATTCAGTTGCCACAAGTCTGCAGGGTGGAGGGTGAAGTTCAAGTGAAGGGGGTCGAAGCTCTCTAACCACACTTACCTTGCCACCCACTTTCAAGCCTGCCCACTCCACACCTCTCATTTGGCCCAAAGTAATTCCAGTATCCCCAATGCAGCATAATTAGTAGGACCCATCAGGGACTCCAGTCATGTATTCTGGGTTGGCACTCTCTCAGCCGACCCGGATAGCACTGGAGTGCCCCTCCTTATGATTCGGATAGATTCCAAGGGGACCTGGTCGAGAGACGATGCAAACAAAAAAAATTGCGCTCCAGTAACTACTTTCTGTGGAATGTGATCTGTTGGACGAGTGCGCTTCGCCTAGGGACAACTCTTTTCTTCTGATATATATATATATATATATCAGAAGAAAAGAGTTGTCCCTAGGCGAAGCGCACTCGTCCAACAGATCACATTCCACAGAAAGTAGTTACTGGAGCGCAATTTTTTTTGTTTGCATCGTCTCTCGACCAGGTCCCCTTGGAATCTATCCGAATCTTCTGATATATATATATATATATATATATATCAGAAGAAAAGAGTTGTCCCTAGGCGAAGCGCACTCGTCCAACAGATCACATTCCACAGAAAGTAGTTACTGGAGCGCAATTTTTTTTGTTTGCATCGTCTCTCGACCAGGTCCCCTTGGAATCTATCCGAATCATAAGGAGGGGCAAATATATATATTTGTTTGTAATCCGGGGTACCGGAATTGCCAGAGCTCACCTATTCTGGATAAAATTGCGGCGGTGTTGGGGTTACAGGACTTCACATTGGGCTCGGCATGAGTCTCATCCTTGCCCCCGCCCAGAAGACACCAGAATTACGGAGCTTGAAACGGTTCAGGGGACTGGAGGAGACGGCGTATTCCTGGAGCAGCAGGTTGTAAGGATCCTTTACCAACACAGCGTTATTCCACCCTGCGCAGCATCAACCAGGCAAGACTCTAAAACATTGCATCCTGGGACTGGTAGTTGTGGCACATGTAGCGCCTAGCCAAGGTCATCTGCGATAGGATGTAACCTGTATGGGTGGAGCAGCGCTTAACAAATCAGGTGGGGCGTGATATTAGAAGACACAAAGGTTTTAAAAGGGCCCTAATGCCAAACATTACATTAATAATGGTGTATTTAATCAAAATCAGAGATGCAACAGTTCTCTTCAGTGTAATTTCACAATTAGTTTTCTCGATTGTTAGTTCACTGTGTGTGCTCTGTTCAGAGATATTTTCTAAACTATTTCTAACATGGCCACATTAAGACGAGGAAGGTAACTGAATCACGACATAAATCAGATAGTAGCATAGTGCCTGGAATCCTATGGTCTAGTTTAGGGCGATTTAGCTTTTTTTTTTGTTTTGCAACTTTCCTTCACAGGAAGGAAGAGTGCAGTTGTTTATTACTACTTCATTAATTCACCACTCTTAATTTCTTTATTGTGTGGTCAGTAGTCGGAGGACAAGGTTTCGGTTGTGAAACTTTGTTTGCAGTATGAGGCTGGACAAATGGTCACCCCAGATTGCAAAGTTGAGGTTTCACCAGTTTAGTGTACCACTTACACTACTACTTCATGGTGACAGACATGTTGGTTTTTCACTACATCTCGAGTCCAATTCCTTAGTCCAATTCCTTAAGACTTGTAATCTCTGCATTTTAAAGGGGTTCACACTTTCAACAGAACTAGTTGCCAACACATTACACCCCAAGAAAACATGTCAGTGCCCAGCTTTGTGCCTCAAATTCCAATGCAATCCTGAGAAGGACACCACTCTTTTCAGAGCCTAGGTGGACTGAAGTAAATGCTTTTAAGGTACATGGCCGCCTCACATAATTGCTTAAGTACTTTAAGATGAGCTTTAAGGGGTTTTGTTTTGGAAACACTCAATGACAGATATTTGTGGCTGTGACTGAATAATGTACCTTTAACATATAATGAACAAAGGGCCTTGGAATCGCAGCTCTTGGTAGAATTAGAAGTCTTTTTAAAATTATTTTTATTCAACATGAACTGAAAGTTGATTTTGTGCCATTACTATTATTGAGCCTACATATATGTCACCTGTATCTTCCAATGGTTGAATTATTGTAACTACAAAGATCATTTAAACTAACCATGCTTGTTCACTGTACTCATCACCAGTCTAATCCGTAGTTCTGTAGTGCCTATTTTCCAACACGAATAGAAATGAAAAAAATCAAAAACATAAGCTGTATCATACCTTTCTTGAACCAGCAATTTAATTGTGACCATTTGATAATGCACAATGGTCTCTCTACCACATCTGGATCCTACACTGAACGTAACTCTTCTTCCTGTGTCACAGAGTGTTAGTCCGCTGCACACATTTTCACCAAGTTACTTCCTCTACACATTTAAACATGGAGACTCAGAGGGTCTACTGATGTCCAACTCCACATTGTCTGCAACAAACTACGGCATACGGTTCCTCCTGGTCATCATGGAAACCAGCAGATGCCTTTTACCGCACTTCACCATAGTTGTCCCCATTTACTGGCAACACTATCAGGTATAACCCGCACTTTGTACATATTTGCTTCCTCTGTGTCGTAGGCACACAGTTACTGATCTCAATGCTGGGCAAAAGAGAAACCACAGCCAGTGACATTTCTTGGTATTGTCTGAAAGTCTGTTACATCCTGAAGTAGAGGGGGGCAGCAGGGTCAGTTACCTTTACAGAGACTTCAAACATGCATCCACCTAGGCCATTATTTTTGTGTTTAGAAGCTATAAGATATTACATGATAGCCTTGTATTAGAAGTGGTTTTCATTTCAGATATTATTCCTTCAAATACAATATCAATGCCATGGGAAGCCTTCCAGCTAACCCACAGGCACCTTAGCATACATCATCTAAACCTACATACCGGATCATGGTCTTTTGAATTCTGTCCAATTACCTTCACTTACCTTGCTATAGGTACAGTACCGGAATGTCTTAATTTATATGTTCATGTTCTATGCCTCATGTACAAAGTATTAATTGAATGCGCACAACACTGATCAAAAGTTTCACATTCATGGCTATTAGTTTGCTATTCGTTTTCACTTGTTTACAATACAGAACACAATGAAAAATGCAACAAGAAACCCAAGTTTTAAAACACAGCGCAACAGCTGGTATTTGCGCACGAATAACCATTTTACAAATGGACTAAGCTTTCCACAGGAAATAACAGTTTGCCTTGTTGAGGAATGGCAGTTTTGTCAATATTCAATTATCTGATGTCCAAAAAAAGAAGAAGATAAACCTTAAAGCGTCTAATGAGAAAAGACCCGAAATGCACATTGCAGATTCTGTCATAGTGAACCTATTTAAGCAGGGACATTTTATGATCCCCCCCCCAAGCAGAAATGAAAATGGCACAATATTCCCACACAGTGTTTTTTGTTTTTAGAAAAGCAAATAAATGAACTGTGGGCAACAAATGGAAAGTTCAAATTAAAACTAACACAACATCAATAAACACTCCAGTACTAGATGTATAAAATGCATTCATTCTTTTTCCAGCATGAGAATTGAAAATGAATGACATGTACAGAAACACAAAAATGACCATTAACAATAGCAAAACTAGCTAAAGTATTTTAAAATGCACTTGAAATGTATGTACTGTAAATCTTAAAGTGTCAAATAAAAAAAAAAATGATGGAAATTTTTTTGCGGATGAAAGACCCACATTTATTTTTCCATGTGCATAAAAAAATGGCAGTGAAACATTTCTTGAAAGAAGAGGGGAATGGAAAAATAGACATATTGCTTTAGGATGTTTAAAGGTACACCATTTTTTAAAAAACAAAAATGATATCTTTATTTTAATTTTTTAACAGCTTTCATTTTTTCAAAGATGTACACTTTTTAAATCTGTTTCAAATGACCCACAGGAGTACAAATGATGGCACTTTTAACCAATATGGCGTGTTCATATTTACAGAAAAGAAAGAATTTTTCAAGACATAATAGCATATAATCTCAACATTTAGAAGCAATAAAAGAATGGCATCTGTATTGGTCTTCTGTACAAACTATTAGAACAGGAATTTATTCACATAAAAAAAATCAGCTTTAACTCAACCTACACATTTCTCAGACCCATTTTCCTCAATCTCAGACCTTTCATCACCTGTCCCGCACCTTCACCAAACTATACAACTACAATTAATAAGATTTAGCATCTAACATAGCAAAACAAAGTTAGCCATCGTGTCTGTTCTTTTCAGTAATTCCTTGAACATAAAAACTCTTCCATGATCCTCCTATAAATTCACATTCACAATCCACCAACAAAACAGCAGAAAAAGGTCTCTGTATCTTTTGAAGTAAACTTGGAAACTCAAACTCCTTTCATTGGTCTTTGTTCTTACACCCAAGAATCAGGGGATCCTGGGTACTGTTCTGCTCTATGAGATGGGCGCCTCGTAGAGTAAAAGTCTACATAGTTGGTGGTTGATTTCAGTCCATACTGTGTGGTGTAATCTGTCGTAGAAGGATAGTGAATTCGATCATCAAAGTAGGGATCTTCATAGCTGTGTGGAGACTGCAAATTCAATCGATAGGCATCATAGTTCTTTCTATTTGTCTCATCTTGAGTATAGTACAGCTGCTGATACTGAGGGTAAAATTAAAAGGAGACAAACATAAACCTACTTGAACTTTTACTGAGATGTACATGAAGAACCACTGTAGAATTATTTGTTATTGTGAAACATTTGACAAAGGTGGTGCTTTATAAGTGAAATGTGAAAAATTGATAATTACACTTACTTACGTAGCTCTCCTGTTTATATAAGAGGTGGTTGATATTTCATGCCTCAAAGAAAGCCATTTACATGCTTTAACAAGTTCGAATTCAAACAAAACTTCTGGGGACCAAGTGATTTTAAGATTTAGAATGCATTCATTTTTCACTAGTAAATAAACCAGCTTTGATGGCAAAGGCTATTGGACTGAAATCGAAGGTAATGGAAACGAGTAGAATAAAAGTATAGCGCAGCCCTACTAAACAAACAGAGCATGTCTACATTTTCCCAAATTACACATCTCTAGATTTACATTTAATTAATGGTTATTTCAAATGCCCCCACGTTTCCTGAACAGCTGAATGTAGTAGTGGCTCTTACAATGAACTAGCAATAGAAAAAGTCACACAACAATGTTCAGTGCTCAAGAATCTAAATGCAGAGTAGAAATCAGTCATGCAATCAAAAAAACAAAAGGCATGACATAAGTAGCACTGACCACTTTAAATACCAAGTAACTTACTAGTCAAATGTTTAAATCCCAGTAGCCTGTCCCAGCTACAATTTCAAGTAAGGTTGGAATGTAAGGAAAGAGGAAATGCTGGAATCTTAGCACTTTAAGTGCTGTACTTTTAAGTAGTATGTGTCCTTGTGTCAAGCGGTTCACATATGCATTTTTTGCATGCCTTGCAATATTTCTACATGTGGAGTGAATATATACTGCAGGGCATGTGGAGCTTTAGAAGTGTATACAATAAAACCAAATTGTGTGCGAGATCTCAGTACCAATAAATGTTTCATAAGAGTGTGTATGAACCTTCCTCAGAGAGCCATGATTTAAAAATCGACATGGCCTGCTGCCATTTTCTTTTGCTATGGCAAGGACTCCCCAAGTAGTTTGGTGCAAGCAGATAAGGGCTATTAATATTAGTGTAACTCACATGAGGCAAATTAAATTAGGAAACTGCATTACCTATCTCCTGGAACACTGCTCTTGACATAGATGTAGGGATAAACAAATAATACACAACATGCTACCTAAAGTAGCCTATTTTAGGCTATGGGACAATGGTTTGTTTTACTATTTCTATAACTGCACATTCAGCAGGATTAATAAAGTTGACCAAAAAACCCTATGTTAACTAGCAATATAATTATGGTGTGAATTTTGTCAGAGTCACTACGACATCAATGGTGACATTTTGATGCTCAAAGTGTGGTAGTTGTAATAGCAGTACCAGTGACGTCAGGATGAAGATGATTGAGCTGTAGGCAGATTCAATACAAATTGAGTGCAGCCACAGCGTCTTCGTGTTTTTGATCATCACAAACACAGTAAAAAGTTCAATCTCTGACCTTCTAAACAGTAAAACTGAAACTCTGCAACAGCGTTTTAGGCAATTTTCTTAAAATCCATGAGTAGTTCCCGTTGTCTTTGATGCAATTCACCCAGGGTGCTGTGAGAACTTTCATGGCATTGCAGTTAAATGTGAATTGCTATTTTATTGCCATTTATTATACTTTTGTTTTCCATTTGTTCCTCATCTTTGTTTAATGTCCAGTTTGTGTTTTTACTCCTCTAACTTAGTCCATTAGCAGTAAACATTATCCCTCATGTGAATAACATTTTGAAACCGCATAACTTAATGATTGATGTAGGCCTGATTAAATGTTGGATGTATTTGCTTTAGGTCTTTCTTTTATTTTTTACCCTATTTTACTTAACTTAATAAAGATGTTAAAAAATGTTAAATGAACTTCAATCATGTGTCCTTGGATAGGTCTTGATATACTAGGAAAACAAACAAGTCCCTTGCTAGCATCATTCAATACCTTAATGTTCCCCTTTGCAGTACTCCCCTACAAAGGCAAATAACTAGGGATCTCACTTTACACAGAGGAAAACAGTTAAAGCCGAATTTGTCCTAAATAAACCCTAGTGCAAATAAAAATCTGAGCTCATTAGCAACTTGAACCAGAAATCTCTGGTAGCAGCAGAGAAAGACTTAACATTGTAAAACTTATTTAGAACCGTGCCATCAAATATTGCGTGCACCATTCTGGTTATAATGCATTCAATCTGTCAAACGTATCCCGAGCAATTAATCCAACAGCCATGCATCAGCATAAGGCAGGAATAAATATAACGTGATTTATATTTAAAAAAACGGAATGCTACGTGGTGTGGCAATGGAAATCTATAACATACCTCAGGCTTGTATCACATTATGAAGGTGCAGTAAAGTTAGCACTCTTAAAACTGTAGTATTACTTTTTACAAGGAACATTCTGATCAGCGGAAAACAAACTTCCAAAGGGAAAAAACACGGGGAGATTGCATTCTAGATGGCAAACAAACCAAAAGTTTTGTCTATTTAGAGGCCTTTTGTAAAAAGTAGTATTGTTTCTGCCACACCAATTAAAGGTGATTTGCAAATAAAATAATTGTAATAATAATAATACTTAACGTATACATACGTACAGGGGTTTTCAGTCTGCTTATTGTCATTCACATTTTACTTCTGAATATCAAACATGCAGCATAGGCACAGTCTCTGCCCACCTCTGCCACAGGCTTAGCTCACTCTCATTATAGGTATTCTCCCTGTTCACAATGTGCACTTCTGCAGAAATAGTAGTCCTCTTGGGTACCACAAACTATGGGCCAGATGTGCGTGATTTCCTTTAAAATAATTTGTTACCGTTTTCTAAACATTTTACTTCCTTGTATGAGGGGATAGAAGTTCCCCAGACTCTACTAAAATGATCTTGCTACTGCTTGCACAGCAGTGCATCCTGTGCACAGTGCGAACTGCCACCATATTGGGAAATGGCTTTCAAAACCATTTCAAGATGGCTGGATTAGTGAATACAATAATAGGTGTTCATATTGGAATGCTTTTAGTAAAACTATTACAAAAATGATCCCAAGATATATTGTCTTGGAAATAAAATAGCAAAGCCAATATGTGCGCAAACAATAGCAGACATAAAGGCTTTGCCAATACTTGCTGTTGATTGGAAATCTGACAACTCAATTATGGTTTTTTTAAGAGATAAGCCGACCCAAAATATGTACATACATGAACAGAGAGCTAAACAGAATAATCTAAACAAATTCATGTTTTGCCCATATACTTTAAGTACTATGAAAAGAAAAAGCGTAGTCTCACCTGCAATCGTCTATTTTGTTCCCTTGCTGGTGAAGAATAGGAGCTGATATATATTGGCGAAGGCTTACTGGACCCTGAAATAGACACAGGAATTCAAACTACAATGATGTGTTCACTGTACTAATGTACCATTTATCAAGACTGGAAACATGTAAACAGATAAGCACATCTATCCCAGGAAACTATGAGCCATCTGAGGCACAGACAATAGTAACACATACAATGAACATGTGCTGTTTGAAAATGTTTTGCTGCTTTGACAAATCATAAGACATTAATGTGCTGACTTTTACTCAGCTACAATACGAATAACCAAACTCAGAAATGCAGCTCTTTGATCAGCGCCTAACTGGTTGGTATGAGAGCAATTTGTAGCTAGAATCTTTGGCAAGTCTCAATGCAGTCACACCCTACATTTCACTACTAGACCATGGTTCAATAACAGCTGCTGAGAATATCAGAGTCCCAATGCAGAACTTGAAAGAACAGAATAGCCCATCAGTGGGAAGGATTCTTCTGAGCAACACAGGCTAACTTTCACATTTACATTGTTTCAGTATAGGACAATTTCTTTAAAGTGAACAATTCAATGCAGTTTTCCAAGTGTTTTAAGGCAGTTGCCTATTTTTTCAGGTAAACAAATGATGGAAGGTGTGGCAGTATTAAGTATTGTATATTAAGTAGTTGCTATTGTTGATCTACATGTCCTAAAAAGTAAAGTGGTAGTACGTACACCTGCAACGTTTTCAAACCAGAAACATTGCTAGTATTTAAAAAGTGGAAAGGCACAATGTTCCTTGTTCAGATGTATGCATCTGTTTATTTACTCAACAATGTACAGAGATGTAGAATTGCAATGCAACAAGTACAGTATACCAGTACACTGTTGAATCAAAAAGAGCAATGATGTAGGGGCCTTTTTTTTACTGACAAAGAGAATTGTTTTTGATAAGTGTTGATTCAACATGTTAACTCTGAAGTTAAGCCATTTTTTATGTAACACAATCAGGCAGCAAACTTATGCTTGCTCAAGAATGTTACTTATTTTAAATGGTTACAGTTAACTTTGAACAGAGCCATTTATAAGGTGTGTATACATACACACATAAACATGTCTTTCTAGATAATGGATATACATGCTTAAATATATCGATATTCTTTCTGTACATTATTTCTCATGTGTTGATGCAAGGGTACTTTCATGTATAGAGTGCAAAACACAGGCCTTAAAAAGGAAACTGAATTAGAAATTAGATGACCTACGAACTGGTCTGGATGCAGAACAATCATCTGGTCTCATATTGTTGGACCTCTTCACCTTGTTTGACACTTGTTTTTTTTAAAAAATATTTATATTTTTATGTTTTATTGATTTTTTCATTGATGGTAGGAATTCAATAATGACACTATAAGTACATGGGTGATACGCCCCTAGGAGGCTGCCACAATACAATCCCTGACTTACAATGTAACGTAGGACTCCCAACAAACACCCCCTAACCCCCCCAATACCGGTAACATTTCAGTCTAGGTCGTAATCCATTGTAAAGATATTCTGCAAGAGACAAACACAGTACTATGTACCATGTATAGTATGGCTATCACCCCGCATTGGAGACCCAAACACGTTCCAACCCCTGCAGTAGATTTTCTAAAGAATTAGGTGAGATCCATTTACCTCATGTTTTATGGAACTTTCTGAGATAGCCTCTTTTGCAATACGTCACCCTTTCAGGTATCATGTACATGTCCATAGCGTTTCTCCATTCTTGAACAGTAGGGCCCTGGGCCGATCCCTAGTGGCGGGCAATGTCTCTCTTAGCCTCCATCAGGGTAAGGTTACAGAGTATCAGTTGGGCTCATGGCAAATCAATGTCGCAGGGAATTCCAAGAATACTGTCTTTGGGGTCCATAGGGACGGGATGATCCTTCATGGCAGATAGTTCCCTAGTAATGGCTCTCCAATAAAGTTGTCAACTCCAGATTGCATGGAAAAAGGAGCCCTCCTCGTCAGCACATCGTAGACAGGAGGGATCCAGCGATCTTCCCATGGAATGAAGCTGTTGTCTATCATAGCAGACCCTATGCAGAATTTTTAATGAAATCAAACAAAGCTGTGCTTTATTACTACTTCGCAGGGGTGCATCAGGGCTACCTCCCAGTCAATATCCTCCATCTCCCACTTCCTCCTTAAACCCTTCAAATTATTGGGCTATTATTAAGGAGGGTTCGATACGTGGAGGAAATCGCTCCCCTCCCCAGGCCCTCTGTAAGTAGCTTCCCCGTAAGCGGAACAACTTAAGAGTATTCCTTCCCTGGGGAGCCCCTCGGCTGACCATGCATGTCGGAGTTGCGCATATTTTTTAAATTGAGTGTTGTGCATTGCGTATTCGCCTTTCAAGGATTCGAACGGCATCGGGTAACCCCTTCCAGCAAATCTCTGATTTTGGTCATCCCAATCAGATCCCATTCTCTAAAACCTTTCAGTTTGCCTATTGCTATCAGTCATTTCCCCTCCCATAGTAGTGTATCCCTGGTTGGCCTGCCATACAATCTCATTGTTTTCGTAACTCTGATCCAGCTCTTCACTGCCAACCTGGTGGTGGGGAGGAGGTCCGTGGTACCCCAGCCCCCATACAAATACTGGAAGCAGGACTGGTGGGCCCACTGGGTGCATTCCAGTCGAAAGGAGGAATGATGGTGGGGGGGGGGGGGGGGGGGGGGGGATTTGGGGGGGGTTGGGATAAAGGCAGTACATGACATTAATGAGGTGGGAGGCCCAATAGTATCCCCAAATATCAGGCAGGGCGATACCAAAATTATAACGGGCTATGCTGAAGTGTGGTTGGGGAAACTCTAGGGTGTTTACCATCCCACAAAAATGTATAGAGATCCCCCTCCATTACCGCGAAGACTTTTAGGGAGACCATAGCGGCTCTTCCCAGTAATGTAAGGGAGAGCCCCTTCGATCTGCATATGTCCTCCCAGCAAATGGCCCTCCCCAGATTACGTTCATGGCAGGTTCTTTGTGAAGAGTCAAGAATTCACCCAAATACTTGAATCCTAAAGTAGTGCACATCAATTTCTGGGGAAGGGGGAGATCTAGTATGGTACCCTGCAGAAAAGTATAGTAGTGACTTGCTACAATTCACCCGGTAGCCGGAGTGTCTTCCATATTCCTCCAACATGTCAATTAGCAGGGGGAGGGAAGACCGGGGTTGAGTGATGTAAAGGCAGCCACAAATATTTGTCACAACTGCTCTGAATTCCAATAATGAACAGAATTGAGTTCAGAGCTCTTTGCCTGGTATATCAAGTGCTAAACAATTTGAATGCCTCTGCTATTCAGGACTAAAAAGACAAACCATTATTGACCATTCAGGAAGAAGGACCTCTTGTGATGTACTAAGTGCTTGGTGACATTTCCCACAACATTTGTTAGTATTTGGACAGCATAAAAAAGCTTTGGTGGCTGTCAAAACCAAAAATCCAAAGCAAAGGTTTTCCAGCCCACTTTGTCCAATTCGGAAGATTCCCTGTGCAGTGGGGCTGATAAGTACACATTTGATATCATCCTGCCAATTTTGTACTATCCAGCTTTTCAGGATAGGTTGCACACTTAAGAATGAAGGACAGGTGGTCTGTGTTTCCTTCCAATTCGTCTCTTGATCTTTGGGGTGGAGCGGCCTTTCTATTAAACAACCATAATAGTATCCGGGATTGCTTGGTCAATGAGAAATATTAGTTCTTCTGTTGTCTTGATGATGCCAGAATCTCAGGGAATAAGTGATTTCTCGCAGTTTCAAAGCTTCAAGTGTTTTGTGTGACTCATGTTGAGTTGCAGTGTTGAAAGGCAGATGTGGAACTTTCCTGAAACCCTCCACTGAACTAAGTGTTATTCCATGGAGATCTATAGACAAAACAATATCTGACTAAAGCAAAGGAAGCAAGTTGTCTGCTTCTAAGACTTAATCATCTGTATTTATCAGATATGGCTCAAAGACCTCCACAGCCGAGGTTAAGCCAAAAAAGTCTTCAAATCTGACAAATGTTTCAGGTCTAGCCACTAAAGCAAGAATCTCTTCATTGGAGTAGATTTCAACAATCCTCTTCCTAAATGTGCTTGAATAAAATCCGATAGCGCAGCAAATTAAATTAAGAAATACATTTTGCTGCTGCTCACCCCAGGACCAAAGATGCTGTTACCCATGCCCTACAGAGTGTGGACCAGAAGGTACAGAATATTATGAGGCTAGGGAGGTCCGCAATAATACCACAACCCATTCGAATCCCCAACAAGTCCCAGACCTGCAGCTCTTGCCTGAAGTGAGGTCACCTGCAATGGCAATATGACATAGGTAGCTCAAGTTGGCATGCCAAAGGTCGCCACATAGGCAAACATTTCCATCAGCTCCATATTTGGAGTTGCTGGAAAGACTATTACTCCCAATTTTGGAATAAGCTTTTCCAGCACCAGTACAAGTTTTAAAGCTTAATCATATGCTTCCACCAGTGATTCAGAGCTTTGCTGAGGGTGAGAGCTTTTAGTGTTAGATCACAGTGGCTTAAAAGTAAAAATTGTCATGATGCACCCTCAACAAAATATACAGAGGTCATGAATTCCATCTCCGACATAAGGCTATACAACATACCCACCTTAGATTGAAACCCAGACATTCCTAACTTTGGTAAACCAAGACTTGATAATCCTGCGTGACCATTAGGACTGTTAATGACTCCATTTGAGAGGCTCAATGACTAGTGGGGGGAAAATGTCTGGAACTGGGTATGGTAAAAGTTTACATACAGTCCGATCTTCTTCCCTTTGAAGTTGGTGATGTACAAAGTCTAAAGAATTTTAGTGGAAACAATAACTATGGAAAAAATAAAATGTATTATAGGAGTAAAAATAAACCTATGTTTCTAAACTCCTCCAAAAAACGCAATCATTTGACAACGGCGATAAGACCTCTTTACATGGCACACAACAGATGCAATAAGACAGCATTCTAGCTTTCCAAACAATGTGACTTACCACTGTACATTTCTTTGTGTGCTAGATTATCTCCTTGACTGGTATAATATTGCATAGATGGTTGAGTCCTCTCATACTCAGAACGGGGTTCTCTAATTCCTAGAAGAGCAGGTGAGGAAGTTGTGCTACCAACTAAAAAAATACATTAAAAAAAGAATACAATGATGAGAAATGATTTGCCTGTTTTTTTCATTAATGTCAAAATGCTTCTAAAATGTCAGTTCTTACAATTGTGGAAAAAAACACGAAATTGAGAAGACTTTGCAACAAAGAACTAGGTAACTTTAATATGCAAATGTATTCTTCTACCTAGTAATTTGTTCAACTTGGTTATTTTCAAACTGCGTAAAAGCGACCCTAAAAGTGTTGCACATCAGTGTGAAGGAACTTTGCATTATGGTTCCATTGCTCCACTGCCTTTCCCAAACACCACCTCATTACTCGTTTGCTGGCCTATCGAACACTTGCACTAAAAATTACTGTCGGTTTAAGAGTTTTCTTTATCTTACGCATAAAAACTGCAGAAATATATAAGGCAACCAATTTACTCAACAGCAGTGTATCTTGTTTAGAAAGAGAAAACCTCATGGATTAACGTCCAGTAAATAATAAGGCACAGTTTGTTAATGGTGGGAAAATATGTAAAAGGTTTAAACAAAAAGATTAGAGGATCGTGGCAGCATCTCTAGGAAAACTCTGAATGTTCTGAATTGCACTCATTGTCAAACAATGAGCACAGGGAAACTAAGAACCTACCTTTCACCCTCTCCTAAGCCTACATGGTTCCAACAAAAAAGCAAGATCTCTTCACACAAGGAGGCAGTGCTTCTGTCTGGAAGCAGTTACTATAAGGTTTCATGACATGCTCCTAAATTAATTTATCAGCATTTGTCTATCGAAAGAAGGCACCCAGCAATATTAGACAAGTGGTTAAAATGGTTGCTGCAAATAATTCCAACCCATATACAAGGTTATCAGTTATCAACAGATCACAGTGACTATCACCTCCCTTCATGGGTCTAAAAAAAAGTCAGTTTTTGGTTCGAGTATTTTGAAACTCATATGGGCTCTAGCTAGAGAATTGGGGTGAATTGAAAGCTATCCACAGAATACCAGTCATGATCAGTGCGCTGACAGATGCTATATCCCAGTCCTCGGACTCCCCCCCCCCCCCCCCCCCCCCCCCCCAAAGTCTATACTTTCTTGAACATTATAATGCCACTCATTGACTCAAGAATAAGCTTGGGACATGGGGACTACTTTCCTGCTTGGATGGATTCGTTTTTTCACTTCTCTGCAATTTACTTGTGTCAT